>NC_142869.1:145058500-145364250 GCF_051225735.1 Oryctolagus cuniculus | reverse complement strand
TCAGGCTGTCTCTTTTTTGCACATCAGAAAGTGAAACTGAGTTTCATTGGGGTTAAGAAATAAAAGTAGATTAACTATAAAATTATTGCATTGAATAGACTGGTGCATTTACTATGTTAATATGGCCAACCTATTGACAGTTAAAAAAAAGGCAAAAAAAAAAAGTAGTCATCAATGCCAGACCTGATCGAAGGCTGTAATGACTTAGAATGTGAGCAGTGTGTTTCAGAGAGGGAATCTCTTGGATTTCCTTCAAGTTGTTTTAGCTGTTGAAGTGCCTAGGGGCCCATTTTAATTAATCTACAAACCCAACTGTGTGTTTTACCAGAAATAATATTAAACTGAGACAGCCAAGTAAATGTAAATTCACTGTGAAAGAAGCAGCTGGGAAAAGTGAACTCTAATTCAAAAGGAGTAAAATACACATTATATTTCACACACTTATATTAATAATGACTTTATCTATTTTAATTAATTTGTTTGAGAGATCAAGAGAGACGGACAGAGACCTCTGATCTACTGTTTACTCCCAATGCCTACATCTGCCAGGGCTGGGCTGGGTTGAAGCTGGAAGCTACAACTCAAATCAGGCCTTCTACATGGAGCTATCCCCACCACCTCCTAGGGTCCACATTAGCAGGAAGCTGGAGTGAGGAGATGGAGCTGGGACTGGAACCCAGGCACTCTGATGTGGAAAGTGAGCATCTAACCAGCAGTTTGACAACTGGCTAAATTCTCATGCATGCTCATAACCTTATTTTAATATAAAATTAGCCATTAGTCATGGGTTACTGAAATACTTTTGTTAAAAAGGAAAGCAGATGAAGAAATAAGACATAGTTGTAAGTAAATAATATTGAGTTCATAAAATGAAAGAATTTTGAAATGTGACTATAGAAGTACCTTAATGAAATCTGTTGGTAAAAATGAAGAGCATTGAGCTGTCATATAGCACAGTGAGATTATACAACCTTTATTTTCCTCTCTGGGCAGGTTTTCTGGCCAGCATCTACAATCAAAGTCGAAGAATGCAAAATGGCTGGCAAAGATCCCACAGTGAGTGCTTATAAAAACACATACACACAACCTTAAATATTTGGTCTTTGAATCCATGTACTTTGAGTGCAGCCAAGAGTGAGACAAAGGGTGTTGGTGTTTTAAATCCTCGGCTGGACAGATGATAAAAATGTAAATGTGAAGACAGTGAAACTCTCACACCATCTGTAACTTTGGAATTCCTGACTGGGTGAACATTTCCCATCTTGCTTTCATTATTTCATGCAAACACTCTTCATGATGGGTTTCAGTAATAAGCACTGTTCCAAGTGGATCCAACCTGCAGAATTCCCAGCAGGCTGCAGAAATAATGATAATGCAAGTTTCTGGAGCAGCTCCCAGAGGCCCTGTGGCTTTTTCAAAGAAAGTTCCTGTGCAAAGGCTATATGTTGGCCAGAACATTCCAAAGAAGTAAATCGCCAGTGATGCATGGTACCTCTATTAATTAAAAACAACCTCAAAAACAACAATCAAGGCAGATAAAAGTATCAATAAATATTCAGTGTGTAACACTTGTTCAAATTATATTCCTTTAGGTTGCATTCATTTTAACGAATCAAGGAAGAAATCTATATTACTTTCTGTAAATGACTGGTTCATATTGACACATTAAATTATTTTTGAAATTAGCAAAAGAAATACATGGAGTAAATCTTTATTGTACAAAAATCATGTGATTATAATGAAGTATGTATGTCATTTTATCTTATAATGTATTTCAAGCCTGAAATCACTAGAAATGATGTAATTGAAACAAGGATCAAAATCATCCACTTTTAAACAAATACTTTGGTCAAGAAATTCCTTTACTCATTCATTCTTTCAATTAATTATTCAGTAATTCAATCACTCATGTAATTCAATTATCAGTAAATGCTGATTGAGTACTTCTTATGTATCTGGTGTAGGGCTAGCTGCTGCAGACTACTCTGTACAAAAATAGACACAGTTCTGGCTCTAATCAACTTGATTATCTTGTTGGAAAAGTCGACCTTAATCAAATGAGCATGGAAGTGCATAATAATTAAGGACTGAGCTGGAAATATGGAAGCTGGGTAGAAAAGCTGGTAAATGTAGCCACCTATACACGCATTCAGATCTGAGGTCTTAATAATGGCCTCTGTTTCATGGCACAAATGTCAAGGGAGCTTACTCTACAGCAGAGGCAAGAGATGTTGCCGTCCCAAGCGGGTTACCAGGGAGTTGGAAGGGAAGTGGAGGACTCAAACTGGCACTCCAATGTGGATGCAGCATCCTAAGAGTGGCTTACCCGGCTGCATCACAATGCTTTCCCCTATACACGTATTCTACATTATTGTTGAGACTTTCTGCTTTTAGATATATATTAAGCATCTACTAAGCAAAACCTGAAATAATAACAATTTTTAAAACTCCAAACTTTGTAGCAATTGAAAGAAAAAATAAAAGAAACATCCTTTAAGCCTTCTGAATTTTTAGTTGTGTCAGATTTTAATTGAGGTTATGATAACACTTAATTTTGAGAGGAAGATTGAGCATAATTTAAAATTGTATCCCAGGTAATAATACATCATAATTCTATAATAAACTAAAATTATGATGAGAATATCTAATTTTCTGTCTCAGCTAAATAGAGTCTAACCTACTTCCCATTTCTCTGCCTTATGAACTCATATTCCTACATGCTCATTTATTTCCAAAAGTTACTATTTTATTAATGTTTGAAATGAATTGGATTTAAACAATAGCACATACTGTCAAAAATACTCAATGAGATACAGTTTAATGAATGTATTAAGTAAATAGTGCAAGAGATCGTTGAAACATTAAGCAGGATTGTAACTGTTTAGACAAATGGATTGCATGCACACAATGTCAACCCTGATTTATTAGTTGCAGAATATCTTTTTTTTCTTTCTATGACCATGAAATCTGAAACTACTTGAAAATATAGTTTTTTTTAGGAATAACTTCATAAACATACCTTGATTTGTTTCACAGATCAAAGAAGTATAGACCATGGGGGGAAAAAAAAGAAGTAATTTTTCTTATTGCATAGTATGGACTATGAAGAATTAGTATTTTTTAAAACCTGTTTACCTTTGCTCTGTGACATATTTACATATATGTTATTATATGCAAAAAATATAAAGCAAATTACATATATATTTACATATATATTTTAAAAGATTTACTGATTTGAAAGGCAGAGTAACAGGGAGAGCCAGAGAGAAAGAGAGAGAGAGGTCTTCTATTGCTAGTTCATTCCCCAGATGTCCACAACAGCCATGGTGAAGCTAGGCCAAAGACAGAATGTAGAGGCCTGGTCTTCCATGTGGGTGGCAGGAGTCCATGCACCTGGACCATCATCCCCTCCCTTGTAGGCATATCGTAAGGAATCTGTATCAGAAGCTCAGAGCATCTGGGACTAGAACCAGGTACTTCTTTATGTGTGGGTGTCCCAAGCAGCAGCTTAACTCATTGCACTTCAATGGCCATCACAATATTTTTGTATGGCTAAATAAATACAAGTTCAATGCAGAAGTACTTGAAGTCTTAGACTAAGTACCTAGGAAATAACAGAAAATATCTTCTTAGCTTTTTTCCCTTGGAGACTGAGCCTGTCTTGTGTCCCGGTTGCCTTACCCGTGAAGTGTGCTCATTCACAGGTGCTTCCTTAGTGCATGGTTAAGAGGATTAACACATTACTATCTGTAGTAGAGCTTGGAACAGTCCATAGCTGTGGAGGCTTATTGCTGTTAAAGTCAGTGTGCTACCGAGACATAATCTTAACAATTTAGGGTCTATTATTCTAGGATCTTATTAAAAAGCCCTCCATATATACATAAAATAAAATGCTCTTACCCTTTGCATCATGTGAGCAGCTTTGTTTTTGTTAGCATTGTGCCAGGAAAGATATTGAAGGAGATTTCACCATGAAGAGAAAGCATCCAAAGTGTTTGTTTCCACTGAAGTCTCTGAATCTCTCTCCCTTCCCCAAACCTTTCCTGGATTTCTGCCATGGTCAGGATCTGTGCTAAGCTCTGTGCGGACAAACTCCCAGTTTGCTTTACAGGATTTCTATGAGTAATATGAGTCAAAAATGCGAATAAAAATGTCATAAGGGACAATTCTGGATGCTTGTTAGGCGCTAGGTACTACTTTATTTACTTTATCAATCCCAGGTACGAATATATTGCACACAACAAATTTCATCATTGCTATTTTACAGAAAAAATGGTTGGAGTACAGAAAGGCTAAGTGGCTGTCCGTGATTCTAACAGCTAGTAAAAGAAGAAGCCAGGATTTGAACCTGGTTATCCTGCTCTGAGCTCTGCATACTTAAACCTACCCTCTACACTCCACTCTACTCTCTGCTGCCTGTCTGAAGACATCAATATGATGACAAACCAACTCTAATTGCTTCTGTCATCTCATCACACAGTAGTCTTCTAACCCCTTTGGGAATGGTTCCCCATGAATCCGCATTTGCAGGCTGTTGTGCATTGTACATGCTCTGTTTTCTATTGAAATGGTCTTTTCTTACACTTTTTTTATTTTCAACTTTTATTTAATAAATGTAAATTTCCAAAGTACAACTTTAGAATTATAGCAGCTTTTCCCCCCATAACCTTCCTCCCACCCGCAACATCCCATCTCCCACTCCCTCTCCCATCCCATTCTTCATCTTGACTCATTTTCAATTATCTTTATATACAGATCAACTTAGTATATACTAAGTAAAGATTTCAACAGACTGCACCCACAAAGACACACAAAGTATAGAGCACTGCTTGAGTAGTACTTTCACCATTAATTCTCATAGTACAACACACTAAGGGCAGAGGTCCTACATGGGGAGCAGGTGCACAGTGATTCCCGCTGTTGATTTAACAATTGAAACTCTTATTTATGATGTCAGTAATCACCTGAGGCTCTTGTCATGAGCTGCCAAGGCTATGGAAGCCTCCTGAGTTCACCAACTCCAATTTTATTTAGACAAGGCCATATTCAAAGTGGAAGTTCTCTCCTCCCTTCAGAGAAAGGTACCGCCTTCTTTGATGGCCCGTTCTTTCCACTAGGATCCACTCACAGAGATCTTTCATTTAGGTCATTTTTTTTTTTTTGGCCACAGTGTCATGGCTTTCCATGTCTGTGAAACTCTCATGGGTTTTTTAGCTGGATCCGAATGACTTAAGGGCTGATTCTGAGGCCAGAGTGCTATTCAGGGCTTTTGCCATTCTATGTCTGCTGTCTTACACTTTTGAATGCCAGAATTTCCAGCTTATTCTGCAAGACTCAGCTCAAATGACCTTCACTCAAACCTTTATTCCCTGGTCAGCATTACTTGTTGTCTTCTCTTTCCTTCTACAGTACAATAAAAAAGTTATAACCCTGTGGAACCTCTATCACTGTGTGCTACATTATGCTTGCCTTTCTCTGAAAGCAGGAATTGAGTCCATTCCATCCAGTGTTGCTAGTACCCTGTACAGTGCCCTGCATAGAGTGAGTTGAGTAAATATTTGCTGGATAGAAATGACAGGATTATAATGGTGTAGGTCAGAAATAGTGTGGACAGAAACTCAGCACAAGGAGAATGGGAAGGACCAAGGTATTGAGTTCTAATAATTAACTGAACCAGATTAATTTTTCCCATTTGTGTTCTTGCATGTGGGCAGGGGTGGAGGAGGGGAGCACTAAGGATCAGACAGCATGGGAATCTATTCATTTCTAATCAAATTCTCCCACAAAGATGGCATGGCCATGTTCAAGTCCCAGTTCAGTTACTTATTAAATCTACAGCTTCTGCCACCCATCCATATTTTAATCACTAAAACAGGACACTAGTTTTAATCACTCAGACAGGACACTAGTAAACTTGAGCATTTCTGTGAGAATTAAAGAAACCCACATCAAAGGATTGATGAACTCTGTAAATGTTAGTAACTACTGTAAGACTACACAAAGTTATGTAGATATGAATAACTTCTGTAATAAAAAGTATGGATTCCTCACCAAATGACAAATTATAAAGTTGCTAAATGTACAGGATTTAATGTTAGACATACACATGTTGGAAAATCTGCTTTCAGTTTTTACCTATGAGGCCTTGGATATAAGCTTTATTTTACTTAAAGGGGGGCTGAGTTGTGAAAAATTGAATGAATGCGTGTGAAGTACCTAAGTAGCATATAGTAAGTATTCAATAAATGTCCACTCTAAGGAGAAACTCATACCTCCTGGGAATATGTATTTTGATTATTTAGATATCCAGTACTTAATGCACCCAATAAATATTATCCACAATAAGTAGATAAATAGAAATAGATACATGAAACCATTCTGAAGTGTTTTGGGAATAAAGACGAGATGTTACTGATTTCTTTCTTTTTACAAATGCCAGTAATTCATTACAGTAAACGGTCTACAAACCCAAGATGAGACTGACCTAACCTGTTATTAATAGGATTGGATTGAGTCTGAGCCTTATGAAAACATATTTGATACAGATTCCCAGAAGAACTAGACTTAACTGGAAAAAACAATAGGCGCAGGCCTTAGAGCTCACGGATTCCTTTAACACACACACTACATGCACACCGTCCTTCTCCCATGCTCTTCTTCAGAGAACATGTAATCATCTGCAGCTTTGGAATCAGTTCTCAAGTACCTATGTAAACAGGTGTCAAGGAACAGCAACACAGTATATTAACACAAATCCTTAATGTCTTAACAGAAAAATGAAATGTATAGTCTGGTCAGTAAGGATTAATTTCTTTGACAGCAGAGTTAATGATTTATTATTTGATAATAAAAATCTACAGTAGAAACATCTGTATAAATTACTTTGTATGAAATGAAGCTAATATTTCCTGACAAGTAATAATGAATATAAATGGAGAAACAGTTGAAAAATACTGAAATAATATGGACTTTCATTGAAAGTTAACTTCTAGCCAAGTTTGTTTAGTTTTGCTTTTCCAATACTATAAATAATAGATGTGCATTATGAAAAATGGGGGACATGCTACCTGGTCACATCTGTTGTTTGACCACCCAGGGGAAAAGTTACTGTTGATTTTTAATATATTTCTTTATAATCTTTTATAAAAATATGTTTTGTCTCTAATTTATGAAATTATTTTAAAAAAATATTCCTTGAGAGAAAAACGACTCTGTGAAGAGAACAAAATTTAATCTTGGGCTGGATTCATTTATAATCAGCAAAGGATTGCAAACCCAGCAAAGACAGAACATTCAATGATTCATTGGGTCACAGAGATGTTATGTATTCCTGCCAGGTGACGGTCAAAAAAAAAAATTAAAAAAAAATTATGCTAATTGTTTTGTATTTCCTTGAGCAAATAAATGACAGCCTTGCCTTACACAGTGTGTAAAACATTGAAATACACTATGACAGGTCATTTTATTTGCTATCGGAGGTAGACTACCTTCCTCCTGGAATAAATCAATAAATGACCATATTGTTCTTCTAGTACTACCCTAATATCTCCTAACAATAACAATATAACAATAAGAAAGGTCAGAAAGAAAAGCATATAGCAAAGTATCATTAAATAATCCTCACTTTGCATTGGCATGTATACAATTGATAAATGTGTTAATTAGAAAAATGTAGGCAGAAATAGCAGAACTGGAGCACAATTGGCCACTTTGTCCAACTGAACTCTGCAAAGACTGATTTTTGTATGTTTCAGTCAGCGAGGATGCCTGAAAGGTGAGACTAGAACCTAGCATATGACAGGTGCTTAGTAAATGTCTGTTGAGTGGCAGTTTTTCTTCAGTGGCACCAAATCTGAATATCTGATTTAGTGCCTCTATAGGTTAGGTGCTTGTTTTCATGTTACCTTTGTGAGACACACATGTAGTTTCTCAAAGATATAGAACTATCCAGACCTTATGCCACATCATTCTTACCTTTCATATAAAATCTCATATTAATATAGATCAGCATAAATTACAATAAAACATATGGAGTTGCTGACTACCTCTTTGCCAATTCTTTCAGCATGGCTGTGGGAACTTTGTCCGTGTCATTCAGACTTTCAATCGCACCCATTTGTACGTCTGCGGGAGCGGTGCCTTCAGCCCAGTCTGTACTTACTTGAACAGAGGGAGGAGGTCGGAGGTAAGTATAACAACCTCACACTCTTAGTTAGTTTTGGTGTGAGTATCAAAGATTTTTAAAATTTTATTTGAGAGAAAACCTTGTAAATATCATCAAAATTCACAAAATATTTGCATGCCTCTTAAAATTAAGGTTTTGATCCTGTGTGCCAGGTTCCTAATTATATCCTTTTATCTTCCACTAATAATTTGCTCCAAATGATAGAAATTTATAGTATAAACTTACCTTCTAAAATCTGCTTTAAGAAATTTCATATTCATTTTTCAAATTTGGTAAGCCTTTGTGAGACATGTAGCTATAAAATATGTACAAAGCAGGATGCCATATATCTTTGCTGAAAACAGCTTTATATAATTGATAAATTATATACTTATATAACTAATAAATCATCCTTTCATGTAGACTAACATCACCCTACATGAGGCTATTTTAGCCTCACTTGTACATGACTTAAAATGATAAGGGATATTGTGATACAATGTTTGCTAAAGACTAAACAAATACACAGCTAATGCAAAGTCAAATATAAGATTGGTTGAATTTCAACTGTGGTATTTAACATTGTGTTTATTATCCCCATCCACCATTGTTGAGTAAGGAAACCATGCATTAGCCCAAAATTTTTTCTCATTCTTTTGGTCAAATGTGTTGTTTTACTTGATATGATTATTTTTAAAACTGAATCATTTCAAGCTATCACTGTTTGGTTTCATTATGCAACTTAAATCTAGAAAGTCCAGTTCTTAAAGACCTAATTCAATTTCAGAGATTAGAATTGTGAAAAAGATAGAATATTGCTAGTCATAAGCCTTAGAAAGTTTATTTTCCTTTAACAAAAATTAATATACTTTGGTACTAATATAATTGAACACTGATTCCTTCTCTATTCCTTCATTATTAAATTTCTATCATTTCAGACATGTAAATTACATATATATACCTTCTGATGAATAAAAAGCCATTTAAAAATAACCAAGCAATTATGATTTGACCCCATGAGCTATGATATATTAAAATGCTTGAAGGAAAAAGCAAAGTTATGCTTCTTGGAAGAATACAGATGGCCACATTGAGCTTGTCATTAGAACCACATGCCTGTGATCAATTGATTAAATAAACTACTGCCTCAGACGTCTGCAATCTGTCAGACACTCCCCTGAAGTCTGTGCAGTCACCGTACATGCCAACAATAGCATAGCAGTTTTCAGAACACAGATTTCCAATAAAATCATTTTCCCATGTACAAATTGCCCACCATGCACTTGAAGCCTTAATTGGAAAGTCTGTCCAAAAAAATAATCTCCTTTGGAAAACCAGCATGGAATAAATTTTAATCACCTAGCTAAATATGAACTATGTTGGTCTCACTTCAAAAGAGATTTTTCAAAGGGGGAAGCATTTTCATTAATTAATTTCATCTCTTACATAATATGTGACCATCTTAAGAGCCAATTTAGATATGAAAAGGGTTATGATTTTTAAGCTTCATGTGTTTCCCTTGATAGTCAACTCCAATTCAAGAGTTTTACCGTGACATCATCCTTATGTGTATAATATGCAAGCCATAATGTAATACAGAACTGAATATTTTATCCAACATCTAATGTGTTCATGGGGTCAAAGACCCACGTTAGTAAAATGGCTGCATAATGAAGAAAGTTTGATATTGAGCAAATTGCTCTTCTTCATCATCTCTAATATTGTTTTTGGTAATGATAAGAGATAGTATTCTCATTAAATCCCTGTGTTAATATTAAGATATGACATATGTCAAATATTGAAAAAACAATCTGGAAGTGAAACAGGTTAGGTTGGTGCAGTCATTAATTATCCCATTGAATTTCTGAAACCTTACTTGCCATCTTGCCTTTGCCTATACTCATAGACATTCAATGGTTCTAGGAGAATATTTTATGAGCCTACTTCACTGTTGGAGCATCACACACTTTCATTAAACACTGTTTCTCTTCCATCATGTTGTAAGATTGATTCAGAGGTTCCCTAGGACATTTTGATAGTGTTCATCTGAAAGATCTAGAATCCTTTCTACATCAAGACCTAATTGTGATCCTTCTCTAGCCATCTTGCCTCCCTATCTTTTGTTCCTAGAAAACAATAAAGCATCCCTGGGAGGACTTTAGCCTAGTGGTTGAGGTGCCAGTAAACAGACCCTTGTCTGAACTACTCAGATTCAAATCAGGCTCCAGCTCCTTACTTCAGCTTCCTGCCAACGCAGACTCTAAAAAGAAGCAATGATCTTTCAAATATTTGGATCCCTTCCACTGTCCTGGCTTGAACCCACCAGCTACCATGGCATTTTCAGACTGAGCCAGCAGATGGGAACTCTGTTTGTCTCCCTCTCTTTCAAGTAATTCAGTATTTTTTTAAATGATAAGGTGACACACCTAAATCATGACCTCAAACTTATGAAAAAAATAAAAAAAAGAGAGAGGATTGGTCAATTTTACTGCAGTTTTTGGAATATTATAATATCTGTTCGCTGGTTGATTTCATAAGCTTTCTCTGTAACATCTTTTTCAACTGGGGAATAATACGTAAGCCCCTGCCACTGCCATTCATCAGGTAGACATCTTTACCTTTGCCTGGCCAACAATACCACAGGTGACTAAGAGTATCACAGGCATCCACATTATCCCTTGTTCGTTTGTTCGTTCGTTCGTTCATTCTTTCTTTCTTTCTTTCAGACAATGAACTCATCTATTTCAGCATCTTTCTAAGCTTCCCTACTGTTTAAGAATGGGCCATTTTTCTCATCAATAAAGTTCTTTGACAACGACTTTCCTCACTCTGTTTTTTAACTTCATGTCTTTCCCCCCAGCTTTTGGCTTTTAATTTTCCTAGTTTATAAACAGAATTATTTCATTTCTTTAAAAATCACTGTCTTGGTTTTATGACTCTTTTTCAACTCTTTCTTCATTATGAAGCTACCCTTACTAGTAGCTCTGTGTTTCCAGCTTTTGTGCTACTGTTCTCCATGTCTTTATTAAATCTTCCTAATCTTTCACTCCCACATATAACTAAGAGTGTCAATGTAATGGTCAAATTTCCTTACTAAACAACTTGAATACCTCAATCAGTATGCTTTGTCTTAGGTCCATCTCTACCATTAAACTCTATTGGTCATGCTCTCTGTTTTTCAATACCACTATTGACATCTTTGACCACTGAACACTTTGTTATGTTTTCTTTTCTAATTTCCCACACTATTGACAGTTTGTTAATTTTAGCTTCTTCACTTATATAATTGTCCTAAAGTGAGATGAAAAGTACATGTTTGGGATCAAGCCTGCATTTGGTCTACTGAGTCTGAGACACCATTGTAGAATCCATTTCAAATCAAGTATGCAGTTGAATATAAGCCTGGTATTATGATTTACTGTTTAATAAGAGTAACAGGAGCCCCCTAAAAGCATGAGTTTAATCGCGCAGAGAATAGAGAGACTAAGACAAAGATTTGAGGATCTCCTAACTGTATGGACCAGATGGAAGAAAAGAGACTTGCAAATAAGACAGAAAAGAGTCAGAGAAATAAATAGGGATGAAAGTAAATAAGAAGTGCTGTTTCTTGCAATAAAATCAGTCCTTTTAGAAATATGGAAGTGGTTACCAACTTCTGAATGTCAGTGAGAATCCAAGTAAGATGAAGTCTAAAAAATAAACACTGAATTGTGCACTTTGATTTTCATTAAAGGTCTAATTAAAAAGTGTTTCAGTAGAACAATTGAGGTTGAATGCCCAGTAAAAGTGGGTTGGCGATAGAATGAAGAGTCATAAATTAGTGATGAGTATTTATATAATACTTTGAGAAATATGGTTCCCAAGGGTAGTGGTTTGTGGAAGCAGAAGGGGCAATTTAATGGTGTAAATGATCCTGTGAATAAGATGAAAGTGTAAGTCAAAAGAACAGAGAAGGCAAAGAGATAACAAAAGAAGAGTGTATGGTGCTGAAGGAGTCTGGACAGGATGAAACCCAAACTATTGGTTGAATAATTGGCCTCAAAGTAATGGAAATATTTCTTCTTATGTATGACTATATGTATTATTGTATGTATTTCCCTATGTATGTTATTTATATATTTGATGGGGAGAAGTTGAAGATGTGTCAGCAGAGGGCTTTGTTTTTCTATAATGTAATTGGCAATAAAATGAGGTGAGAGAATGTTAGGAGATAAGACAAAATGAGATTTGACTGTAGTGACAAAGCCTTAAAAATTGTTTAAAATATTTAGACATTTATTTAACCACTTATTTGCAATGCACACACAAAGAGAGAGCAATATCTTATCTATCTGACCACTCCTCAAATGCCCACATTGGCAGGGCAGGGCCACACTGAAGCTGGAAGCCGTGTATCCAATGCAGGCCACCCACTCAGATGGCAGGAACCCTATACCTGAGCATCACTTGCTATCTTACAGGGGAAACATTGATAGGAAGCTGGAAACAACAACACAACCAGGATTCAAACCTAGGCACTCTGATATGGAATGTAGGCATTCCAAGTGGTGTCTTAATTGCCTAGCCAAAGACCCATGCCATGGCTTAAAATAGTTGACAGCAGAACTAGTTGACAAAAAACATATTTGAGATGGTTCTGAGAAGCATAGAGGGTCTATTTTCAGTTGGTGAGCACAACTTTATAGTATCTTGAATTGACCTTTTAGGGTTACTTGCTGAAAAAATGCTTAGTATTTTGGAGGCCAGCTTAGAGAACATAGGTAGATATGTCCTTCCAGAGTGTGGATGCAGTAAAAATTCACAGATTCAAGGCTCATTTATGAGATACCTATAAAGACTTAAGCAATAAATATGCCACTTGTGGCAACATTGGAATAAATATTATGTGAAAGTATTTGCAGAATTGAAAACATGAGTTAAGGGTTAATTTTTGGCAAAAATTACTGAAATTAAAACTTGTGATCTCAAATTGTTAATAAAGTCAAGAACAGAAGAGGCTGATGAACTGTAGAAGAGTATAGAAGGGTTCTTAGGAGAGGAGTGTAAAGAATTATTTCAGGATACTTGAATGAGTGATTGTTAAGGTGGATCACAGCTATGCTGGAGGTCAGTCACTGGGAAATATGAGGGTTCTGTGCACTGGAGAAAGAGAACAGATGGTACATAACCATCTCATCATGCAGTCACGTATAGTCAAATCCCTAACTGGCTTTTACATCACTACTGGGCTTACTGATCTTTTTATTGTTTTTCCTCATGTTTGTAATTATTTAGTTAGTATAGTCACCTCACAAATGAAGACCTTTTGGAAAGCACCCATGGGTAGGGATTAGGGGATAGAATTTGAATTGTGTTTTTGCCACCCTTCAGCTACATGGTCCTGGCCAAGCCTTAGTTTCCTTGTCTATACAGAGAATTTGCTGAGGAGGATCGTGTGCTGTAGAACTTTCTCTGGCTAGAGGACTGGCATTATTTTTAAGCCTATAATTCCCTAGTGTCTCAGAAATGGCCTGCAGTACCTCAGACTCAGTACTTGTATAACAAACGTTGAGCTAGTTTTAGTTTCAGTTTCTCCAAGCAGTCAGAACTTCAGAATCACCTTTGTTACCTTCATCTTCCTGAACTGCAACCAATTTCTAGTCACGTGACAGGCTCTGTTGATTTTCACAACCAAATCTCTCACATATCTATTGTTCTCACCATGACCACCGAGATGCTGGCAGGCCAAGTTGTTATTACCTGACTCCTGGACTATGGCAATAGAAAACTCACCTGTTCTCCAGGACTCAGTGTGTGTTTTGAAACATTCCATTCCCAATACACCAACTCTCAAGATGAGATGAAACTTCCTTAGACTTATGATTCCTTTGTTTTACACTGAAAAATATTAATGTGTCCACATCTCTTTCCAGATAATTCTAAAACCTTCCCTTGACAATTTAGACCTTCTATTATTTAATGCAACCTGAAGAAAAGTCTTTACTTCCTTTGAATTTTAGAAGCATCTTTTAGTAATTTTCTGTAAGAAAAAGATAAATACTTACACCCAGAGGATATCCCCTCTTGGTTAGAATATGCTGATTCCCATATTTCACATTAAACTCAGTTCCCTTAATCTTTGGCCTTCTCTCTCCCCCTTTTTTTGTTTAAAGTCTCTGTAAGGACCAAACATCATGTATTATACTCTATACTCAACTTACTCTATATATTTTCTCCCTTCCTCATTAGATTATAAATTATTTGAGGATAAAAATGTGTATTTTCTTTACTGTCAAGTCATAATTTGACATATGATAGATGCTCAATAAATTTTTGTTAAATGAGTAAATGACACATTTTAATCCAAATTATGGATTGCTTTGTTGAATCTTGTATAATGCATTATATAACAGAATTAAGCAGTTACAAAAATTTTTATAAACTGTCTTGATTATTCTGTGAATATAGTCCTTATAGACATTGTTCTTCTGTAAACACTTTTATTCTTTTGGCCAATGTTCAACACATCTAGTTCAGATTTATAATTGTACTTTATTTTGAGTGATTTTTGTTGATGTTGATTTGGAGAGAACTCATTCTTGGGTCACCTGTATGGGGAATATAATAGGATGAGAGCTGGGACTAGTGAGGTTCGCTTATAATTTACAAGTGATTCTTTTTATGGGACACATGTCTTAATATAGCAAATTGGGAATTTGTAAGCAGCCAAATGCATACTATTTTTGAGGATGCTTTATTTCACTAAAGAATGGTTGTTTACGTGTGTCATCGTTAACCATATTTTTAATTGTGTCTACAATAAAGGACCAAGTTTTCATGATTGACTCCAAGTGTGAATCTGGAAAAGGCCGCTGCTCTTTCAACCCCAATGTGAACACGGTCTCTGTTATGATCAGTAAGTAGCACATAAAAGGAGGAGGGAATGGAAAATAGCAAAGAAAATGAATACAATGTGATGTGGCCATTTAAGGGATTGCATGGCTGGTACTACATGGATACAATAATTGGAAGAATTTGAGGAGCTAAGAAATAGGGAACTTAATTTCTCACTTTCAAGAATTCCTGATTAAGTTATATGCGGATATATTTTCAGCTAACATGTCCATTCTGCCATTCCCAGAGCGTATCAACTATTTCCAAAAAATGTATGTATCACTAAATATATAAAGTGATTTTCAGTGCTATAAGTAGCTGTTTGTCTTCTAAGTACACTCACTATTCTTCATGTTTTAGTAATCATTTATACAATTCAAAGTGCATGTGTTTGCTAAGTGCTTTCTCTGTGGAGTGTCTACAAGTTACTATACTACAAGGAGGCAATAATAAAGCTCCTTTTGCATTTTTCACACTTTCCATACAATACTAGTTAAGCAACAGGTCCAACTGCTTGCTAATACATTCAGTAAAAGAATTATTTTTGAACCTCTATCATTGGTTGCCTTTCTGTGCCTCACTTGGAAGATGCTCTCTTTTGATTAATTAAGGTACTTTTGAAAAAATTCTGTTACTGTGGTTTCCTCTGGAGACAAACCTTGGATTTCATCATGTCAAACGTGTACTAGATGCTTTTTCCATTCTCTATGTGTGGCCAATAGTTAAATTTCATCCGTAGAAAACAGAAAAGAGGAGAAATAATTACTGTGCATAGAATACTTGCTCAGTTCATTTAAATAGGCAACTCATCTTTCTCATGTCTGGAAAGTAAGTTAAGACAGGTTCACCTAGTACTAAGTAAATATGAGTTTGGAGGTGATCCAGTCATTACTTCAAAAGAATACCGTTAGGATACAAAGTAGAGAAAGCCTGGGAAACGCAAGCCATCCAATTTTGTCTGATTTTTGAATATCATTATTTTTGAATATTTTTGACTATTATTGAATAGAAGCAGTGTTTTGGAAAGTCATTACATTTATATAGTCTTCATTTATTGCAGTTAAATGCTATAGAAATAAACTTCAGATATCTCTTAACATAGCTGTACTGGGGTTTTATCTTACTGGATATTGTCTGAAATAAAAAGGGTTAGAACAAGTCATAAAATGTTTTCTAACTAAACTGTCATAATTTGTTTAATTTGTGTGGCCTTAGAGAATTAGATTTGTTTACAAAATGGGAATTAGAAATTGACTTTCTTGATTTTTTCAAAGACTGGAGACTTGAATTCCTTTGCTCATATTCCTATACTGTGTTTTGTTATTTGGATTAACATTTACAATTTGTATGTCAAACAAAGTCCTAAAGTAATTTGCTCGATTTAAAAGCTGCAAAAAATTAGAGTCTATGATTATATTTATTATAAGCTTGTGTTTGCTATTTTACTATCTTTACCATCTATTATTTTGCTATCTTCAAAAATTCCTCTGATCAACTCACTTTGTCATATCATAGTGCTTTATCACTTCCATTGGAATATATTAAATAACACAGATTGGTTAAAATATTTACAGCTATTTAATGCCAAGAACATTAGGAATTAAAAGAATTCTAAATTTCATAATGTACTTGTGCTGTCCAATGTGCAATTCTGCATTCTTTTCTAAAATTAGCTATTATTGTAAGACACCAAAGTCATATGTCATCTTTTAAAGAACCTATCATAAACCTCATGAAGCTTTTCTGGTCATGGGAAGTAAAATTGGCAAAGGCAATATGTTTGAATTAAAGTTGAAAGGGGCAAGTTTGTCTTTCCATAAAACCCTGACAAAAATATCCATCTTCTCAAATAAAATTCTTCTTCCAAGTGACATTAATTATTTTCCACTGATGGAAAATAAAGTAGAACTTCTTTCACTTAAACTCAGTAGTTAACAGAGTAAAAGACACCCATGAAGGCTTGTGTAATTCTCGCCACATACCTCAGAAGGTGACATTCAATTGTGTAATGTGTACAGCATACATATGTGGTAGGCAGAGAGTTATCCCTGTCTGCCACTCACCAAGCTCTCAGTATCTTTTTTCTCTTCTGTCTTGGAAACAGATGTGATCATTGATAGCTATGCTAATCAATCTGTTGTACAATAGGAATGTATAATGTATATAGTTTTATGGTTCTTCAGTATAACAAACGTGAAATAAATAATTGCAAAGTTATCACAGTGCAGCAGCAAAATCTCCGTGTCTATGTAATTCAAAAATGTTGACAGAATTCTAGAGAAGCCAGGCCTCTCAAAGATGCCTTCCTGCACATTTTTGTTCTCTCCCCGTCATCTATTTTCATGGGCTCCGGACCCCGACTAGGCAGGGGAGCTGGGCGACACAAGGCTGCCTCTCCAGCTCTCTAACTCGTGGGGGGTCCAGTTCATAACCTGGTGAGCACATATTAGAAGCATGCCATTCTTCATTCTATCCTGGGCCAACTTGTATTCCTTATTACTACACAGAGAGCTTAGCATGCTTCAGAATGTCCCCGCCCTGCCAAGTGACCACAGTCTGAAGGGAGCCAGGAGAGTAATCCGGGAACATCAGTCAAAGAACACAGCTGCATGGCACTTCAGTAGGCTAGAGCTAATAAATTTTCTTCTTTCTAAGTAGATATCTAGCCACTGTTTTATGCTCAAGGGACACATCGTGTTGCCTTTTACCAGTTCAACACTTACTGCTCTTTAACTAGGTTGGAAAGTCATAGGGATCTTCAAAACTCACTGTCTAATGTTATATATACATGGGTTATTTAACAATTCATGGCAAATGAAAAGAAAAAAATAAGTTTATTTGGGTAAAAAAATTTGAAATCCATGTGTACTTTTTCATAATATGATAAACTTTTGAAGACTCTGGTATGCAAGTTGAAATATCTGATTCAGCTGCTAATAATGATAACTCATTTTAATTTTTAATATATTTTCTTCTCACATACAAATCAAACACCCAGTGAACTGCACTCTGTGTGCAACTAAAATTCTTTTATCAGTACTTAATTATGATAAATGCATTTTATATAATGTGTATCAGAAATAGCAGTACGTACAAGATAATAAAAGAGCTTAATAATTTTCTTTTCATAAACACTATAAGAAACAGAAAATTGGTTTCAAATTTTAAAAGTCACTAAAAAGCTGGGAATCAAGGCTAAGTCCTTTAACAACCTGATTCTTAGTCTTCTCATATGTCAAATATGAGAATTAAACTGTGATCACAAAGTTCTAATCACATCTTAAAAATTCTGTGATGTTACCGAACTGATTGAACATAGCAGGTTTTTTTTTAAAGGTTTACTTATTTCTTTGAAAGGGAGAGTTACAGAGAGAGAGAGAGAGAGAGAGAGAGAGGGAGGGAGGGAGGGAGGGAGGGAGGGAGGAGAGAGAGAGACAGGCAGTCAGAGACAAAGAGAGGTCTTCCATCTTCTTGTTTACTCCCCAAATGCCCATAACAGCCTGAGTTGGGCCAATCTGAAGCCAGGAGCCAGCAGTTTATTCTGATTCTCCCACATGGGCACAGGGACTCAAGCACTTGGACTATCTTCCACTGTTTTCCCAAGCCATTAGTAGAGAGCTGGATTGGAAGTGGAGCAGCCAGGACTCAAACGGGTGCCCATATAGGATGCCAGCGCTGCAGGAGGCAGCTTCACCCACTTCGTCACCACAGCAGCCTCACAGTTTTTTTTATTGTTATTTCATGAATGTAGGCCACATTAAAATTGACAAAATACTATCAATCATTGGGGCTGGCACTGTGGCAACACAGGTTAAGCCTCAGCCTATGACCCTGGCATTCCATGTGAGTGCCAGTTCAAGTCTAGAGCTCTCCCAATGCTTCTAGGAAAGCAGCTGAAGATGGCCAACTGCATGTGCCACTCCAACCCATATGTGAAAATGGGATGAAGTTTCAGGCTTCCGGCTTCAGCCCAGCCTAAGCCCAGCCATTGCAGTCATTTGGAGAGTGAACCAGCAGGTTGAAGATCTTTCTCTGTCTCTGCCTCTCCCTCTCTGTCATTCTCATTCAAATAAATAAATAAATCTTTTTTATGCATTAACTCACATATTTATTATATTTTTATGTGCTGTAACACTTGAAACTCTCCGCCATTTTTAAGGATACATTTTTTTTAAACTTTTATTTAATAAATATAAATTTCAAAATTACAACTTTTGGATTATAGTGGTTCCCCCCCCATAACCTCCCTCCCACCAGCAACTATCCAATCTCCCACTTCCTCTCCCATCCCACCCCTCATTAAGATTCATTTGTAAAACTAGTATTCAAACAGTATTTTATACTTTGTGTATCTATGTAGGTGCAAACTGTTGAAATCTTTACTTAATATATACTAAGTTGATCTTCTGTATATAAAGATAGTTAAAAATGAATCTTTTTAGCCAGCGCTGTGGCTCACTAGGCTAATCCTCCGTCTGCGGTGCCGGCACACCGAGTTCTAGTCCCGGTCGGGGCGCCGGATTCTGTCCTGGTTGCTCTTCTTCCAGTCCAGCTCTCTGCTGTGGCCCGGGAGTGCAGTGGAGGATGGCCCAAGTCCTTGGGCCCTGCACCTGCATGGGAGACCAGGAGGAAGCACCTGGCTCCTGGCTTAGGATCGGCGCAGTGCGCTGGCCGCAGCGGCCATTTGGGGGGTGAACCAATGGAAGGAAGACCTTTCTCTCTGTCTCTCTCATTGTCTAACTCTTGCCTGTCAAAAAAAAAAAAAAAAAAAAAAAAAGAATCTTTTTTAAAAAGCTTACTGAAACATTTAAAGTTATACTCCTGCATAAGAGTACTTCAGAATTCTTATAGAAAAATGAAATAGAAAGGTAAGCTTACAATTTGCAAAAATATTTCTTAATCCATTTCTAAATTCATAATGTGTATTTTCATGAACTTTTTAAAGACTTCCTCTTATGCATGGATTTCAGACTTTTTTTTGCATCAAAACAAGCATCACTTAATTCCATTTCCCACAAGCTTTTGGAAGTACCTTTGTGTGTGTGTGTGTGTAATCAGAGATAATGAGACCAGAAAAAAGTTATCCAGTAGTTGGTTGGTGGGCAATGCAAAGTAATTACAAACTAATTAACAATTCCAAACACTCTGTACTATGTGTCATGATCTAATAATAAATACATTCTCCCTGAATATTAAAATACCTTTAAAAATCTTAAAATTTCTGTTGATATTTTCTTTGTCATAGACGAGGAGCTTTTCTCTGGGATGTACATAGATTTCATGGGTACGGATGCTGCCATTTTTCGAAGTTTAACCAAGAGAAATGCTGTCAGAACTGATCAGCACAATTCCAAGTGGCTAAGTGGTAAGAAAACATTTTATACATTCTTTGTAGTATCCTACTTTAATGTTTAATTCCAGAATGACAGAAGGAAAGCACAGTAAAAACTTAATATCTGGCCATGACATGAGTAATGATAACTCTGTGCTCTATAATTTAAAATATTTAATATAAATAAATGAAATGCCTCATATTTCATATTCCAATTTTTAAAACTATTTATTAGAGAGAGCTCCCATCTCCTGATTCACTCCCCAACTGCCCACAGTGGCCAGGACTGAAGCTGGAAGCCAAAAACTCAGTCCAAATCTCCCATGTGGATGGCAAGAACTCAGTACTTGGGCCATGACCACTGCTACTCAGGGTCTTTATTAGGAGGAAGCTGGAGTCATATATGGAATACAGATATTCCCATGTGCGACTCAGTCATCTTTTTTTTTTTAAGAGGTTTATTTATTTATTTGAAATAGTTACACAGGGAAGGAGAGGCAGAGAGAGAGGTCTTCCATCCACTGGTTCACTCTCCAATTGGCCACAACGGCTGGAACTGTGCCAATCCGAAGCCAGGAGCCAAGAGCTTCCTCTGGGTCTTCCTATGTGGGTGCAGGAGCCCAAGCACTTGAGCCATCTTTTACTGATTTCCCAGGCCATAGCAGAGAGCTGGATTGGAAGTGGAGCTGCTGGGACTCGAATGGGCCACCCATGTTGGATGCCAGCACTGCAGGTGGGGCCGGCCCAGGACCCAGGCATCTAATTGGCATATTAACCTCTAGGCTAAATATCCACCCAATATTCAAGTTCTTTATTTGATTAACTGTCACACAACCTTCCTAGGAATAGAATAAATAAAAGTAACAATTATATTATTTATGCATTACAGTACCCAAGCATTTTTGCCAATTGCAACAAGTTAAAACTAGATTTAATTTTACATCTTTGAATGTGCTTGCATTTTTAAGCAATGGAAAAATCTAGAAATTTTCCTAAATTTATATCATTTATAAATAAGCATCATCTTGGGGCCCATGCTGTGGTGGCGCAGTGGGTCAATGCTCTGGCCTGTAGCGCCATATAAGCTCCGGTTCAACTCCACTTCCAATCCAGCTCTCTGCTGTGTCCTGGGAGAGCAGTGGAAGATGGTCCAAGTCCTTGGGCCCCTGCACCCACATAGAACAACCAGAAGAGGCTCCTGGCTCCTGGCTTCATATTGGCGCAGCTCCAGCCATTGCAGCCAACTGGGGAGTGAACAGCAGATGGAAGACTTCTCTCTCTCACTGCCTCTCCTCTCTCTGTGTAACTCAAAAAAATAAATAAATCTTAAAAAATAAATCCTAAAAAAAAGAAATAATGAATAGATTATATCCATGGATTCTTCCTATTTATTTTACATATAGATTCTAAAACGATAAAGCTGTTGTATATTTTTCATAATCTGACTAATATTTAATAGAAATCATGGGTAGGATAACTTTATGATTATTGGTATTAAATTTTTCAATTCCTGTGTTCATGTGGGCTTAACAACAGCAGAGTTCACTTGATTTTGCCTTCTGATTCCCATCAGTTGCTGTTGAAGAAACAGACTAAGATCCTTGTCATTTCACCCTGGAGAACATTCCCTGCTGACCCTCAGCTCGGCAGTTCACTTCACATTGCACAGTTCAGCATGACTCACCACAGTTAAATATCTTGCCTCACTGATAGGCAGGCACAAGAAAGCACTGATTGTCCATTTACTTCTTCAAATGATTCTTCCAGTACGTCTGGAAATAGAGGATTCTAAAAGTTGTTTTGTTCTTCAAATAAGGAAACTCTGTATGTCTTCAAATGACTGCATTTTTTCCTTGAAAAGTTTCCCCTTCATTTCATTTGCTGTATTTTAAGAAAAATGTGTTTTTCAGATCTTGGATTCCCAATTCCACATTCTGCTTCAGTGAATTTGAGTTTATGCGCACTAGATTAAAAACCACACTTAGAAAAACAAACATTTTTTTTTTTCAATAAAGCAACCATCAGATTCCATGGGAAATAACTGGTAGAAAGCTTTTCATTTTTTTCCAGAATTCATTAGTGCACACAGAATTTTTTAACTTCCTGCACTTCCAAGAGTGTACTGCAGATGGAAAAACGTAGTTTAAACTTTCATCTTATAGCTCTACTTTGTGGTACTTGACATTCCAAATGTGGCAGGGTTGATGATTATAAATCTTGCTTTTAGAAACTTTACCTGTGAGCGCTGAATTACTCCTCTTTACAAAGTTTTGAATGGATGTACCTGGGGTCTACTTGGAGAAACAGAGGATGGATCTTCATCATGAGGATAGTCTTGCTCTTTTGTTCTAGAACCCATGTTTGTGGACGCACATGTCATCCCTGATGGCACCGATCCAAATGATGCTAAGGTGTACTTCTTCTTCAAAGAGAAACTAACCGACAACAACAGGAGTACAAAACAGATTCATTCCATGATTGCAAGAATCTGTCCTGTAAGTATGAGTGCTGTTCTACTTTGAAAGCAGACTAACAAATTAAACTATAGGAATCTATATTTTTATAACAGTTTATCTTCTTTTATTATTGAATATCACAAATAAATTGAATACGGTAGAAAGATGGTTAACACAAAATGCATTCTCCTCACTCATGTGAGATAAACACATCCAGTTTTAGTAAAAATCCTGAAGAAGCATTTTAGTTGTAATTTTAAGCTGATAAGGAGTTTGGCTAGTTTTGCATATCCATTTAATTCCTTGATATTGACAGATAGGTGATTTATACATTACTCAAAGAAACAAAAAAGGTCTTCTGAATAAAATACAACTACATCTGGATAAAAGATAGTCATCGAGGGACTTTCTTGTGAAAATTAAGTGTTTTAGTAATACTGTCCCAATTATAAAGAGTAACCAAAAGGTTGAGCCATGTAAATGTATAAGCAGTCAGTATACATAGCAACTACAGAAATTCCTGATGTTCTCCCATATGGGAGTCTTACGGACTTAAGATGACGTTAGTATTTGCATCCTTTGTGGAAAACAGTTTGTAAAAGTGTTCTGTGCTGAGAATAGTTTTTCTTTAAATAGAATACCTCATTCACCACAGAGCTAATCTTTTTTTCCATCATTTGAAAAAGATATCAAAATCAACAAAAAGGATAGATGTCTCTGGATGCATAAGGAAAAGTTGTCATCAATAAAGAATATCTGTGATCGCTGGCGCCGCGGCTCAATAGGCTAATCCTCTGCCTGCTGCACCAGCACCCCGGGTTCTAGTCCTGGTTGGGGCACTGGATTCTGTCCCAGTTGCTCCTCTTCCAGTCCAGCTCTCTGCTGTGATCCGGGAGTGCAGTGGAGGATGGCCCAAGTGCTTGGGCCCTGCACCCACATTGGAGACCAGGAGGAAGCACCCTGCTCCTGGCTTCAGATCAGTGCACCATCCGTAGCGGCCATTTAGGGGTGAACCAAAGAAGAAAGACCTTTCTCTCTGTCTGTCTCTCTCACTGTCTAACTCTGCCTGTCAAAAAAAAAAAAAATCTGTGAATGAACTAAATGTCATGCCTACTTCCATGGCCAGAGGAATATGTTCAATAGTTAACAGAGATATTGGAATTTAAAGGATAATGCAGAGAAGTAAAAGGGGGGAATAGAACTGCTGGGGGCTTTGGTCATGTTTAAGATAGTAGTTATCAAGAAAAGGCAAGTTAAATTCTTTATCCTCCACAGCATTTCATGAACATTGGCACTGTGAATGGTTGAACTTAGGGCATGAACGCATTAAACTGATTGATTCCCAGCTGATACCATACCAGAAGAGAAAACTTGGATAACTATAGCCACTTTATAAAATACTACAAATCTGAACAATTCTTCTGTAACTATTGGAGTGAAGATGTGGTTAACGTTTCCTGTCTTTAGAGTATAGAAAATCCCCAGGTGAAAGAAGACCAGGTTGAACTTTTAATGCACCCCAGTCTGTGTTTAAGTAATTGAAAGTATGTTTGCCAAATGATTTCAGAACGACACGGGTGGGCTGCGCAGCCTGGTGAATAAGTGGACCACCTTCTTGAAAGCGAGGCTGGTGTGCTCAGTGACGGACGAAGATGGCCCGGAAACTCACTTCGATGAACTAGGTACGCAGAAGTGTCATTGAGACACGTTTCCGAAGGACAGTGTGGAAGGTTTATGGATGTTAATAAGCTCTCAGGGGAGAAGGCTCCTTCCATGGGAATTTTCAGCATACATAATGTACCAATTTGTATTAATGATCTAGATTCTGTTCATAAATTTCCTCAGGTATTTTTTAACCTGTTTTGCCCCTGATTATACCGCTGAGACATTTAGTTAATTGAATTCACCATGATCTATGAATGAGAAGAGAGTGTGTGGTGTGTATTGCATGTTTGTGTGTGTGAGAGAGACCAAGATGGAGACGTAATTACATAATTTATATGTAAGGGACCATATTTTTGTGCTTTTTAAATGAAGTGCATATTTTATGTCTACTAGATTGTCTAATATTCTGATTTGAAATCACTTTGCATGAGAAAACAGCTATTTTTACTATTGCTACTAAGGGAAAAATAGAGGTCAGGTGGAAAAGAATCAAAATAGAAATGAGAAGGCTTGTTTTAGTTCTGCTTGTTGAATTTAGGAGTAAGTATTAACAGTGTGACGTCATAAGGATTATTCGTTTGAAGTGAAATAAACACTAAGCAGATTCCTTTCTGTCAAGGAGCATCCTATTTAATCAGAATCATTTGGTACGTATCAGAGTGTCAGTTGCTAACTATGAAATGGTTGTCCTTTTGCTTTAATCTATTTAGAAAGGATTTGCTTTTGTTGTAATATATTAACATGTAAAATGCTGATTATTCTTAAATTTTGAGACAGACAATGCAGTAAGCAGTAAAACTGCATGACAGTATGAGGTTTGGTGTATCTGCCAGTTATAAACCTAAAGCAGTAGGTCTCAGAAGCCAGTAGGTTGATCTTGTAAAAAAAATTTTCTGAATCAGCCTTTCTAGAGAAAAACTAAGTGTCATTTCTAAGTGACATAGACAGATCATTCACTTGTTCCCCCAGATTGTTTGCAAGCGTGTTTATGTTTCAATCTTTCTTACTCTTTAGGAAAACTATACCTGGTCAGCCTTTATGCACATATGGAAAAGACTAGCAGTTACTCATTTATGGCTAAATTCATCACTACCCTAAAAAAAATACATCTGCCTTTGTTCTCCTAGACAAAAAGTGTACTTGTAAAATCATTACTAGATCTGTGCCTTTGAGATTGCTAATTAGTCAGTTATTAATGACCATTGATTGTTAATTAGGATTTTTTTATTTTTTTATTTAGTAAATATAAATTTCCAAAGTACAGTTTATGGATTACAATGGCTTCCCCCGCCCATAATTTCCCTCCCACTCGCACCCCTCCCATCTCCCACTCCCTCTCCCCTTCCATTCACACCAAGATTCATTTTCAATTCTCTTTATATACAGAAGATCCATTTATATATATTAAGTAAAGATTTCATCAGTTTGCACCCACACAGAAATACAAAGTATAAATTACTGTTTCAGTACTAGTTACAGCATTACTTTACATTGGACAACACACTAAGGACAGATCCCACATGAGGAGTAAGTACACAGTGACTACTGTGGTTGACTTAACAATATGACACTCTTGTTTATGGCATCAGTAATCTCCGTAGGCTCTAGTCATGAGTTGCCAAGGCTATGGAAGCCTTTTGAGTTCACCGACTTCGATCTTATTCCGACAGGGTCATGGTCAAAGTGGAAGTTCTCTCCTCCCTTCAAAGAAAGGTGCCTCCTTTTTTGATGGCCCTGTTCTTTGCACTGGGATCTCACTCGCAGAGATCTTCCATTTAGGTCTTTTTTTTTTCCCCAGAGTGTCTTGGCTTTCCATGCCTGAAATACTCTCATGGGCTCTTCAGCCATATCTGAATGCCTTAAGGGCTGATTCTGAGGCCAGAGTGCTATTTAGGACATCTGCCCTTCTATGAGTCTGCTGTGTATCCCGCTTCCCATGATGGATCATTCTCTCCTTTTTAATTCTATCAGCTAGTATTAGCAGACACTAGTCTTGTTTGTGTGATCCCTTTGACTCTTAGACCTATCAGTGTGATCAATTGTGAACAGAAATTGATCATTTGGACTAGTGAGATGGCATTGGTACATGCCACCTTGATGGGATTGTATTGGAATCCCCTGGCACATTTCTAACTCCACCATTTGGGGCAAGTCTAATTGAGCATGTCCCAAATTGTACATCTCCTCCCTCTCTTATTCCCACTCTTATATTTAACAGGGATCACTTTTCAGTTAAAATTTAAACACCTAACAATAATTGTGTGTTAATTACAGAGTTCAACCAATAGTACTAGAATAAAACAACAAAAAATACTAAAATGGATAAAGTATTACATTGTATATCAACAGTCAGGACAAGAGCTGATCAAGTCACTGTTTCTCATAGTGTCCATTTCACTTCAACAGGTTTCCCCTTTGGTGCTCAGTTAGTTGTCGCTGATCAGGAAGAACATATAATATTTGTCCCTTTGGGACTGGCTTAATTCACTCAGCATAATGTTTTCCAGATTCCTCCATCTTGTTGCAAATGACCGGATTTCACTGTTTTTTACTGCTGTATAGTTTTCTATAGAGTACATGTCCCATAATTTCTTTACCCAGTCTACTGTTAATGGGCATTTGGGTTGGTTCCAGGTCTTAGCTATTGTGAATTGAGCTGCAATAAACATTAATGTGCAGACTGCTTTTTTGTTTCCCAATTTAATTTCCTTTGGGTAAATTCCAAGGAGTGGTGTGGCTGGGTTGTATGGTAGGGTTATATTCAGGTTTCTGAGGAATCTCCAAACTGACTTCCATAGTGGCTTTACCAGTTTGCATTCCAACCAACAGTGGGTTAGTGTCCCTTTTTCCCCACATCCTCTACAGCATCTATTGTTGGTAGATTTCTGTATGTGAGCCTTTCTAACCAGGGTGAGGTGAAACCTCATTGTGGTTTTGATTTGCATTTCCCTGATTGCTAGTGATCTTGAACATTTTTTCATGTGTCTGTTGGCCATTTGGATTTCCTTTTTTGAAGAATGTCTATTGAGGTCCTTGGCCCATCTCTTAAGTGTGTTGTTTGAATCAGAGAAGAAATCAACAGGATTGAATCAAAAAAAAAAATTACAAAAAATCAGCCAAATGAGGAGCTGTTTTTTTGAAAAAATAAACAAAATTGACACCACATTGGCCCAACTAACTAGAAATAGGAAAGACCCAAATCAATAAAATCAGAGATGAAAAAGGAAACGTAACAACAGACACTACAGAAATAAAAAGAATCATCAGAAATTACTACAAGGACCTGTATGCCAGCAAACAGGGAAATCTATCAGAAATGGATAGATTCCTGGACACATGCAACCTACCTAAATTGAACCAGGAAGACATCGAAAACCTAAACAGACCCATAACTGAGACAGAAATTGAAACAGTAATAAAGGCCCTCACAACAAAGAAAAGCAGGACCAGATGGATTCACTGCTGAATTCTACCAGACATTTAAAGAAGAACTAACTCCAATTCTTCTCAAACTATTCAGAACAATAAAAAAGAGGGAATCCTCCCAAATTCTTTCTATGAAGCCAGCATCACCTTAATTCCTAAGCTGGAAAAAGATGCAGCATTGAAAGAGAATTACAGACCAATATCCCTGATGAGCATAGACGCAAAAATCTTCAATAAAATTCTGGCCAATAGAATTCAACAACACATCAGAAAGATCATCCACCCAGACCAAGTGGGATTTATCCCTGGCATGCAAGGATGGTTCAATGTTTGCAAATCAATCAATGTGACTCACCACATTAACAGACTGCAGAAGAAAACCATATGATTATCTCAGTAGACGCAGAGAAAGCATTTGATAAAATACAACACGCTTTCATGATGAAAACTCTAAGCAAGCTGCGTATGGAAGGAACATTCCTCAATACAATCAAAGCAATCTATGAAAAACCCACAGCCAACATCCTATTGAATGGGGAAAAGTTGGAAGCATTTCCACTGAGATCTGGTACCAGACAGGGATGCCCACTCTCACCACTGCTATTCAATATAGTTCTGGAGGTTCTAGCCAGAGCTATTAGGCAAGAAAAAGAAATTAAAGGGATACAAATTGGGAAGGAAGAACTCAAACTATCCCTCTTTGCAGATGATATGATTCTTTATTTAGGGGACCCAAAGAACTCTACTAAGAGACTATTGGAACTCATAGAAGAGTTTGGCAAAGTAGCAGGATATAAAATCAATGCACAAAAATCAACAGCCTTTGTATACACAGGCAATGCCATGGCTGAGGAAGAACTTCTAAGATCAATCCCATTCACAATAGCTACAAAAACAATCAAATACCTTGGAATAAACTTAACCAAGGACGTTAAAGATCTCTACGATGAAAATTACAAAACCTTAAAGAAAGAAATAGAAGAGGATACCAAGAAATGGAAAAATCTTCCATGCTCGTGGATTGGAAGAATCAATATCATCAAAATATCCATTCTCCTAAAAACAATTTACAGATTCAATGCAATACCAATCAAAATACTGAAGACATTCTTCTCAGATCTAGAAAAATGTTGCTGAAATTCATATGGAAACACAGGAGACCTCGAATAGCTAAAGCAATCTTGTACAACAAAAACAAAGCCGGAGGCATCACAGGTTGCAGGACATACTACAGGGCAGTTGTAATCAAAACAGCATGGTACTGGTACAGAAACAGATGGATAGACCAGTGGAACAGAATAGAAACACCAGTAATCAATCCAAACATCTACAGCCAACTTATATTTGATCAAGGATCTAAAACCAATCCCTGGAGTAAGGACAGTCTATTCAATAAATGGTGCTGGGAAAATTGGATTTCCACGTGCAGAAGCATGAAGCAAGACCCCTACCTTTCACCTTACACAAAAATTCACTCAACATGGATTAAAGACTTAAATCTACGACCTGACACCATCAAATTATTAGAGAGCATTGGAGAAACCCTACAAGATATAGGTACCGGCAAAGCCTTCCTAGAAAAGACCCTGGAGGTGCAGGCAGCCAAAGCCAAAATTAACTATTGGGATTGCATCAAATTGAGAAATTTCTGTACTGCAAAAGAAACAGGAGAGTGAAGCAACCGACAGAATGGGAAAAAATATTTGCAAACTACGCAACAGATAAAGGGTTGATAACCAGAATGTATAATTAGGATTTTATATTATGAATCTGCTTTCATATTATTCTGTGTATTACACTTTTCTGTGCTACTTTTTCTCTTTGCCTTAATATGCTTAAACATTTTTTTCCTGGAAGAAGTACTTCTTAAGTAAAAATTATCTCTAATAATTTTAATCATTAGAATACAGTCTTTTTATGTTAAAAATCACTATAAAAAAAGTTTTCTAAGGGCCAGTGTTGTTGGGCAGGGGGTTAAGCCACCGCTTGTAATGCCGGCATCCCATATCACACTGCCAGTTCAAGTCTTGGCTGCTCTGCTTCCCATCCAGCTTCCTGTTAATCTGTCTGGGAAAGTAGAGAATATGGCCCAAGCACTTGGGCCCCTGCCACCACTTGGGAGACCTGGATGGACTTCCTGGCTCCTGGCCTTGGCCAGGCTCAGGCCCAGGCCCAACCACTGTGGCCATTTGAAGAATGAACTGGTGGATGGAAGATGCCTTTCTTTCTGTTTTCCTCTCCCTGTCACTCTGCCTTTAGAATAAATAAAATAAATATTAAAAGAAAACTTTTCCATATTTCAAATTCTAACCCTAGAAAAGAAATTTATACATAAATATATATGCTTATATTTGCATATATGTATATATTCATTTTTAATTTTTATGTTAATGTGATATGATTGCAGTGAGAACAGACTCAATATAGTTCATGGATACAGTTCTAAGAAATAATGATATTCTCTTCCTCCCACCCTGGTTCACTCATACCCTCTCTCTCTCCCTTTCTTTCTAAGGAATGGATATTTTTTATATTTTTAAATAAAAATGGATAATATATTATCATTAAAGTATATTTAGAAAATACAGACAAAGGCAAAGCAGGAAAGTTTTTGCAGCTTTGTTACCTGGGAACAAGCTAGTTTATCTTTTTCTTGTATCCCAGTGTATAATTTTAAGGCTTGCATTGTTGTAGTCTGTGTTATAAATAATCCTGCTTTTTTTCCCACTTATGAGTTTTTCATCAGTGTGGCCTCCATAGAGACACAAGGTCTTCATAAAAGCCATTGGTATATACATAATATTTTTTCTTTTTAAGAAAGATTCTTCCTTTCTTGATTTATTTATTTGAAGGATAAACAGGGTGACTGCAGCAGCCAACGATGGGGCAGATGGAAGGCAGGAACCAGGAACTCCACTGGGGTCTGCCACATGGGTTGCAGGTGCCCAAGCAGTTGGGCCTTCTTTTGCTGCCTTCCCAGGCCCAATAGTAGGGAGCTGAATGGGAAGCAGAGCAGCTAGGACTTGGATTGACCCTCTGATATGCGAGGCTGGTTTTGCAAGTGGCAACTCAATCTGCTGTGCCACAAGGCCAGCCCTCAGTATAACATTTTATTTAATTAGCAGATGCCTATCATTCAGCTGTTGCAAAGTCACAGTCAAGCTCCAATCATGGCTTTATGGACAGTACTTTTCATAGTTGAAATTGTATTTTCTTAAGATTTTCATTTGTTTTCCCAGAAAGCTTTTATTTAAGGTATAGAAACTTCATGCATTTTATAAATACAACTTTAGGAACAGTGTGATTCTTCCCACCCACACTCCCACCCCCCCTTCCTCCTCCCTCTCCTATTCCCATGCTTATTTTTTACTAAGATCTATTTTCAATTAACTTTATACACTTAAGACTAACTCTGTACTAAGTAAAGAGTTCAACAAATAGTATGGAAAAAAAAAAACCTGTTCTTCAGCATTTGAGACAAGGTCTATTCAATGTCTTCACATTTCTAAATGTCAATTTCACTTCTATAGATTACCTTTTAGGTGCACGATTAGTTACCACATATCAGGGAAAACATAGAGTATTTGTCCTTTGGGCACAGGCTTATGTTTGGACACTAGAAATAATGAGTTTTTTCCCTTTTATAGAGGATGTGTTTCTCCTGGAAACTGAGAATCCAAGGACAACACTAGTGTATGGCATTTTTACAACATCAAGGTAATTTTTACACATTTATATTTTATGAACTTATGTAACAAAATTTATTGAGTAAGAGTAATCATTATGAAATAATTCTTTGTCTCAACTTTTAATCTTAAGTAGTGTTTGGGATGTAGATTTTCCATTTTCTTTGGCCAAATTAATGAACTGTATTTGAGTTGAACTAGTACTTTCAAAAAAGTTTTGTACAGAGTGTTTGTAATGATTCTGTGCTATTTTTCTTAAAGAAATTAAAATATAAATTGCAATGCAAGAATAAAATAGATAATTCATTACAAGAAAATAACCTTAACATATTAACATTATTAAGTAAAACATTTGACATTTTTGTTATTGTTAGAGGTAATGGAAATGTTTACTACCTGGATTGTGGTGAGAGATGCTAATGTGATCCACACACAGGGTCCTTAAAAAGTTCATAGAAAATGAATTTTATAGGAAAACTATATGTGGATTTCAGAAGATTTGCACAACAGTAAACTTGTCTTTAAATATCATTTTTCCATTAACTTTCGAAATATCCTCATAGGTCCAAATTCATCAAATTATATACATTAATTATATGCAATTTATGCACATAATTATATTTCAGTAAAGCTGAAATATAATTTTTACTTGCGGAACAATCTTAAATTATAACTTTAGAAACTAACAAGACCCTGAACAGTCTTTCCTCTTCTGACAGTGTGACATATTTGAAAATAGGTTTAATGTTTTCTAATTATTCTGGGATTTCCAATCCCTATTATTGTATATTTCAAAACAAGTCACCAAATTCGCACTCTTTCCTGTGCATATTTCTGTTTATTAATCTTATTAGAAGTCAGCCTAATTCTCCATCTGTGACTTGATCAATCCTTTTCTTAGAGGATCAACTATATAATGAAAATCTGAAGGTTTTAGCATTCTTGTCTAAATGGGCAAAGCACAGTATAATTGTAAACCGCAATAAATTCTTCCAAGTGATAGAAATGACAGGGATGTTGACTTCCAGCCATATAACACTGGATCCACAAGATGTCTAAAATGAGGCCCATGAGGATATATGTAACTCCTATTCTAATGGAAAAAAAAAAAAAATAGTCCTCATTTAATTCACCAAGGACTGAAGAGAGAGAGAAAAAAAAAACAACCAAATTCTGAAGAAAATGTGGGTTTCAGTTAAAAATATTCTCTAGCCTCTATTTTTCTCAATGTTGATATAGCTTTAGTGTAAAATCCAAAATTACCATTTCTGACTCTTAATACTAAAATTGATAATATACCTTGTTTTCTTTCATGAGAACGCAATACCTTTTCCCATTAGGAAAATGTTGCAGCCAATCTGCTGTGGTGACTGAGAAAATTTTTAGAAAGGATTCAAGCAAACTTATGAGACCTTATTGATTCAGATAATTCAGTGAATCTTTATTGTACCTCTTTTTCCCCATGACTAACAGGGAAAGTACATAAACCATCATAGCTTAGACTTTTCCAACTAACATTTAGGATAGCATGTGAGAAAGTTCTCACATCAAAAGAATCAAAAAATAGTTATGATCTCTTATGTATGTATCATAATTTGAGTAAAATTATGATAGCCTCTATTGATAGTGATCTGGAATTCAGATTCATATTTTATTGATATTTTAAATGACACATGAATTTTTGTTGTTGCTAAAGTTAACTAGTTAGATAGAAACTTCCTTGACGTCCTACTTTTGCAAAACGTGGGGAAGAATTTTCTATAAGTTATTAATTCTTGTCTATTACTTCCATGGTGGAATTAAATATTTTGTGCTAATGCTTTGTTTCAAAACAGCAGACATGTTCAACTTTATATGTATGTAACATAGCATAGCAGTTAACATCCCCATGATGAATTGTATCAAGTTCAAAAATGTTAGCTGACATATACATTTGTACATATTTTGGGGGGTCATGCAGTATTTTCAATACTTGTGTATGTTATGCAATTTCCCAAAAGGGTAAACAGTTCTCTCTCCTCCAACATTTATCATTTCTTTATGGTAAATTCATTCTAAATCATTCGAGTTTTTTTTTTTTTTCAGAAAAGCATACAGTACATTACCACTAACAACGTGTCATCATAATCTTTACCATCCATTTCTTTAAAATTAGATTTAAATTTAAAAATCTAAAATGGACTCTTTTCTCTTTCTTGCTTTTTTTTTTTTAGCTCGGTTTTTAAAGGCTCCGCGGTGTGTGTGTATCACTTGTCTGATATACAGACTGTGTTCAATGGGCCATTTGCCCACAAAGAAGGGCCGAATCATCAGCTGATTTCCTATCAGGGCAGAATTCCTTATCCCCGCCCTGGAACTGTAAGTACCCAGGGAAGATTCTTTGCTAACCCGCTTTATGAAAAATATCACTTAACAAGAAATGCATATCATCAGGGCTTTTAACAAACACCAGAATGCACGACAGAGTTGTCCTTTATATTTTTTCAATACACAAGTTCTGAGATTTGGGATTTTACTAAAACATCACACCTGTTACAGTTTTTACCAAGTGAGAGTGCTAACAAATATCTCATTTAGATTCTGAAACAATCCTGTAAGTTAGGCAGGGTGGAGGTATTGTCATTTTGCCGGCATTAGAAACCATAGTTTTGAAAGGGTTAACTTCCAGGCAGCAGCCTGAGAATTTGCTTAGTAGCTTTTCACAGCCCTACCCTCTGTTAAGGAATCTTGCCTGTTTTAATGATGGAATAACCATGTCAGGATTAATTCAGAGATGTCTCATATGCAGACACTTCAATTATGAGGGATCTATTTAGTTAACAGTTGTATGTTATGTTCTTTTCACAGAAAGAAAAAGGAATGTGTATGCAAAAAATTACAGTGGAAGTGGCATCATAATTCAAATAAAGTGTTTATTTTTTAATTATTTTAAATTACTAAATTATTTTAATTCAATAAGTAAATTAAATTGAATAATTAAATTATCTTAAATTATTAAGTGATGAATGAGTTAGAATCATGTGTTTAATTACATCCAGCTTTCTAATTGGAAATTCCCTGAACTACTGTGAGGCATGGTACAGTAGCCATGTCCTGTGATGTCAGGTGTATTACAGGGCACATTGGAAACTGATCTTCCAGCTGAGACTACAGACAGTGCCCAGCAAGAAGAAACTGGACTTTTCCTAGGATAGGACTTCTGTGATAACAGCCACACTGTGTGTGTTTCATCTGGCCTGTGGTTGTGCCACTTTCTAGAATATTAATTAGTTTCTCTCTGTGAAAAGTAGTACGCGGCAGTGATTCAGAGGAGGTGTTATACAATAGAGCATCAACAGAGATCTTATCCTCTTAACATCTCTCATTTCATAGAACGGGGTTATCATTATAACTTGGGCGTGGATATAAATAGAAAGGAATTATCTCATAAAAATCGAAACATAGATGTTAACGTAATATTTACTTACAATGTTCCTTTTTCCTTGAGTTTCAAATTCCTTTTGCCAATATTCTTTCACATATTTATCCTGTGGATTTTTTTACTATTTGTTGATTCACTTTCATTTTGTCTCATTGGAATTTATCCTTAGTGTATTTGGTTGCTTCTTTATTCCTTTATTTTCTCATTGTCTTAAATTACACTGGCCATGGTGGGAATATTTACATTGTGGAGATCAGCAGATGCTAGCAATTCCTGAACAAATGCAACTTCTGTCCCTATCCCTCACTGTGCTCTTCACTTACTTGACAATGTAAGAGGCACCTTACCAGAGGTAGAGGACTAGAATCACAGGCAGAAAACCCTCATGTGGAGGTGCAATTACTCTACTTAAAATGTGGGACTAGATATGCGCTTTAAGGGGAAACAAAATCAGCCATTGCTAATTGGTAAGGTTCCAGCCTGTGAGTCCCAAGCTTCCAAGAGTAGAGAAGGGACTGGAAATGCTAATTGTCTGATTTGCTCAGCCTAGCGTGTACATGGTGTGGAAGTATTTCACTGTACCCCATAAACACATGCAAGTGTTACATGTTAATCAAGAGACTGTCTAAAAAACAGGAAATTTCAGCATAGAAATTTGGCAGTGTTTGAGCTGCTGCTTGGGACTTCCACATCTCATATTGGAGTGCCTGGCTTCAGGTCTCAGTTCTACTGTCCATGCCAGCTTACTGCTAATGTTCACTCTGGGAGCCAGCAGTAGTGAATCAAGTCCCTGGTCCCTGCCAACCACATGGGAGACCCAGATTGAGATCCAGGCTGCTGGCTTTGGTCTGGCCAACCCTAGCTATTGGGGCATTTGGGGACTGAACTAGTAGATGGAAGATCTTTCTCTCTGTCTCTCTGCCTTTCAAATAAGTAAAAAATTTTAAAACTTGTCCTAAAAAACTCATTTCTCACTTTTTTTTAGCTCTCAAGAGTAAGCATTTTTTTCCTGTTCTAAAACTGTAGAATCAGCCAGGGGCTTAGTGACACACATCTGGAAATGACTCCGTGAAAAAAGGGAGTAGTCAGTACTTGAGACATATTTCTATAATGTGGTTTCTTACATCTGGTGTTGAGACCAGAACAGCTTCTTTAAATCAAAAAAACTGTCGGATGAGTGACCCTTGGGGAATAGAAGGGGCAGGGTGGAGGATTGACTTCTGGAACTCCTCCTGGAAAAGCATACCTCCCTGAAGAGTTGGTCCCTCCGCCCTTCACTGAGCAAAACCCCATGAAGTCAGCTCTCTGACTCAGAGTGGCCAGGCTCTGCCTCGTGCTGGGCTTCCAGGGTTTAATATCCTGCTCATGTAGCCAGGGGACCTGCAGCCAAGTGACCCAAGGCATATTCCCTCTTCTCCAGGGTGAAGAATGTTGCCTCTTGAAGTCCTCCCAGGAAAGGATCAACTGTGACCGCTGGGCTTTATTTCCCCATACAGTAGTCCGGTTGCTGGGTCAACCCCATAAATACTGCACTGTGTTCTTAAAGGACTGACATTGGCAGAAATCCTGTACCCTCATTCTAGTGCTCCCTGTAGGTGCTTCTTTTAAAGCCGGCTTGATAGCTGTGTTAGCAAACGGCCCAACCAGCAAGCTGAAATCGGTAGGAAGGAGAGTGCCAATTGTGTCCTAATGTTTTTCCGTAAGTGATTCAAGTTTGTGGAAGAAACAAGACACCTTTGGTATGCTACAAAGGACAGCCAAAGATTGCAGACTCTCTCTGTGGCTCAGCTAATGTGGTGCATTCTGTTGCGACGTGTATATGGTTTCTGCAGGAGACTGTGTTTGTGTGTGTTGTAGAGCATGTTCAAGCCAGACCTGATTTAAAAAAAAAAAAAAAAAAAAAAAACTTCAACTTTAACACCTGCTTATAACTGCTTCAGTCGTGTGCTTCAAACAGCTCAGGGATCTGTAAAGAAGCACAGAAAATTCTTGAACACGTAGTCTGTGGCCAGAAAAAGGCAGTTTCATTGCTGGCACTTTGTTGATTCTATGCCTTCGATTGTTTCTCCAATAGAAGCATTTCTGTTTCTCTTAGATGTTTGAATGCAGTTAGTTAGGGAGGTTCCTGATAAAATACAACACAGAAAGTATCGAAGCAGAAAACGTCTTCTGTCAATGTTGAAACCTGTGAATAAAATCTAAAAAAAAAAAAAAAAAACTGATTTCAGATTAGAGGAAAAAGAGATTGTAGTAAGGAAACCTCCTTTGTGCCTTGTGTGGGAGGACACATAACAATTATGAGATTGAACCTGCCTTTAAGGGTGATGGGATTTGCATAGATTAGATAAGGAAAGACAGAAGGAAGGGTGTTACAAAGGGTCCAACTTACACAACAAGGCAAAGAAATTAATAAGTGAGTCCTGGAAGCTCTGTCTGGCTGGTCAGACTGGAGCAGAGGGTTTTTGCAGGTAGTGAAAGGGAAAAAAAATACATGGATGATGAGGTCCAGGGGATGCAGAAGTATGTGCCTCCAACTGTGTAATTGGCCTTCAAACAAAGGGCCTAGACCATCAAGGGTTTCAACATAACATCAGTTCCTCTCAGCCACAAATTTCATAGACCCATAAACCAGTTCAAAAAACTAGCTCAGATTCTGGAATGCCACTAAGTTTCTTTGTTTATCCATGCACCACTCATCTTCCCAGTGTTAGGTCAAGATCCCCTTGACCTGCCAGTCACACTTTCTCTGACAGGTTTTATATTCATTTCCTGATCTCTCTCTTCAGTGTCACCCTCTCACTCTCTCCTTCACTCTGGGCTCTATGACCTACAATGCCGCAGGAATTACTCTGACTTTTATTTTCTCATCTCTGAGCTTCTTTACTCATCTTGGCAGCCTACACTTCTCCACTGTTCTCAATTTGTTTCAAACATTGGCTCTTGAATCTGTATGGCCATCGATCCTGATCCAAGTTCTGCTATTTGTTTGAAATTATCTCAAACCATCACTGCGCATCTTCATTGTGATTTTGCTTTGAGTGTGCCCATCTTCCTTATTAGAGTACTTATGTCTAGAAAAAAAGAGGAGCTTCTTGTTCTTGTGACCCCTATTAGCTTTCTGAATAAACCATGTCCCAAGAATGGGCATATGCATTGATATATAAATATGTTTATTTCAAAGACTTGTATGGGTGTGAGGATTAGAAAAACATTCCAGAGAATCAGAAACAGTACATGCTCATGAGTGGCTGAGTGTAAGGAAGAAGTTAGGGAAGGGCAGCCATTGCTAATACTTCCTGTATTACTCATTTTGTCATTGCCTTAAATGAGAGGAGCTACTTGGGAGGGAAGCAGGTTTATTAGGGGTTACTGTTCTGTAGGTGCACAGTCTAAGATCCAGTGGCCCATCAGTTTGGGCATCTGGTGAGGCCAGAGAATGGCAAAAGAAGCATTACATAGTGAGCTAAGAAGCACAGCGCAAGAGAGTGTATGTTCTTTCTCCATGTCCCTCTGTCTCTCTTCATAAAGCTATTGTGACTGGCTCATGGTCTACTCCCTAGCAGCCTAATGCAACCCAATCACTTCCCAAAGGCCCATAATTGGTTCAAGTCTTCACCCTTAATTCATCAGCCATTAACATTAACCCATTAACCATTAACATAAGACTTTGGGAACCAAGCCTCCTATCCATGGGCTTTTGGGCAGTACACAAACTAGAATCCAAATGATAACCCTGTCTTAACATGGTGCTATTATTCTTCCTGGTGTTTCACCTAACACCTTGGTAATCACAACACTTAAAATTTCTTTACTCAAGAAAGAGTACTTATCTCTGCTTGCTAAACAAAACAGTGAAAGAGCAGCAGAAAAACAAGCAGTTAAAGGAGATGGTTAACCAGAATTATTTAATGACTATTTGTAGAGTAAAATTAACCAGCCCGATTAACGGACAAAGGCTTTTCTTTTATGACAGCTGTGAATGTTTGCTTATGTTGAGGGTTCAATACACGCTCTTCACTCTATCACAAGATGAGGGGAAAGTTAATTCCATCTTATTTATACTTGGGAGTTTACACTGAGCAAACTTACCAGTGCAAGCAGTTTACAAAGGGGAATCAATCTTTATTCTTTTCACCATTATCGTCACTCATTCTGTCTTACCTGCAAAGTCTATGCCATAAATCAATGGAAGAATTAGTTAACACTAAAAAACATTCTCTTATAAATTGGAAAGCAGAGTCATACAAGGAGACACTTGTTTCTGAGCAAGAAATTCATTGTGAATATAAAACAGAAATCTCCATTGAGGAATAATTCAATAAACATAAAATCACTGATTTTTATTTGATTTGAGTTACTTATTTAATAACCATTGTTTTGAGCAACTTTAGCATAATTTTTATCTGAATTTCAGTTACCTGGCAATGAAATCCACACACCAGGCACTGATAACTTAATAAGCTTATCCCACCAAACTGTACTAACTGGAATTATAAAAGTCGCCTAGTAATATATGCTAACTTTGGGTCTTTCCAGAACTTGCAAATGAGAGTGCTTGCAAATATTTAAAGAGACATCTCAGCATCACAAGCTATAATTAGTGGTGTTTTATGAAGGCCTGGAACTATTTAAGTTGCCCATGCATTGTTCTTTCCATGTTTTCATTCAGTGAGCAATGTATTTCCCTGTTTCCACTTTGTGTGAAGACTGAGGGTAGAAAACACCCATAATTCTATACTGCACAGAAGTGTGGAACACATCCATCAGCTTAGAACAACCTCAGATTAAATTCTTTGTGCTCATTTGGGTCTTCATTGTGGGCAGTTAACAAACATATATTTAACTTTAATGCTTTTTTTCTTAAAATGCATGAACTTCAGATGAAATCTCATTATAGAATAACGAATAAGGAGGCTTAGCAGAATTAGTCTCATTACCTTTCTTTGTTAACTCATTGAACTGCCCTTTGTGCAATGAAAGAACTATATTTACTTGTCCTGTAAAAAGTAATGCTAATTGGTTAAAGTTAGCCTGAAAGTCGTCCTCACGGTGATGTGATCTAAATGAGTGAGGTCATGTTAATCTGCCTGCTGAGGCCATTTTGCACACGTGGCTGTGGTAACACTGGCCCCAAGACACCATGTTTGTTGGAAAGCTGCAGCAAGGATTTGACCCTGGGGATTGCCATGGTTAGTTTGGTCCCTCAATTTTTTTCACTAAATGGACATTAAAACTTCAGCAGATTTCACTTAATTTAACATTTGTATCTTTTGTTGAAACCTGGCAGCACTAGGCTTATATTTCAGCATAGGGACCTCAAGTTGTCCCCTTTGGAAGAGGAATGACTTCCCAATTAGTCACCGACCTCAACATATGTTTCCATCTAATAATGCTGTGTCTGTCTGTCCTTTGCTGTGGATCAAAAAGCTTACTTTGTCACTTTCCTTTTATCTGCTAACTTTTATTTCTTAAGGTTATATATTTATTTATTTGAAAGAGTTAGAAGGAGAGAGAGAGATTTTCATTGGCTGGTTCACTCTCCAGATGGCTGCAATGGCCAGGAAGCCAGGAGTTTCATCCAGGTCTCTTACATGGGTGGCAGGGGCGCTAACACTTGGGCCATCCTCTGTTGCTTTTCCCAGGCCATTAGCAGGAAACTAGATCAGAAGTAGAGTAGCCAGACACAAACTGGTGCCCATATGGAATGCTGGTATTGCAGGTGGTAATTTAACTCATTGAGCCACAATGCTTGGCCCTTCATTTTTTAAAAAGATTTATTTATTTATTTATTTATCTATTTTTTTATTTGGCACAGTAACAGAGAATGAGATAGAGTAAGATAGATCTTCCATTCACTAATTCATTCCCCACATGACTTCAACGTCCAGGGCTATGCCAGGCCAAACCCAGGAGCCTAGAACTCTGTCTGGGTCTTCCATTGGGTGAGAAGTGCCCAATCACTTGGTCCATCATCTACTGCTTTCCCAGGTACATTAGCAGGGGACTGGAACAGAAGCAGAGCACCTGGGACTTGAACCAGTGCTCATACGGAATACCAGCATTGCAGGTAGTGGCTTAACCCACTGCACCACAATGCTGGCCTGCTGGTAATTAAGTAAAGAATATATGAAAACTAAAACAAGAGTGTTCTTTGTTTCTGAAAGAAGAGATACTGACAGGTATTTCATAGCATTCAATGTTTGCATGTGCTAAAATGTTACACTCATGAGCTTTGCTCATATAACTCAATACTGAGGTCTAATTAGTGGCTGTGTTGGCATTGCAAGACTCAGTAGTTCCCAGGCTACCTTCAGTGTGGCCTCAGGTGCCCCATTATGGGAGCCTTCTCAGATGCCCTTGCCTGGATCCCTTTCAGAGCTATTGGTGCTGTCCAGCTGTCCTCTTTTCAGATCTCATTACTGCTTTCTGTCTTTCCCTTGGGACCTGAGACTCTGAACCTTTCCTCTCCTGGCTAGAATTGAAATTCTGCACTAAAATCACAGGCCAGATATAATGCATAGTGGAATTTATTCATTCAGCTACCTCTTAACAGTTATCTACCATGACCAACTTTGTTATAGCCCTCAAGTGAGCCAGACAGACTCAGCTGCCACCAGCACTAAGCTTACATTCTAGGGGGAGAAGCAGAGGATAAAAATACCAGCAACTAAAATATGCATTGCTATTTGGTAAATCAGGGCAGTGAAGAACACTAGCCAGTTAGGGAGATGGGATGGAGACAGGGAGTGGGAGCTATTGTTATACATAGCATCTCCTTTCAGAAGGTCACATGGGAATCCAGGACTGAAGGAAACATCAGAGAAAGCCATGGGGTAGGGGTCCTGAAAGAGCACTTGGATGGGAAACAGCAGGTGCCAGTATCCCAGAGGGGAGCATGCTTGAGGCTCAGGATCAACCAGAATTACCATGGGAGCTCAGGTTGGGTCACACAGAGGCTTATAGGCCATTCAAAGGTGTTGGGACTGGATCCTACTGGTAACAGATATCAGTGAGTACTTTCTATTTTTTTTTATTTATTTATTTTTTGGCAGGCAGAGTGGACAGTGAGAGAGAGAGACAGAGAGAAAGGTCTTCCTTTGCCATTAGTTCACCCTCCAATGGCCGCCGCAGCTGGCGCACCGTGCTGATCCAATGGCAGGAGCCAGGTGCTTCTCCTGGTCTCCCATGGGGTGCAGGGCCCAAGACTTGGGCCATCCTCCAGTGCACTCCCTGGCCACAGCAGAGAGCTGGCTTGGAAGAGGGGCAACCGGGACAGAATCTGGCGCCCCGACCAGGATTAGAACCTGGTGTGCCAGCGCCGCAAGGCAGAGGATTAGCCTAGTGAGCCACAGTGCCGGCCAACTGAGTCCTTTCAATAGTGAAATCATCAGATCAAACTTCCACATCCAACTGGAGCACCAACTTCTGGGATCCCTCATTTGGGAGGGGAGATGAGCTAGAACAAACCACTTGTACATTACAATTCTGATAATTATAACGTAATTGATGTTAACCAATAGCAGTCCTAGGTTGTATCCAGAAATTTTTTTCTAATGTTATAGTGTTCAGCAGTAAATAAGAAGTAGAAAAGCAGTGCATGTGAAGGGTGGAAGTTTCGTCGTATGCCCAATGGCAATGATCCTCTCTAAACACAAATAGGGCAGGAAAAGTGGACTTGGTTTCATTTAGATGGTCAAATTGCACAATTATATGTTAATTTTCTAAGAGTGTACTGGGTGTAGTCAGATTATTTTCTCCTCAGTGGGTATCAAAACAACTGGAGATTCTACATGTTTTAAAAATAAAGGATTTTTAATTATTACTGAAAGAATGTAATTATTTTACTAATGTTATTACTTTTAAAAACTATTTTTAGTGCCCCGGAGGAGCATTTACCCCAAATTTGCGAACCACCAAGGAGTTTCCAGATGACGTGGTCACATTCATCCGAAACCATCCGCTCATGTACAATTCCATCTACCCCATCCACCGACGGCCTCTGATCGTCCGTATAGGCACAGACTACAAGTACACAAAGATCGCTGTGGATCGAGTCAATGCTGCAGATGGCAGATACCATGTGCTGTTCCTCGGAACAGGTAAGTGTTTGAGCTGAGGCCACCCTTTGAGTGTCGGGTCAAGGGCTGCACTGTAACAATAACAGAGAGAATGGCAAGAACTGTGAAGAACTGAATGATTACTTCTTTAGCTAGTTGAAAGGCAGTGAGAAAGGGAGAGGGGAGGGAGAGAGAGATAGAGATTCACCTTCCATCTACTCACAGAATGGCCACAACTGCTGGGGCTGGGCCAGGATGAAGCCAGGAGCCAGGAACTCCATGCAGGTCTCCCATGAGGGTGGTAGGAATTCAAGTACTTGAGCCAGCTTGGGCTGCTTTCACAGGGAACTGGGATTGGAAGCAAGTAGCCAGGACTGAACCTAGCACTCCAATATAGTATGCAGGTGTTCCACAGAGTGACTTAACCTACTGCACCACAATGCCAGTCTTCAGTATTTACTCCTGTCTGGCCCTTAGCTAAATATTTCTCTCTATGCCTCACGTGCAAATCTGTAAAGTGGAGTTAATAAAGAACACAGGAAGGGGTTGTGAGGGACAAAAGAGCTGAGATACAGAAAGGCATCTAGCATGGTTTCTGGCAAGCAGTATAATGGAATATAAGAATAGTGAGCTGACTTAGGCATGGCAAGACATTCCAAGTGTGCTAAGTTTCTCTCTCAAGGGAAGCCAATTCCATGACTTTGTAATCAATACATGAGGCCACTGTCTAGGGGCAATGATAATGACAAATGCCATGTTAAATACAACATTTGGAAATGGTTTTAATTCGAGTACAGATAGGCTTCTTGAAAGTATTGAATATTAATCTTTTTTTAAATTTATTTTATTTATTTTAAAGAGTTACAGAGAGAGTTAGAGACAGAGAGAGAGGTCTTCCATCTGCTGCTTCACTCCCCAGATAGCTGCAACAGCCAGAGCTATGCCGATCCGAAGCCAGTAGCCAGAAGCTTCTTCTAGGTCTTCCACATGGGTGCAGGGGCCCAAGGATTTGGGCCATCTTCTACTGCTTTCCCAGGCCATAGCAGAGAGCTGGATTGGAAGGAGAGCTGCCAGGACTGGAACCGGCACCCATATGGGATGCAGACGCTTCAGGCCAGAGATTTAACCCACTGCGCCACAGCACCAGCCCCTAAATATTAATCTTTTAATATATCCACAAGTTCCATTCTATCAGTTTACTTTATCAGCAGCTGAATGAAAGTACTCTTGGGTAGAGACCTCCATGCTATGGAAGGTACTAGTCTTGTACGCTCTACAGCAGCAGATCCCGAAGTGTGGTCCTCAGACAACAAGATCTGAATCACTGAGACCTTGTTGGGAATACACATTCTCAGTCCCTGTCGCCATAACCATAGGAGTGAGGCCCAGGTGCTGGCGTGGTCACCAGCCCTTTGAGGATTCTGCTGTATATGGGAGTGTGAAGGAGCACACTAGGAGTAGGAAGCTTTGAGATGCATTGTTGACATCACCGATGCCTCAGAGGTGTGATGCAGTCCCTCCCTTTGTCTTATTGTAACAGCAGAACAACCCCAGGAAGTTTTTAGGCTGTTTTTTCCACTACTTTAGGAAATAGATATAAAGTAAGTTTGTAAAAGTCATTATAGAATTCAGCAGTAGTAGAATATGTATTCTGAATTAAGGCACAAATTGCACTCAGAATCCAACCATTTAAAGTGTGAATTTTTCCTGGCAAAATAAAATTTCCAAAGTCTGCTTTTATTATAAACTTCTTATTCTTCCATATTCTTAAGCTGAAAACATCATAGCTGAGACTTTTATGGTCATAGAACTTCAGCTTCAACTCATCACAGGTTGAAAATCTTCTGAAGTGTTCCACTTGGCATCCTCCTCCCCAAATGCAAGTTTCTGAGTTTACCCTGGGTTTTCTTCTCTTTGCTCCTGACATCTGAGTTAAAATCTTTCCTTCCCAGACTAACGTTCCTCCCTTTGCTCTCGAATTTTGATCTAGCTTGTCATCTCCAGAACCTTTTTTTTTTTTTAATCAATTGTATTCTTATTCACTTTATGCTTCCGTTTCACCCTACACTAATCTTTGTTTGTTTGAAGTCTCTTATGCTAGGACATGGAAGTAGATGTCCATCATCCCCTGCTGTTTCCTCTGCTGCATAGCTCATTTTGCCAGAGTCTTGCATGGTCTCATGATAATATCCATTCTTCTGCCCACTGAAATGCCCTGTCCCCTCTTTGCATCAGGCATGTGTCACCTCGGTCCTCTCTTTCCCTAGCCATTGCCTCTTCCTTAGCTGGCTTCCTCCTGCTCAGGAACATGGATGGTCCCCATGCTTCTGTCCATGGTACTCCTCAGTTTGTATATTCTTTGACCATCTCATTCATTCCTTTGACTTCAGTTGTCTAATTCTGTGCAAACAAATCCAAAATGTGGGTCATTAGCCCTTGCCACTTCCTAAGCTCACCATTCACAATTACAATTCATTGTTAGATAACATACATTGTAGGACCCATTAATATTTCAAACACCATGTTTCAAACTCAATTTATCCTTGTCTAAGTCCTCTAACCAGCATTAATCCAGTCCTGCACAATTGTATTCATGACTACACATTTTGCCTAAGGTTCTATACTTCTTTGACACATAATTTCTCTCAAGGCATATCCCGGGGCCTGGTAGCCTCAATAAATATTTGCTGAAATGAATTGAAAATCATGACAATGTCCATTCTGACACATGTAATGGAATGAATTCATAAATGCCTACAAATGTTAATCTTTATTTACGTATAAGCTGTGGTATTAAAAATTAGACTTCATGTAAATGACTCTAAATCTTACTTTTAGCCTCAGCTCAGATCACTCAATGTGAAGTTTACAGTTGGAAAAAATGTTTTTCCTGAAGCTAAGTTGTAATTTAGAGTCACACCTCTCCCTAGTATATCGGATTACTCAAAAATGATGACTGTTTTCCTTTTTTCCTTTGAAGCCTGTCTTGAAGGTGGACTTTGATGTCATGATCGGGTTAGTTTTTCATGAGAATCTACATAAACTATGTAGATTTCATGGATGGAATTTTCAAGCCTTTAAAAACTGTGCAGCAATGCTTATTCAGTAGAAGACCATAAAAAACATGCTTTTGCATAAATACCTCAACTTGTCTTGCCACATAAGTTTCTGGCGTCTTTACAGAGACTTTGTGTGTTGGTATTGAAATGCTTGTGTCATTTGCAAAAATAATATTTAGGCATATGTTTTTAATTGTAGTGGGAAGCTTCACTAATGCTTACTTAGAAAGCCACAGGAGTCCCTTGAGGCTTCCATCCTGATGCCCTGTGACAGTGCCTCTGCAACAGCATCTTTCTGAGTGCATGATTTTTTTTGTATCAGATGCACAACAGTATGAAAGCAGTGACTTCAATGTACCTGAAACTCTAACAACCAAAGTATTATAGAATGTTTCTTTCCACTTGGCTTTTGGATTGCTTGATTATTGTCAAAAATGAACAAAATCGCTCTTTTTTTGCTGAAATGGCTCCTGTGAGAAACACAAGCCACTGTCTTCAGGATTTCTCAGCTCCTGTTATCATGATGTCTGGATTCATCCTTGGTGTTGCCAAATCCCCCAGTGACAGAGAGTCCTTTTGCTACTGTGAATAAATAATGATATGCTCATTACTGTCCCCTTGAGGAAAGTTTTTCCAGTGGCTTCCCTTCTGTGCCATGATGGAAAATCCAGAGCAACTCAGTGAAAACCTTTGTTGTCCGAGAAGATGCAATGGGAAAATTTCTGTGACTGTTCATTGCAATGCAAGTAGGATATCATGTAGTGCAATTCCCTTTGAATTGTCTAAGTGCTTTTGAGTAAACATAACTCTTGTTTATATGCCTACCTGATTTAGAATGACAGAATGACCCTCTTTGTAGGTTCTCTGCAAGTCTGTCTCAACATATGATTCTCAGGAAGGCAAAATCAGGGTCAATGAGAACTTGTTAGAAACAGAAATTCAGGCACTACCTCAAGATTTTATGGATGAGACTCAGTTATCTGTGTTTTAACCAAGCTTCCAGGTGTCTCTAAAGTAGTTGAATGAGCTTAACTCCTGGCTTCTGTTTCACTTAGTCCATTATTGTTACTATATACAACTCTGGGTGAGTTTGAGATGCGAGTCATCTGTTTTTCCACTGACATAAGACTGCCTCCTGTTAATATGTTGCATACTGCCACATACCAAGCAAAACAAGCCAATAAATAAATAAATGAAAAAAAGAAAAAAGGAAAAGGGAAGAATGGAAGAAAGGAAGGGAGGGATTAGCAAAACATAACTTGTGAGGTAAGTCTAGCACACTGCATATTCTATGTAGTACCAAAGCTAAGAATGTTTTACATATTTAAATTGTTGAAAAAATAGAATATTTCCCAATTGGTGAAAATCATAAAATGTTTGGATTTCAGAGTCTATAAATGAGCCCTTATTGGACTGTGACCAGACCCATTATTTCCATTTTGTCTACCATGAAGAACCATCATCCCATGAAGCTTAAAATAAATACATTTTTGACCTATTACAGAAAAAGTTGTGATATACTATTTGATCTCACCTGGAGAATGGTCCATGTGCTGATGAAAATAATGTGTATTCTGCAGCTTCTGGATGGAATGTTCTGTAGATGTCTGTTAAGTCTATTTGGTTTTGAGTTTTTCTTTGTTGTGCTGGTGAGCTTGTGGAGAAAAAGGAACCCTTCACACTGGTGGTGAGAATGTACATTAGTATAGTCATTATGAAAAGAACTATGGAGGATCCATACAAAACTGAAAATAGAGCTACCATGGGATCCAGCCGTGTCACTATGTGGCATATATCCAAAGGAAATGAAATCGATATGTCAAAGACACATTGACATTTCCATGGTTTTTGCAGTGTATTCACAATTGCCAAGAAATGGAAATAACCTAAGTGTCCATCAACTGATGGATGAATAAAGAAAATATGATACATATGCACAATGGAGTACTATTCAGTCTTAAGAAAGGAGAAACCCTGTCATATGCAGTAACAGATAGAATTACAGGATATCACATTAAGTGTAGCAAGTCAGACACAGAAAGGCAAATACTGTGTGATCTGACTCATGCATGGAATCTAAAAATAAATACCACAGAAGTTCAGAGTAGAATGGTGATTAACAAGATCTGGGGAGAGTATAGGGGTGAGAGGATGGGGAAAGGTTAATAAACAGGGACTAAGTTATAGATTGGGCAGTTCTGGCATTCTATTGCACAGTAGGGTGACTATAGATAATGATAATGTACTGCACATTTCAAGAGAAAAGAACCAATTTTGAATATTTTTCACCACATCAAAATAATAAATGTTCATGGGTATGTATATGCTTACCTAATTTTAAAATTATACAATGTATATACATGCATTAAAATATCACATGGTACCCCATAAATATGTATAATTTTGTGTGTTGAGTAAAAAAGAAAAAAAGCTTTGCTGACCCATTTTGAATGATAAATGCAGAATTTTAGAGAAAAGGATTTCCTAAAGAAACTATTTTCTAATGCACACGTATAATACAGGAATTCATAATGTGGCTCAATATAAATGATTCTTCTTTTCTCTGGAGTAAAACATCTTGATATTTAATTAAAACAACTGGAAACTAACCTTAATGATTTTTCCACTCATTCCTGCTACTCTCTTCTCTTAAAAAAGCAAAATTGCAGGTTGAAATGATATATTTTAAGAAATAAACACTTTGTTATATTCTATAATACTTGTTAATTTTTTTCCTTTGTGTTTTGGCATTAGGGCGGTGCATATTTTTATGTTTCTCCCTTCCTTTTTTTATTCTTTAGCAGGGGCTGTAAAACAGCAGGCAAGGGCTCTCATAGGATTAACGTTTCTATTTTAACTTTACCACCTACTATTTGCATGCGTGCAGGCCCTGTGTTCAAAGCTGGCTGTGTTACACAGTCAAAAGATTTTTGCCTGCTTGTGCTTCTGGAGTTACAAAAATATGTGAGTGTCTGGGTCAGGTTTGAACACAGTCGGTCATTTTTTTATGTTAGCACCGTAGATGAATCAGAATGACATGTGTTTTTAAATGAAAAAAATGACAGTGTTCTTGTGAATGGGTATTAGAGGTTTAGAGTGATTTAATGCTATTATGAGTCTTTCACATAGGGTCAGTTTGTGTGGTATTCTGCCGAAATCCTCATGGGGCCTATACTATTTCACTCTTCTTGCTAGCTTCTGTGTTATGTGGTGTGTACTAAGTTGGAATGCTGGCTCCATTGAGTCTTTTGAAACAGGGGAGTTTTCATGTGTGTGCCATACATGTGACAGAAGCCTGCAGATTCTTGCCTTGAGGCATTAGAGGCTAGCCAGCTTCAGAGTATCTCACCAGTGCTGGCAGTTGCATCTCTTGGAATGGTTCCCCTAAGGAACTGCAGGGCCAGGAATTTTGGGTTTATACAGGACTTCTTAAAATACTCCAAGTAAAATTGGATAGCAGGAGTAGTGCATTTGAGTTCAGGAAAGACACTTGGAGGCTGCACCAGAATGTCACTCTAATGATGGAGTTCAGATTTCTCCTTTGCTTATGAGTAAGGAACAAATCTTTTTGTAAGCTACTGCTTTGTATTAAAACTGTGGGTCATTGTTTTTCAAAACAGAGTCTGGACACTCCTAGGAATTTGTCATGGATTCTACAGGGATTTTCACAGCAGGAAGTACTATTAGAACAGAGTGGAAGAAAGGGTGAATTGATGGTAGAAAAATGATGAGTTATGGTGTCATGTGTATGATCCTATAGAAAAGAGGGATATATGAAAAAGGAAAAAAAAATGGAAAATAATTTATATAACTATTGCTCATCCAATGGCAAATGTTGCAATTAAATTTTACCATGACAATTTATTAAAAAATATATAGCTAATTGATGGAAAAATATTTTAGAAAGCAGATTTTTTTTCCCCTCTTTAAACTGCTCTTTAGAGATCTGTTCTTTTAAGAATAGTATCTGGGCTGGTGTGGTAATACAGTGAGTTAATCCACCATTTCCAATGCCAGCATCTCAAATCTGAGCAATGGTTCACGGCCTGTCTGCTTTGCTTCCAACCCAGCTCCCTGCTAATGCACCTGGGAAGGCAAGGAATGTTGGCTCAACTACCTGTCTCCCATCCAAGTAGGAGTCAGGGATCGAGTTACCGGATCCTGGGTCTTTTTATCTCTTTTTCTTACTCTTGCCTTTCAAATAAATAAAATAAATTATTGAAAAACAATTTAAAATCTCATGTAATGACTATATAAACTAAGTGGCTAACTGATGGATTTATTCACTATTCTACTTGTTATGCAAGAAGTATACTTTGTTAGGCCTCTGACATACTTTGTTATTATTATAATGACACTAATTAAATGCAATTTCCGTGCTCACCTCTTGCCAGGTGTTTATATGAAATATCTCACCCATCCTCAGAGTCCCCAGGAGGAAGTCTTTTTTTTTTTTTTTTTTTTTTGACAGGCAGAGTGGACAGTGAGAGAAAGAGAGACAGAGAGAAAGGTCTTCCTTTTTGCCGTTGGTTAACCCTCCAATGGCCTCCACAGCCGGCGTGCTACGGCGGGCGCATCGCGCTGATCTGAAGTCAGGAGCCAGGTGCTTCTCCTGATCTCCCATGCGGGTGCAGGGCCCAAGTACTTGGGCCATCCTCCACTGCACTCCCAGGCCACAGTAGAGAGCTGGACTGGAAGAGGAGCAACCGGGACAGAATCCGGCGCCCCAATGGGGACTAGAACCTGGTGTGCCTGCGCTGCAAGGCGGAGGATTAGCCTAGTGAGCTGTGGCGCCGGCCATGGAGGAAGTCTAAAACGTACACTCCAGGAAGGAAAGGTCTCAGTCTGATTCATTCATTGCTAGATCCAGTGCATCACTCAGACTAGCCACTCAGTTATTATTTGAATGAATGAATGATTTGTACTCATTCTCCTTCCTTGTGTTTAAACCAGATCACAGATAAGTTTAAGCACATAGATATTTAGTGTAGGACACACCTAGAATCTGAACCCACACTGCATGATTTCACATCTCAATGTTTATCCTCTTCTCATCCCTGATTTGCCAGTATCACTTTATATCTTTTCTTTCATGAAGTTAATTATATTTACATTTTCTCATCTTACTATGAATTGAAAGTTCTACTAATATACAAGAGAGGTCTTCAAAAGATTCACTGAAAACTATGGGGACTTCAAAATAAATGTATCTTTTACTTCCATTTTTCCATGAACATTTTGAAGGACCCCTGTATGTCAAAATGATAATGTTGATGTGTTGACATGGGGTGTTTGCATGGATATGGCTCTGTTTGAGTGATAGTCCTCCCTGAACTCATTGACATGTTGTCACCAAGTCTTACATGTGAACTAGATGCATCTTACAAGGTGACACAGAAGACTTGGGCACACTTGGCTTTGGGACAGACTGCTATCTGTCTGAGAGTTAACCTAGCTGTGCTAGAATGTAACCTGAGAGTTTAATTTGTTTTATATCAGTCATCTTATATTTAGAAATGAAGATAAAAATTTGCAAAAAAAGGAGAAAATGCAAAAATAGAATGAGATTTCACCTTAACTTTAGATGTCTCATGAAATTTTTGCATGTCCAAAAGTTGTTTTACAATGAGGTTTTTATCTTACACACTCCAAAACACACATAAAACTCTGGCATTCTTAGGTTTACTTAATTCACGTGGCTCCTGTATAGTTGATTGATGTATTTGGAGCATTTCTGAGTAACTTGCAAGAACATAGTTCCAGTCAGCAGGAGAGATGGCACTGCCTGGCCCACGTAACAAGGGCTCCTTTACCTCCAACCACCGAAATTCCTATGGATGACCTGTGAACACCCACAATTCCCCCTCAGCCCTGTGTGCTGCCTTATCCAACCCTGCACTCTTAGACTAACATGAAAATGTTCCCAGACATGAGTTCATTAAGTCTGTTGTTGCTGCGTGAAGAATAAAGAGCCGTGTAGCGTTTTTGTTCTTGATGTACTGTCAGTTCCCTGAGGCAGACTTGGCAGCCACCGCCCCACGCAGCAGAGCTCACAGCTTCCCCTTAGCCAGGCTCCATGTGTCCACCTGTAGGAGGCCAAGATTGGTCCGTTGTGGTGGTGGTTTCTGTGGTAAGCTGGCATTTTACAAAAATTTTTATTGAACTGGGGAAAGTTCAGATTCTAGTACATGGAAGGAAATATTTCATTTTAGGACGTGAAAGGTAGTGAAACTGGAACCCAGAGTTTTGAACTCAGAGTTTCTGAGGTGAGTCTATAGTATGAGGATTGTCTGTTCCACTTAGCTGTGTGATGATTTTTCTGTTCCCCCATGGGGAAGGCAGAGTAGTAGCCTCCAAATCTCCCCAGCTTGCAGCACCCAGAACCTGCGCGCGTGTTACTTTAACTGGTGTAAGAGATTTGCAGATAGCTTTAATGTTAGGGACCTTGAGCTGGGGAGATTTTCCTGAACGGTCTGAGTGTGCCCAGTCTCCTGCATGACTCCTTAAAAGCAGATGGCCTTTCCTGGCTGCAGTTAGGTGTGACAGTGCAGGAAGTGTCGAAGTAATAGGTCTTTGCTGGCCGGAAAAGTGAGGGAAGGGACCCACATAGCAAAGGATAGCACTGATGTCTAGAAGGTGAAAAATACAAAGAGTGTTCTCCTATAAACATGTAGAGGGGCATACAATCCTCCCAAAACTTTAAGTTTGGCACAATAAGACCTGTGCTGCACTTTAGTCTACAGAACTCTTAGATGATAAATTTGCATTGTTTTAAGACATTAAATTAGTAATAATTTAGTTATTTGCTTATGACAATGGCATAAAATTAATTCAAGTAGCTTGGGTTTATTTTAAAGAGTTTATTTATTTATTTATTTGTAAGACTCATCTACAGGAACAGAGAGAAAGAGAAAGCTCTTCCACCTACTGGTTCACTCTCCACATGCCCACAAGGGCCAGGATTGGGCCAGGCTGGAGCCAGGAACCAGGAACCAGGAGCTTCATCCAGGGCTCCTGTGTGGGTGCAGGGGTCCAAGCCCTTGGCCATCCTCTGCAGCTTTCCCAGATGCATTTAGCAGCCAGCTGGATCAGAAAAGGAGCATCCAAGACTTGAATTGGCATTGCAGGTGGCAACTTAATTGTCTATGTCACAATGCCAGCCTCTCAACTAGCTTTTGAATTCCAGTTTAATTGATTCTTTTACAAATATTAATTAATGCTAATGTTTTAAAAATGTGGGAAAAAAACTTTCTAAATGCAAAAAAGTTAATGTGTTCTGTTCCATTGTTGTTTCTTAATCTTTATGGAATCATTTAGTAATATATAACAGAGATGTCATTTATTCATTCTTTAGAATTTATTGAGCCTGTTGTATGCTAGGGCTTAGGATGTATTAAGATTAGTAACATCACCTTTACTTTGGGATCTCATGGCCCACTGGAGAAGACAGTTTAATCCAATTCAATAAAAATTTACTCGGCATGAGTGATACACATTTTAGATAGTTTTCTGTTGCTTCAAAGCAAAGAACCACAATGTTAGTGGCTTAAAGCCACACACATTTATTATCTTACAGTTTTCCCCAACAGTGGCTATACAAGGTCTCACAAGATTGCAGTCAGTATAGAGCAGGCTGTATCTGGCTTTGGAGTTTAGGGTTGTTGGCAACATCTAGTTCCTTAAGGTCACCCACAGTGGCCAAACACATGAGTCTCTTCATTGGCTGTCCAAAACATGGCTGTCTGCTTCTTGGAGGCTGGTAGAATCTTCCCCTTCAGTCTGTCAAGGTTGGGTTTCATATATTGTAGCATGATCATGGTATTGCACACCATCCCTTTTACATTTTTCTTTTGGTTAGAGATGAGTCTCTTGTTCCTCTGTATTCAGGAGGAAGAGGTATACAGGTGTGTGATACGTGTATCACACTGGAATATGTGGCAGTACCACCAATATTCATTTTAGATAGATCTCTTTCTCAGTGATAAGTAGGCTATATTCAAATGGAAATAAGAAGACCTTTCGCATGTTTTAGGCAAGAAACGATAACAGTCTAAATTAAAACAGGGGTTAGAAGTGTAAGATTGAGTATCGGTTTCAAGAGTTATTTAGGAGGAAGAAAGGAGCTAATGATTACAAATTCATTTGTGGCTTGAATTTATAGATTAAAAGCTTGTCAGATAGGCAAGAAAGCATGACCATTGGCTGATCAAGGTTACGGAGAATCAGTGAAGCAGGTTTGGAGAGTATTGAATTCTTTTCTTGAATGGCACACCTATTCTTTCATTTGATCTCTTAGTTATTGGGGATTGAACTCATCACCGCAAATACTTTATCTCATTAAAACTTCACAGAAACCTAATGAGACACAATTATTATCCCCACGTTGTTGTGTAAATGGAGGTTTTGAAAGACAATGGCTTATTGAGTATTGTGAAGCTGTTAGGAACAGTAATTAAAATGAAGCCATGTCTGTCCCACATTGAGTTGAAGATTTGGATAAGTCAAAGAGGGTGTTATTACAGATACACTTCAGCAGAGAGGGTGTTCTAGAGATGGAGATATGGGAGTCACTAGCAATGTAGGTGTTGACTGAATCCCTGACAATGTTGGAGGTCATTGTAGGGGACTAGGCAGATAAGGACGTCACTCTTGCAGCTCATCTAAGGAGTGGGAAAATAAGAATGTTTACCAAAAATAAGGAGAAGGAATGGTCAGGAAACTAACAGGAGAATAAAAGAAGCAATAGTGTGGTGACCTGAGAAAAGACATAGCAGGCAGGGAGAAGTGGTCTTTGAGATCATTGGATGTGCCACCCTTATATCTGAGGGCCGTTGTAATATGCTGCTTACCCTGTTATCCAATTTTCTTACATATTGTTGCACTTGAGAGAAGACTAAGCATTCCAGATGCAAAGGGGGATTTTTTTTTTGACAGGCAGAGTGGACAGTGAGAGAGAAAGACAGAGAGAAAGGTCTTCCTTTGCCGTTGGTTCAGCCTCCAAAGGCCACTGCGGCTGGCGCACCGCGCTGATCCGAAGCCAGGAGCCAGGTGCTTCTCCTGGACTCCCATGGGGTGCAGGGCCCAGGGACTTGGGCCATCCTCCACTGTACTCCCGGGCCACAGCAGAGAGCTGGCCTGGAAGGGGGCAACCGGGACAGAACCCAGCGCCCCACCGGGACTAGAACCCCCGTGTCGCTCCCCGTCTTCGTGGAGGAACGACACAGGACCCTGCGCTGTTCTTTCATCTGCTCGGCCCTCCCCGGGTTTGCTGCTGGTTCTTCCCGGGTTGGCTGCAGTCCCTTCCACCTCCGTGGAAGGGCGGTTCCCCCTGCCACATTCCCCACTTCCGCGGGGGAGCGGCACACTGCCGGCCGGCTCTCTCGGGGGCTGCACAGGTGTTTCTCTTAGATGTTCCCCTTAGATGTTCCTGGTGCATGTTGTCTCTCTCCTCCTTTATAGTCCTCTTCCACCAATCCCAACTCTGCTACCCACATGCCGAGTACGCTGCTCTCCTCCAATCAGGAGTAGGTCCTACAGTTTATTGGTTGAACTGGAGGCAGCTGTGTAGAAGCTGTTTCTCCCTTCTCAGCGCCATATTGTGGGAGAGCAGATGCATAGAATAAGTCTTAATTCCAGTAACTTAGTCTAGTCCGAGTTGCTCCCAGTTGCTCCCCACACCCCCGGTGTGCCGGCGCCGCAAGGCGGAAGATTAGCCTATTGAGCTGCAGCGCCAGCGGGGGAGTTTGAACAGAAGGAATTAGGCCAGGCTTCCCATGGGCTTAGGAGATGACCAGATGCAGAGGAAGAAGAGCCTCTTTGTATCTGGACACCTGGAGGTATGAGTGGATGCTCCAGGCCAGCTAGTATGTATGATGTATCTCTGGAAGCTAGTGCACCATGGCCTATCTTAAAGTAAAAATGGTGCTGGAAAATAGGTTAGTTAGTGACCATACAGTGTATTAACTTGCAGTCTATAAAAGATTAATTGAAAGGATTAGCCATAAGTTTGCATCTTTGGAAATTTGGTACATCCAGTACAGGATCGGTAAAAACCTTATACAGTCTAACTGCATTGCTCATGGTAAGACCATTTGACATTGAAATAAAGTAAAAGCAATTCTTGATGTAATACAACAAGAAATGCTAAAGTAAGTAAAATGTAATTTTTATTAATTTATAAAATCCTAAAGCATGAATTTTAGTGATTGCTGAGGCCAAACATCAGTGTCCTTTGGCTGCATCACCAGGAAGTAACTAAAACAATATGTTTAATAGTATATTATCTCTAATAATAGGAGGGAGAGGGAGAGGACAGAGAGGCAGAGGAGGAAGAGGAGGGAGAGGGAGGGGAAGAGGAGGGAGAAAGGGAGAGAGATCTTCCATCCACTAGTTCACTCCCCAAATGGCCAGCCCTGAAACAGGCTGAAGCCAGGAGCCAGGAACTCCATCCAGGTCTCCCACGTGCTTGCAGGGTCCCAAACACTTGGACCATCTTCTCCTGTTTTCCAAGGCACATAAGCAGGGCGCTAATTTGAAAATGGAGTAGCCTGGAACCAGTGTGCATGTGGGATGCTGGTGTTGGACCATAATGCCAGCCTCTGTGGATTATGTCTTGCACTGATTAACGCTCATAGAGGGAATTAGCTTCTAGAAACACAATATGCCAACATTAATTGCAAACTTATTTTTTTTTATTTATTTTATTTGAAAGTCATAGTTACACAGAGAGAGGAGAGGCAGAGAGAGAGAGAGAGGGAGGGAGAGAGAGCGAGAGAGAGAGAGAGAGGTCTTCCATCCAATGGTTCACTCCCCAGTTGGCCACAACAGCTGGAACTGTGCCGATCTGAAGCCAGGAGCCAGGAGCCTCCTCTGTGTCTCCTACATGGATGCAGGGGCCCAAGGACTTGGGCCATATTCCACTGCTTTCTCAGTCCATAGCAGAGAGCTGGATTGGAAGTGGAGCAGCCTGGTCTTGAACCAGCACCCATATGGGATGCCGACACTTCAGGCCAGGGAGTTATCCCACTGCGCCACAGTGCTGGCCCCAGTTGTAAACTTATTAAACAATTTTTAGCATATTAGATATAACAGATATTTTCTTGAGGACAGACAACTTGGATGATTAAGTACAATATTAGCTCAAGGTGCTGGCACTGTAGCATAGCAGGTAAGGCTGCCGCTTGCAGTGCCAGCATCCTATATGGGTGCCAGTTCATGTCCCAGCTGTTCCGCTTCTGACCCAGCTCCCTGCTGATGGCGTAGGAAAAACAGTGGAGGATGACCCAAGTGCTTGGGGCCCTGCTATTCACGTGGGAGACCTGGAGAAAGCTTCTGGTTCCTGGTTTTGTCTTGGCCCAGCCCTGGCTGTTGCTGCCATCTGGGGAGTGAACCAGTGATTGGAAGATCACTCTCTCTTCCTGTCTTTCCTTCTCTCTCTTGAACTCTTTCTTAAAAAATACATTAGCTCAAATTTTGAAAAGGGTCTATTGGCTGTGTCTGGCTTTTTTGCTATGCCTCAATTAAATCAAAACATAATGTAGCCACTCATTACTATATATTCTCCAGTTTAGCAAAATAGTTGTCTTTAAGATTTCTCTTTTGTCTTTGTCCTAGAAGTCTGTTTTTTCAATGATCCTACCTATTTAGAAGGATAGCCTTGAATTTTTCCACAGCAGTAATGGATCCAAGTACTTGTGTGTTTACCTATAAAATTCTAGATCAACTTATGGCACAGTGGTGTGTAATTAAGATTTCCAGAGAGTCTCCCCACAATTGCCAATTCTAATTTTGGTGGGGATTTCTCGAAAACCATGTTAAATACAGAATAACTTGTTGGAACTACTTGTTATTTCTAGATGAATCCTAAGGTCAAAATTAGGGAGCATGCTTTGGCATTCAAAGGCTCCAGGTTAAAATCTTGCCCTCTATCACTTATCAGCTCTGGGTGACCTTGAACAAATGATTCAGCATCTTTAAGCCTCAGCTTCTGCTTTTTTTTTAAGCACAATTTTATTTATTTGTTGTTATTAAACCTTATTTTTGACTGGACTCAGATTTAGAAGTAGACATTCTCAGAGAAGACAGCCTATGTCTCTTGGCAATCCATTTATAGTGTTTCTCTTTTGCCTCCTCCATTCTCTTGGCCAAAAGTTAAGCATATTCTACACCTCTTCCTTGTTCTTCTTAGTACGCTGTTTCTTCAGAGCAATATGCCAGCATTTGTGTGGAGGACACGTGGAGAAACTAGCCACTGCCTCTTGGGTGCTTTGGTCCTAGGTTTCTGACTTTCTTTGTTTAAGGGCTTTCTTACAACACACTGGCATACATCATCTTCTTTAGAGAGATTGAGAAGTTTGCGAATTCTGCTGGCTCTTTTAGTACCCAGGCGACAAGGCACCATGGTATCTAGGAATAGCCAAGTTGAGAACACTCAAATTGGCATCGATGGTGCAGCCCCAAACTGATTTACAGTTTCTTTCTCCAGTTCTTGGTCTGTAACAGGAATGCCCCTTACTCAGCATGGGAAGCAGACCCAGCCATGGGTCAAGACATCTTGCTTCATGAGAAAACCTCACTTGTCATTCCCACCACTGATTCGGACCACATAACCCTTCCATTCTTCACCCAGAGCGTCGGCAGCAACTTCTGTGGCCATATGCTTCTCAGAAAAAGTATGAAGTTCATGTTCATTGTCCACTTCAATGAGTTTTTGGCAGCCAGTGGCTGGGAAGGAGATATTCAGCTTCACTGCCTTGGAGACATCAGAGAAAAGAGGAGCTCATCTTCTTAACTGCACCTGCGTGAGAGGCTTCCCTTAAAGATTAAATGAGATTATATATGCAAAACTCTGAGTGCACTGCTTAGAATCTACGAGGAAAAAGTGGTAGCAACAACAATTAATAAGTAAGAAACAAGAAAGAAGAAAGAGAAAACCACCATAATGGCAGATTATGCATAGTTGAATCCTGTATGATGATGATATCATAGAGCATTTTTTGTTTGGAAAGTATAAACTGCTATATAGGAAGAGTAAATAAATGATTTTTGTGACAAGTGAGGGGAGTGGCAAAGCAGGACAATTTCATACCACGGAGAGTTTGTAATCTCTGTAGAGTTTACAAGGAAGATTCCCATAGGCTCTCTGCTTTGATCTTGAGTGGCTTTGTCAGGGCAAATATGACATCCACATTTTATAAAGAAAGAGAAAGGAGTATAGAGGCATGTTTTGATCAAGTTTATACCATTTGCAAGTGCAAAACCAGAATGAATAAAAGGACACTGCTGCAGGTTCAATAGAAGTGGAGATAGAGACAGACAGACCAGACCAACAGACTAAGCAGTAGTAGAGGAACAACCATGAATGAGGCTGTTAGTGAGCAGAGGTTTTCTACTCCTGAGAGCTAACTGCAGAAAGAGAACCACCACACAGCACAGTCACTCACATACACAGTGTTCAGCATATGGGGAAAACCCTGTATTTAGCACTATTCCTTCTAACATAATTGCTGTTTGGCACACACAATGATATCTTCCCTAATCAGTTCCGTTTGTTCACTGTGTGTGCTTTTAAAGATTTACACGCTGTCACTGTAGTGAAAACAGGAACCTGATTTAGTCAATAACTTTACTTTATCTAAAGTTATTATTCTTGTGGCTCAAATTATGTTTGCTTATTGTAAAAAAAAAGTGTAGAAAATGTTCAAAGAAAAAGGGGCGAAAAGGAATTATAGTGAATATATCTGTCTTTAAAATCAAATGCATTTACCACTCAAAAGTCTGTGAGTCAGACTAGGCCATGTGTGCACACCAGAGTGTGTTGACCTTGGACCACACCCTGTAGCAATGCCGTGTACTGTGTCTGTAGTGAAACAGAGAAATCTTCAAACCCAGTGTAATAAATAAAGACTGCAAATAGCCTGCAGTCAGTGCAGGTCACTTTTTATGACCAAATTAGTTCAAGTCAGGACAGATCTTGCCACCAAAGGAATTAAATAAAATAAAATTAAAAAAACCTTTGAGTTTTAGAATCTCAGATAATCAAATGAAAGGTGTCTATTTCACTCACCTACAGTAAAATGTCATTATTTTTATAGCCTCTGCCTGTATTCCTGCTTTCATTTTTTACTTGTTGAACTCTAGTTAGTAGAACATTAAACCCTTGACTATAATATAAATTAAAAATATGTTCTCTCATAAAATTATTAAAAAAATGATAATAAACAATAGTGGACTGAATTAAAAAGTGTAGCCTCCTACAAATATACAGGTATCATACTATAAATATTGATTTTATTTTTTTTGCTCTATATAAGCCATCTAAAATAACTGTTTGGCTTTTTTCAGGGGAATAGCTTTATTGTACTCTCACTTAAGCTTTTCAAAAGTGTCTCAATTTGTTTATTTACTTTTATATTAAATAGTATTGGTTCACTAATCTGAAAAACACTGGGAGGGTGAGTTTAAATGTGATTTAGTTAGAGCTGCAGCTTCTGTCTTGGGAATTTTTGGCTCTGTCTTCCTTAGGAGGAGCAGGGGTCAGCGTTGTCCTCGTGACAGCTTTTATCCTGTTTCCAAATGTCTGCAGAAGTTCCAAAACTTGAATCTGCCGACCAGTCACCCCCAACAGAAAGAAGGTCAGATCTGGTTCTTATTACTCCTCCCTAAAGAGCTGACTTTCCCTTTTGTCCTATTTCCCTCTGACTGAAAGATACCAGAGCATTTCTTCAAATGCAGAAGATCTGCAGGCAGAATATTTACCAGCCTGTAATTTTTTAGAAGTGATTTTTTTTCACTTTAATTTAAAAAAATCTTTAAAAAGTTATGACTTGAGAAACAGGGAAGTGGGCAGAGCAAGAGAAACAGAGGGAGAGAGAAAAAGAGTGACAGAGATAGATATTCAAGAAGTCTGGTTCACTCTCCAAATGCTTGCAATAGCCCCAACTGAGCCAGGCCAAAGCCAGGAGCCAGGAACTCAATCCACGTCTTCCACAGGAGGGCCTAATTCTTTGAACCATCACCACCACACAGCAGTGTCTGGGTTAGCAGACAGCCAGAGCCAAGTTTCAAATCCAGGCACTTCAGCATGTCTCAGCCACCAGGCTAAATGCCCACCCCTTCACCTTCATTTTAACAGACAAGTTTCCATGGCTATAAAATTATGGGTTCACTTTTTTTTTTCTTTTTAGTGTTTAGAAAGTGTTACTCCATTAGCTTCGGGCTTCCATAATCTCATAAAAAGTCTCTCATGCTTATATTCTGTGTTTCCATGACATGGTCTTCCTTCTCCTCTGCTGCTTTCAAAGATTCTTCTCTGTATCATCATTTTTTTCAAAATTTTACATATGATGGTAAGGTTTGGTTGTATTTATGTTTGTCAAACTTGGTTCTTGATGAATTCCTTATCTGGAATGCAATATTTTTCATCAAATTCGGGAGGTTTGAACCATTATTTATTCCACAATCTTTTCTGTCCTAATCTCCCTCTATTTTCTTGAAGCTCCAATTAGATGTATTATTTGGCCGTTTGATAATATGCCACAAGTCTGAAAGTCTGTTCACCTCTTCAGTCCCTTTCCTCTAGGTTGCTGCAATTGGATACGTTCTATTTTTCCATCTTCAAATATGTTGCCTCTTCTTTCAACCTCAACCTTCTATTCTATTAAATTCATAGAATTAATATTTTGTTTCTGTTAGTACAATTTTAGTTCTAAAATGTCCCTTATTTACAATAGTTTTTATCTCTGCAGAGTTTTTCTTTCTGCTCACCCATTAAGATCATGTCTTCCTTTAGATTTTGAACAAATTTCCCTTTAGTTCTTGGAACATTTACATAATAGCTATAATAACATCTTTAGTTATTATTTGCTAAATCTAACATCTGGGCTGTCGTGACTTCTTTATTCTTCTTGATGCTTGATCATATTTTCTCTTTATTATGTAGTGAGGTTTGTTTTGAATATTGGACATTGTGGATAATAGCCTGGCTTTGCATTCTGGTACCTTGCTTTGAATAATGTTAACTCCTATTGTAGCAAGCACTTCATTATTACCTAATCGTCTTGGGCATGTTTGGCCTTGTTGTTTGCTTTGGTAGAATGCATATGTTCCAGAGTAGTCACCAATTTTATGGGACTTTTAAGCTTCAAACTCTCTCCTTTCCATGCCTTATCAGATCTTGGTTATTGGTTCTGTTATAGCAAGCCTACAGTAGGTCTTACTCTAGAATGTGGCATGTATTTATAAAGGCTCAGCCCTTCTACTGTCAACTGGATGCCAGAAGTTTCAAGAAGGTGTTAGTGAGACTTCCAGCTCCGCCCTGCATTGCTCTTCCATCTGAATTGTTGAGTCTAAAATGTATCCGTCTCATGCTTTCCATGGAAGCTTCAACTTTTTGAGCCACGGTGATAGACTCCTCCTGCAAGCCTCCTCCTAGCCAGGACTCAGCCCAGGCTCACAAGGTTTTTCCACATGGATTTCTGAAATTCCCTTTCTGAACTGATCCCCCGTACCAGAAAATTTGTTGTCCCCAATTTCCGTGCCTGCCTTCTTATCTCCATGGGAGCACTGCACTGTACTTGGACTATAGCTGTCTGAACCTCGGCCAGGAAACGATTACAAGGCAGAAAGTGGGGTGCTCATGAAAATTAGCTTACGAGGATCCCTTTTTGCAGTTGTCTACTCCCTGTTGTTCATTACCTAAAAGCAATCTCCTCATGCAATCTTTCCAGTTTTAGAGTTGCTTACTGCAGAGAAATCCTGTAAATCAATCATCTCATCATGGTCAACAGCCATATTGGATCCAGAAAGGCTTTGAAAGGCCCTGTTTTCTTATATCCACTTCTGGTTTTATCATTCCTTTTAGTGTTTTAAACTTCAGTGAGTTCTATTGTGTCATTTTATAATCATATCATGCATTCTCTGTTTTTTTTTTTATATTTATTATTTATTTGAAAGGCAGAGTGACAGAGAGAAAGAAAGCAATCTTCCATCTGCAGGTTCACTCCCCAAATGGCTGTGACATCTAGTTCTGCCTAACTAAAGCCAGGAGCCAGGAAGCCCATCCTGGTCTCCCAAGACAGGGTAGGGGCCCAAGCACTTGGTACATCTTTTTTTTTTTTTTTAAGATTTATTTATTTACTTGGAAGTCAGAATTACACAGAGATAGAAGGAGAGGCAGAGAGACAGAGGTTTTCCATCCATGGGTTCAATCCCCAGATAGCACCAAACCGAAGCCAGGAGCCAAGAGCTTCTTCTGGGTCTCCCACATGGGTACAGGGCCCCAAGGACTTGGGCCATCTTCTACTGCTTTCCCAGGCCACAGCAGAGAGCTGGATTGGAAGTGGAGCAGCCGGGTCTAGAACCAGCGCCCATATGGGATGCCGGCACTGCAGGCGGCAGCTTTACCCGCTACACCACAACGACGGCCCCAGGCCATCTTCCACTGTCTCCTCAGGTGCATTAGCAGGAAGCTGGATTAGAAATAGAATAGTCAGGACTCAAACCTGCTCTCTAATATGGGTTGTCAGTGTTGCAAAGGCAGCTTAACCCTCTCTACCACAGCACCAACCCCACACCCTCTGATTTTCAAAATATCTGAAACATCTTTATTATAATTTTGCTTGGAAACTTTCCAAGTATATTTTAGTACATTGCAAATAAGTCCTTAATTTTATATATTAGTAAAAAATATTTTAGCTAAATTTAGACCTAAAGAAAATAAAAATTTAGCTGATTTATATTTAAAAAAATAATTTTGTATCTTCCTCTTTGACAAATACAAATACCAAGACATGAAATAAGCTAAAAGGAATTACACTATTTGTCTCTCGTAATTCTTAAATGTTAACACAAAGCACTTGCAAAGCTTGTGAATCTCCCCCTTTGACGTGGGAGAGAGCATCTATACTCACATTTTTTGTAAACTCCCCAAATGCCTTTAAGGAGGTCATCTGAAAGCCACTTTGAGAGAAACTACTCCTGTAATTGTATGTGACTCCAGGTGCTAAGTAGTCCAGGAAATAGTATTGTCTAATAAACTTGAAAGATTTTGAGTTCTGTATTTCCCCCTAAACAATGCAGAAAAATATTTTAATCTTTCTGAAAAGGACCACAGCAAAGAAACCTGTTTAACTGGGTAACCAAGGGCTTTCCAGTGCATACAACCCTCTAAAATTCCTTAGAATCTGCACACTTGGGAAGATTATTGGATCACTTGTAGATCCAAGGACCCGCCCTCCCAGGAACACCTTGCCTTGCCACTGCTGAATCACTGGGCTCCAACTGCCCCAAGGCTGAAGCAGAAGATGTCAACAGCAGGGCACTTGAATTGTCTATTTCAGGCTCACTGTGTGAGAAACTGCTCAATGTGAGAAATTGTGCTAAACACCCTACTTTAGAGACATTGTATTTTTTTTTTTTTGGTAATGGGTTATGCATGAGTAGAATCACCACCTCTTAAAGTAGGTTCAGTAAATAAAGATTTCATTGACACATGACTCAGTTTTATTCTCCCATTTTAAAATGACTAATAAAAGAAGGTAGCAGCAGTTTGGTAACCTAACAGGAAATGAGGAATGGATGTTGGGAGCAGCGAGAAATAAAGCAGCCAGTTGGTAAAATCTAATAATAGACATGAACAATGTAACAACTCTAGTTGAGGTGGGGAAGGGGTTTATTAATTTCAGTCCACGGTCTGGTCATGCACAAAACATACATTAGGAGTACTGACACAAACAAGGTACACAAAATGATGCCATTTATTTAAAAGCTGAGAAAATAAGCACGTGTACACACAGCGTGAGCGTGGGTGGCCCGGCAAAGAGAAATACCCATCACGAGTGGGCAGTGGGCCAGAAGATTGCCCAAAATGAAGACAGGCTGGGGAGAGGAGATAGAGTGAGAGCACCTGGCAGCCCCTCCAGCTATGGTCTACAGGAGAGTGAGCACCTCCCCTATTGTTGGCCCGTTTTATGGCATAAGGGGTGGTGACTCCTCAAACATGAAGCGACCAGGGAATTATATGGCACCTCCACAGGTTCCATGTGCAACTCAATATCTATATTTTCATAGTGTTCCCTCCTTAGATCATGGATGAAGCAAATGCATCCCAGGCAAGGGGACATTTTGGTTGACAAGAGGACACGGGTAGGTGGGGGGTGGCTTGCAGGTATCCAGCCACTTGCCTATTCCACATCATAGTCATACGTACCCCATGTCTGTAACGTTTTCATTTGCCAAACAGATTTTGCAGTTCTCTTTGGCTTTAAGTTTGTCTCTTTAGTTTAATAAACTGGTTCGGAAGATTAAAGGAAGAAGTGCCATTTAACAAATATGACCTTGTCTTTTCTGATGCTAATTTTAATGCATAAAGACTGTAACCGTAAAATCATTATTTATCCCTACTGTGAAGCCTGGGGCTGCCTGCGATGGCCTCTCCAGGCAATGTGGCTAAGACAGAGAAAAAGCTGGAGAGGGCTGAGTTGTAGAACTTTGGGATTTGTACATTTGTCTTTAGTAATTTGAGTAAGGCTGTTTCTGACCTTGTGCAGACTGCTGTCACTTCCCACACCTCAAATCTTAACTTGCTACATCATTTGCTGGGTACAGTGCAAAATGAAAATTCGGGGCTGCTTGTTAAAAGAATTACTAAGAATGTCAAGGAGGTGGCAACAGAGCAGTAGTCAAATCGGCAGGCTTTCTGAGCCCAGTAACTCGTGTGACCCATGAAACTAGCCCTAACTAGAATATATTTGCAGATCAGCAACTAGGAGGAGGGGACACATTAGATCTGATTAAGGAAGCAGGGCTTCTCCACAATCCCTAGATCCCCAGAAACCTAGAGCCAAGCAGACAGGTTGCCCCCCCTACCTCAGGTTTCCAGAAAAAGCCTCCAAGGACTGTGATTTAAATGAGCCCCAGTAGAGAGATATGCAAATTAGTATTCAAATAACCTGCTGAGTAATGAGATGTATCTGATCATGGTTTAAGACAGCTAACAATCATTAATTCTGTAAGTGCAAGCTGATTTCTTGACACAGAGGAAATTTTAAGGATAAAATTGCTTATTTTTGCCTGTATTGCAAAACAAAAAGTAGATAGTACCAAGTAAATAAGGCTGGAAGAAGGCATGTTCTGGGAATTTTTATTAAAGGTTTAATGCATTAAAATAAAACTGGCATCATTAATGTGTGTTGATAAGTCTGTATAATCTGTATGTATAGGATTGCATTTATGCAGCTCCCATCTAAGATTTGCCTTGCTTATTCATACAACAGCATTTGGATGATTCTGTTATCTGTAGCTTATAGATGAAGAAATTTAGGTTTCGTGAGGAAAGTTGCTCCAATGATGTCAAGAGTTTAGGAAGTGGTAGAGCTAGAACTAAAAAGTGCCTCTACTTCATGAAGGCATAGCATGTGCTGACTGTCACGCTAAGCAGTTGCGTGCATTCTTCCTTTAGTTTTTATTAGAACCCTTTCACCTGAAAGTGGCCACTCTTCTTATTCAAATAGCAACGAACCTTTTTCCCTCCCTTTTTTAATTGGGAAATCCAGAGGGCAGCCTGATACATAGCTCAGTTGGTGTTCAAATGATTCCAGGAGCTTATCTCACCATCTCTCAGGTCTACTTTCCTCTACGTTGTTTATTTTCTGAGTCACTGCAGGTGGTAGCAAGGATGGGTCCAGCACTCCATGTTTATGAGATTTTGCCATCCCTGGCCTCAGAAAGACTCCTCCTCACCTAACTTCCAGCCAGGACTGAGCCTGACATGTTTCCGGGACTTCCTCCAACAAGAATCTCGGAGGCAAAGCTCTTTCTTGCTGGGCAGGCCTCAGTCGTGTGCAGCTCTCTGGAGCTGCAGCCTTTCTTCCCTCAACCATGAAGACTGCAAATGAGACAGGGATGGTTCCTGAAAGGTGTCTCAGCCTGATATTACCCAAACAAGGGGAAGTGATTCCAGGCTTGCATCATAGATGTCAGTTATAGAAGAAGTGGTTATTATTTACATTTCACATACACAAAGTTAGATTTAAAAAAAAAAAAAAAAGACATCCCTGTAACTGCAGCTTAGGCCAAGGATATAAAGGCAATATCCCAATTCTCAGAACAATAAAAAGGGTTTATAGTTGTGAGTACACTCAAGAAATACCATTCTCACCACCCTCAAAAGGAAGACGTTTGATGGGTATATTATCATCTTCAAACAAAAGGGCATAGAGATGGCTTTATGTCGATGTAAGTAATTGGGAGTTTTATGGCTGTTGTGGAATGCATATCTCTCAACGACAAGCATTTTAATGGGAACACACTTACTACCCAAAAAACCATAAATCCTAGACTGTGAACTTGTGAGTCCCATGCTCGTTTATCTCCGCACTAACTCAAGGAAGGCACGCGATAATTTCTTGTTGAATCACTGAGTCAAAACGAATAGAAGACAACTCAAGTCAGCTTATTCTCTTAGGAGTCAATGAAGGAGCTCAACGGTTTTTTTCCAAGCATTTCGTGTAGGGAATATGTTACCCACAAAATAGAAAATGACCAAAATAAGAAAGAAGGTAACAATAAAAGTAGTGTTTTAGCTTTTCATTGCAAATAAGCCAAGAGCCAGTTTATATTATCTTTATGTTAATTCATTTTATAGCTCTTTATTCTGTAATATTTTTTTTTTTTTTGACAGGCAGAGTGGACAGTGAGAGAGACAGAGAGAGAAAGGTCTTCCTTTGCCGTTGGATCACCCTCCAATGGCCGCCGCTGCAGCCGGCGCACCGCGCTGATCCGATGGCAGGAGCCAGGAGCCAGGTGCTTTTCCTGGTCTCCCATGGGGTGCAGGGCCCAAGCACCTGGGCCATCCTCCACTGCACTCCCTGGCCATAGCAGAGAGCTGGCCTGGAAGAGGGGCAACCGGGACAGAATCCGGCGCCCCAACCGGGACTAGAACCCGGTGTGCCGGCGCCGCAAGGTGGAGGATTAGCCTATTGAGCCACGGCGCCGGCTCTATTCTGTAATATTTTATAAGTAGCATGAATGAAATATATTGCATGCCTTTTCAGAAGAAAATGATGAATTCTGTACAATTTTGATCAAATGGTAAGGTATGCTAAAAAATGAGCCACTTGTTTCATTTGAGGGTACTTAATTTTTTCCATACTTTTTCATTCTTTTTTAAAAAATATTTATTCATTTGAGGGACATAACAGCATTCATCTACGGTTGTGTTTCTCCCAAATACCTGCAACAGCCAGGATTGGGCTGGGAGCTAGGAACTGAATCCAGATCTCACACCTGGGTGGCAGCAACTCAATTACTTGAGCCATCACCCCTGCCTCCTACAGTCTGTATTAGCAAGCAGCAGGAGTAAGGAGCCAGAGTTAGGCATGGAACCCTGGCACTCAGATATGGAATACTGGTGTCCTAACCAGTGTCTTAACAGCTAGACTAAATGTTCACTTCTCTTTATGCAGTTTTAACTGATAAGTAAAACGTGTGTGTGTGTGTGTGTGTGTTTGAGTTTGTTCATGTTTGGGGTATGATTTAAGGGAATTTAAAATCAGAGCCTACTTTGAAACCTCCAGGATCCTGTGCTCAAACTTTGAATCATCATAAATTTCAGGCATGGTTCTGGCAAACTCTCCACACTTTGTGTTTCTGTTGTAAGCCTTGTTTTTTAAATTTGGCAGGTTTTTATATTTCAATTCATAACATTTTAAAGTTGAGTTTGTTGTTTTTAGAAATTTGTATTCATTTATTTATCTGAGGGACAAGGAGACAGAGAGGGACCTCCCATGTGCTGTTTCACCCCTATGTGCCCAGAAAGGCTGGGTCTGGACCAGACAGAAGACAACAGTTGGCTCTTGGTTTGTGTCTCCCACATGGGTGGCAGAAACACAACCACTTGAACCATCAACTGCTGTTTTTCAGGGTGTACATTGGCAGGAAGCTGGACTTGGGAGCAGAGGCAGGACTTGAACTTAGGCACTCTGATTTTGAGATGCAGGCATCCCAAACAGCATCTTAACCATTTTGCAAAATGCCTGCCCTCCCTTTTAAATGAAGAATTATATTAAAGATGAGTGTTTGGTCTGATGGTTAAGACAGTGATTAAGATGCCCATCAGAGCACCTGGATTCAATTCCCAGCTCCCCATGCTGATTCTAGTTTCCTGCTAATACAAACACTGGGGACAGCAGTGATGACTCAAGGAATTGAGTTCCTGTCACCTGTGTGGGGGACATGAATTCCATGGCTCCCAGCTTCAAGCCCCTGGCCTGCTCAGGCCATTGCTAGGTAATGGTAAGGTAATTGTAATGGTAAGGTAATTGGTAAGGCACCCAGTGGATGGGAGCACTTGTTCACTTTCTTTCTGCCATTATCTCTTTAATAAAAAAAATAGCTTTTTTAATAAAGAATTCTATTCAGAATTGAGTTCATAAAATAAAAATTGTAAATATAAAATGGGTTCTTTATAACAGACTAGCTCTTGCCTGTGGAATACAAGACAACTTGAGATGTGATTTCAGATTTGTGGAATTAATCACTAAGTGATTCTAAATTACAGAGTCCTGTGCAATTCAGTTCAAGTTAACTGTTCTGGGCATTTCTCAACAGAGCAGTAGAATGCTGCTTTAACTGTTGATGACATGCATATTTTTACATTCAGTGACAACTTACAAGAGCAACATCAAATAGCTTGATATTTATGATACAGATCATCAATTCAATGGAAATATATTTTGCAGTTATATAAGTTTTTACTTGATTTTACACTTACTTGGATGAATCTTTTTGATAAATCTCAAATTAGAAAATATGCATACATTTTAGTTGTTTTAGTTTATTTGGCCCATCTACTTTTAGAATTTTTCCTAAAGTTTAGGAATATCGCGAGAAATATATTTCCACATGAGAAATGCAATTGTGAAAACAACAGAGCCGGCGCCGTGGCTCACTAGGCGAATCCTCCGCCTTGCAGCACCGGCACACCAGGTTCTAGTCCTGGTTGGGGCGCTGGATTCTGTCCCAGTTGCCCCTCTTCCAGGCCAGCTCTCTGCTGTGGCCAGGGAGTGCAGTGGAGGATGGCCCAAGTGCTTGGGCCCTGCACCCCATGGGAGACCAGGAGAAGCACCTGGCTCCTGCCATCGGATCAGCGCGGCGCGCCGGCCGCAGCGCTCCGGCCGCGGCGGCCATTGGAGGGTGAATCAACAGCAAAGGAAGACTTCTCTCTGTCTCTCTCTCTCACTGTCCACTCTGCCTGTCAAAAAACCAAAAAACAAACAAACAAAAAAACAAACAAAAGAAAACAACAGAATTTTTCTATGGCCAGGTGTCCACGCCTGAAATAAAACCACAGTTATGTTTCTCTTTTGAAAACTATTTTGAAATGCAAGTGCGCCATTTTAATCTTTCTCAACTCTTTGCTAGCTTCATAGCAAATGTCCATTTTCCAGAACTAGTGAATTTTCATTATTATAAAAATCCCTTCACACTAGTTTTTTCTTCAGATAAGGAAATCTTGGTTCATCCATGTTACCAAAATGATAGGGATGTCATTTTACAATGTTGGTTTGGAGGACTAAGGCTAAACTCGGTTATGGATTATGTTTCCAGAATACACAGTTGGTTCAGAACTTTAGATTTAGGACATCTGTTCATTCTTTCCTTCTCTCATAATTATGCTTGTATACAACACGTTCATATTAGTTCCCTTTGAATTACATGAAATCTCTGTAAATGTATCAGGTTTGGAATAAATTCACTGTCTTACAAATGGTAATAATCTCTGTATATACAGTTTTATATGTATATATAATATCTTTTTCATGAATAAATATGCATATAAATAGGAATCCAAGTTTTAAACCACTGAAGTCTCACCTCTAAATGCATTTTCTTTAGGAAGCTATGTTAATATCTCATTGTTTCTTTCTTTAATTTAGACCGAGGGACTGTGCAGAAGGTGGTGGTCCTTCCCACCAACAGTTCCGCCAACGGAGAGCTCATTCTGGAGGAGCTGGAAGTCTTTAAGGTTTGAAGATCTTTTCCATTAATCTCAGAACTTGCGTGATGAATGCAATTCTTTAATCTGACAGCTACTCAAGAGGAAAATTTTTGGATAAAAGATCAAATAAATGAATGTTATAAATGTTTGAGGGTAGGAAACCACCAGATAAAATAAGAAATATAGAACAAATATTTCTGTGAAGTGTTTTCTTACACTTCAAATTATCTCCACATAAAAGGATTAGCTTTGTTTTATTTTCAGCTATCATCATAACATGAAGAATTTGGGCCATCATTATTTTTTAAAAATGAGCTCTTGTGGTCAAAGTCTGGAAGATTTGGGCATGAAAGGATTTTTTATCATTTCCTTCACCAGCCACTGAAACCCAGATGGCTTCACAGTATTTATTGTGCAAGATAAGATTTCTTATATTTTTGTAGGCAGTAATTTCAAGCAAAATTGCTTTGTTTTCTCTTGTTTTATTGCTTTTAATTCAAATGTCACTCTGCTTAAATACAACAAACATCTTTGTACTACTACTGATAGAACATGAGATTTCATTGTATTATTCTCCTCTTCCTTGAATTTGAGATTTAAAAAAATAATGAAAAAACAAAGCAGAGCAAAAAAATTAGACACACAGGGAAGTTCAGTCCTGTCAGATGCCACGTGGTCTGGGCAGAGTGCCTACTTTTTGTGAAGCTGATAGCCAACAGAGACCATTTGCGGGGTCCTGCCATGACCCGCTCCCCTGCACAGCCCATCCCTAGAGATAAGACTTCTCTGTTTCATCTGCATTTTGAAAGGTGGGTAAGCCACAGCCAGAGGAACTATAGATGTAGAAGAAACCCTAGCGTAGAAGCAGTCCTGCTGCAGACTGCTGTGTGTCCCAGAGACAATTAAAGTCCAGTGTTAGCCTGGGACTGCTTAAAAGCGGCACTTCAGAAAGCTCTAGAGCACACCCAGCACTTGGCTTTGCTCAGTTGGGTGGACTCACAATGTATTGGCTCATTAATGTATTCCCGTGATCACCAGAAAAGTTTGACTTCATAAGCATAGAAGTTGTGATATAAGGCTGTTTGATTTTGCTCACAAATCTACGTAAAAAGAAATATTTAAAAAATGAACTCAAATAGAAAAAATCTGAGGAACTCTGGCAGATTTCCCAACAAGTTATTAAGTTTTCAGGTTTTAATGCCAGCCATAAATTTCTTTGTGATTAGGACATGAAATTTATGCTCTTAAAAATAATGTCAACTATGTCCATTCAAGTGTTCTTTCCATGTCTTATTTGGTAAAGAATTGTTTCACTAGATTAACCAAAATTGCATTATATGTAAAATATTTTTTTTTCTCAATTCAATTTAGTCAGGACACTCGGCTGGCCAAAATTATGTGAATTGCCTTATTCTGGCATTTTCTTGACTACAGCAAAAGTGTCATATTGCAACACTTCATTTTTAGTATTGAAATATCTTTTTTTTTTTTTGGATTATCAGTATACGTTAATTAGGTGAGTCTGACACAAACCCAAACATACTTGTTATGGAGAGGTCTTAAAGAGCTGTACGTTATTCCGATTATGTGCCAACTACATATGGTCTGCTCTGAGAGTTTTACTGGCGTTATCATCATGAGGAATAAACTCTCACTGGGGAAATAAGTCAGTCAAGATTCCTATGGAGGACATCAGTCCAAGCAAGTCTGAAAAATGTTGGAGCTCTCTTACTGATGTGTGTGCCAGTGATGGATGTGGCCAGATCAAGACAGTAACTGTCTTGAGCGTGGTGTTTGTGTCACATTTTCTGAAGTGAGGTAAAAATAATGGAGTGTGTATGAGATGTTGTGATGGGCACAGGAGGAAATAATGCATTTAAGTCTTCAGAAGTCCTTAGCTGAGTGTCACCCTGTTACACTACAGAAAACCCAAAGTCACTTGAGATCAAGACTCTGTTGTCATTCAGTGGAGAACCAGGTCTCTTTGAGTCTTCTCATCATATTTCCTGAAAATAAGCCTATTTGCTTAAGCTTGAATTGGAGCTATGACTATTGCCTAGGTTATTATAAATTCTGACACGTGCATGTGTGTATGTCTGTGTGTATAAGGAATGATCAAAACCTTCTTGTGATTGAAAGTTAAAGAGATTATCATTATTTTTTCTTTCTAAGTGTTTGTAAGTGCTGGCAACTTTAGAAAGCAAAATGATGTGGGGTGCATTTGATTTTCAGAGCTTGCTTCCACTTGAGATTTTCACATAATATTTCAGGGATCTACATTCAGTTATCAGAAGTCTATTTTAATCATTAGAAAAAACCAAGAATGTTTAAGAAGTAATGAATAGAGTGACTTTCAAAGGATTACTGTTTCAGGAAGTTCCCTGGCTCTTTCACACATTCACATTTATCAAAAGAGGAACTTTTCTAACAGTATTTCTTTGTCTGTGACAATGAGAATTAATTAGTGTGGTTCAGCCTAATGCGTCTTTCCAAAACAACACTTGACAGGTGCACAATGGAGTCTTATGCAAAATGCTCGTGAGTGAAGAGTCTGATGGGGATCCCCCCACAAACTCCCCAAGCCTGAGCACTACATCAAATCCTAAATTCAGCTTTCTAAGATGGTTCATCATTTATCTCATATTTCTCAAATTTTAATTTTTCCAACTGCCTGTATTGATAGATGTGTTATAATCAACTTTTTATTAAATTTTACTAAATTTAATAAAACATATCCTTAGTCCCCAAAAAGAAAATATATTTTACAGATAATTATATGAACACATACTTTAAAAGTATATACACACTCTTTTTTATTTTCTCTCATACAGGAAAAAAAAAAGATGATTTCTTGAGTTTTAATAGAAAAGAACATTTTTAAAATATGAATCATTTGAGCAATTAATATGTTGTTTTCTAATTTTTTTAGAATCGTGTCCCCATAACAACAATGAAAATTTCATCCAAAAAGGTAAATACTAAGCCATTTTTCTGTTCTTTGTATATGAAAATTTTTGCTACCATGAAATATATATATAACTTTTTAAAAACTAGTTTTACCATTAGCAAAGTAATTAACACTATTAAAAGTATTACTGCCACAACATTTTCTTAAATTTTGACAAAGAACCTACTAGTTAATAGTGAAATATTGAGTTGGTTTATTTTTGTATTAAAGTTTGCCAGACCAGAACATATATATAGCAAGATATTCCAATATTTGTATACTCTGTATTCTCCAATATTATAGTGTGTGAAGCCAACCAAAATAAAAGTAATCTTTCTGAAGGAAGAATTTAGGACAGTGTTTGGGTGACTATAACATCACAAAATTCTCAGAGGCCCATTGTGAATAATGGATCCTCTCTAAGTTCCTACTGAGGTCAAATATCTGAAGTGTGCAAAGCATTCTTTCACGTTTATATGTAAGGAAATGCTATTTTCTAGTGTGTGTACATGTCATTAAAAAAATTTTTTTTAAGAAAAGGTGCTTGACTTTGATGATGAGAAATCTAATGAATCTTCTCATTTGTACATGCACATGGAAAGCAAAAACCCAATGCCAATATCTACATGTGCAAGACATGCATCTCTCCAGCCCCCTAAGGTGTTATCTTAAAACAAAATTTCTAAAAGGTGAAGTAATATGGGCAAAATAGGGTAGGGTTCAGAGTGGGATTATCATGTGTTTGCATCCCAACCTGATCATAAATTATGAACAAATCATTGAACATTATTGACCTAAGTTCTAACATCTGCAAAGTAATGCCTTTTTTCCCAAAAGACCTGATTTATATGAATTGCCTAACATAAAGTGGATCCTTGACAAATGCTATCTGTAAGAGCCTGAGACATATTTTTCTTGGACTGTGGAATAAAGGTTTCATGTGTTAGCACAACTGATTACATAGTGCTCTTCACCATATTTGGGTTGTTACAGATGAAGTGGTATTCCATAGTCAGACTTGTGCTCTTTCCACTTGACCAAATTTTATGAGGAAAGATAAATAAGGTACAATAAGCTAAAGATCTCATCTGTAAAAATGTTTGGATGGTGCATATCAAACTTTTTCCCAAGTAAAAAGAAGCCATTCGTCATTTTGCCTAATGTTCCAGTGAGCTGATCCCAAGACAGAGCTGTGTTTGAAGTCAGCAGGGAAGCCCTTTGTTTAAGGTAGCTTAGTGGAAAGAGAAAGTAGCAGATTGAAATTCCAAATGGATCCATTTGATTGAAATAATTACTTTTCCTTAGATGTTACAAAGCCATGGGCGTGGCATAGAAGTCTTCTATAAAATTACGAGTTTCAGCTTGCTTATAGTTCATATATCTGTTTTCAACATCTCATATGGTATATATTTTAAAATGTTTCCTTAAAAATTAGCAAAGTATTTATTTGACTTTTTGGAATTCATTTGCACAACTGCATATTGAATTGTTTTTTCAGTGTGAGAGGGCTACAGTTTGCTAAGGACGTGTTGTACATCTTTAAGTACCACGGAGTTAGTCCTTTTCTTAGTGCTTATATATTTTATTGTTCATTTTATGATTTTGTTTTTTATTTATTCTTGCATTCCATATAACAGAAAATAGTTGGCTAAATTAAAGATCTTATCTAGAATGAAACACCTGTGTCTTTTCCTCAACTAGTTTCCCTAAAATATTTTAATGAAGCTGATATATTCACCATTTACTCATTAATTACTCAATAAACACATATTTCAAATGTTCCTAGGGCAGTGGTTATTGTCAAAACACACAGTTGTTTTTGTCTAACTGGGAATCAAATTCTGCACAGTTTCTAAAACCTGACTTGGTTAAAATAATTATGTTAATCTAATAGAATAATATATGATCTGAATGACTAAATTTGAGAACATGTAGATTTTACTATATTATTATCATTAACTAACATTAATTGAACACTTATGAAGCACTTGTAAGTGTTTTATGTGAGGTAGCCATTCCAACTGATTTCTTACAAAACACTTTGGGGTAAGTGCTGAATTATCCCAGGTTGCCAGCAAGAAAGCTGAGATTCAGCAGTTACCCAGCAGATATGTGGCTGAGCTGAGATTTGAACCCAGGAATCCTGTCTCCAGAGCTGCAGAGCTGGAGTGCCCCCACAGATTTGATTATTGAATGCTTAGGTATAGATGGGAAGAAGAGAAGTGTCCATGCACATTCCTCACATCCACTCTACTCAACTTAGAGATTCTAGGCTAACTTAATTATTTAATATCAGTCCTTTGGGAAATAAGGAGTGTCAATTAAAGACTCATACCTTCAGTTCCTGAGAACTATTTTGCCTACAGCTAAAGAAATTGGAATAGTACCTCAAGAACTTTTTGGGTAGGATTCGGAGTGGGATTATCATATGTTTGCATCCCAATCCCAAATCTTTATTGATAACTGAGGATGATGAAGACTGCTGGACTTTGCAGAAATTTCAAGATATATTTCAATATAGATACTGACATTCTTTGAAATAATTTTAAAACAGATGATATAAGATGATATAAGTAGTAGATCACTTTCAAAGGCACATGACCAAAATGTTTGTTCATTTCATCTAATACTTACAGTCTACCATGTTTTCTTCTAAACTGAAAAATGCTCTTTATTTTAAACCTGACATCTATAAAGTCATGTGTTGCCAGACTTGAAAAATAAGAAAGCTTCCTGTGCTTTGCTAAGAGACAGTATTCAAAGAGAACAGAAAACATCATAATTTAAATCTGTAGTGTACTAGTTCAAATATGAGAGAACAATGATTCTCAGTGTTTAAAATACATCCCCATTCTACATGGTACTCCGAGGGATTTTTTTTTTTTTTTTTGGTAACAGGAAAGTGGTAATGTTATAGGTGTATTAACATAAGAAAATTCTATTTATTTTGGCTTGAAACCCTTCTGTGCTGTGCTGCTCGTTTTTAGTCTGTCTCCAAATGAATGCGAGGGTTTGTGGGCCTATATTATAATGCGTTCCTGCTGAAAGTCTTCTTCTAACTTCCACATCTGATATAAATCATCATCGTGCTTCTCATAGCAACAGTTATACGTGAGCTCCAATGAAGGGATTTCCCAAGTGTCTCTGCACCGCTGCCACATCTATGGCACAGCCTGTGCTGACTGCTGCCTGGCCAGGGATCCGTACTGTGCCTGGGATGGCCATTCCTGCTCCAGGTTCTACCCAACTGGAAAGCGGTGAGTACTAAACATGCAGCTGCCAGACGTATCAAAGTGCTCCACATCAGGAAGCTTGGTACTGTTGCTATCTTCTTAAAAAAAAAAAAAAGTCGGAGGGATATTAAAGTAGTAGCTATATTTAACACTAATGAAGTAAATGGCCAGGCTTTTAAAACTTGGGAGTTGCACAGATAAGGTGATGCTGATAGAAATCAGGGCTTTGAAAAGATTTCTTTGTCCCCTTGAAATCTCCATTGCAGCACCCATCTCTCCACAGCTCACCAAATATTTTGGGCAGCATTCAGAATTTTTTTCACTCTCCCTAATGTTGAATATACATGGTTATATATTGTTAAATCTCATCTTTGCAGGGTTACCCTGCATTGCTTAGTACTTTTATAATGAAGTGCTTGTCTTCCTTATAACAGAGCAAAGATATTATCTAGAATGCAGTCACCTGAGTCCTTCAAGCTACAGGAACATTGTTCGAACGTGGGTACTCTGATCTGCTTTCAAAACCTTGACCGCCCTGAAAGAGGTGACTGTTTGCTGGTTAGGTGGAGAGAGAAAAGCATCCTGAGGCAGGTGCCTTTTCTCCAAGCAAAGACTTATGCAGGCAATTCTGAAGCAACTTGGACCAAGTGGGAAGGGGCCACCAGTAGACAAACTGATTGTGGAACAAAAGTACACAGAATTCAGAATTAGCCAAGATCATTGCTCTTCTCAGTATTACGGTGATATGGATCATTATGGATAACAAGGCCAAAATTGATAAAAATCAGGGTCAACAGAGGAACAAATAGTATCAGCCATGAGCACCAATGACCTACCAAGCAGGCACTGGGGTGGTAATGGTTTGTAGCTTTTATTCTCTGTAGCAGATACATTTCTTTAAGATCCCTGACAGATTACAGTAACCCTTGCTCTCTTGCTTCTTTTATCCATTAGTCCAACAAATACTTATCATGGGACAAATATTTCCCAGGCACTGTTCTAGAAACTCAGCATATATCATGGGAAACCACAGCAAAGGACAGAATCTCTGCCTCTGGGGATAATAAATTCTAATGGAGAAAGATACGCAATAAGTAAATAAAGAAAACCACTAGTACTCATATAACAAGTAATGATAAGGTTTATGAATTTAAAAACAACACAGAAGGTGGGAGAAACACTTGGGAAGCAGCGATTCACAGTGTTAAGTGGGTGGTTGGGAGACTTTACAGCAGGCATACTATTTGAAGGAGGATAAAATGTAAAATTAAAGCTTGCTTTGAAGTCCTAGGGTATGAAGAGTTTGGGTGAGGGGGAGTGATAGAAACTGCAAGTTGGGAGGCCCCTGTATATGCAGGTGAGATGTAATGATTGCTCAGGGTTGATGGAAGTAGGGCTGGCAAAAAGTGATCTAACCTGGAGAGCGCTATGCTACTGATGTATTGGTTGTGGGAGGTGAGAGAAATAGAGATATCAAACACAGTCCAAGGGAATGGGCTTTTATCCAAGCAGGTAAGATGCTTGTTAAGATACTGTATCTCACACTGGAGTCCCTGGATTCAATTCCTGGTAGCTTGGACTCCTAAATATAGTTTCCTGTTAATGTAGACCCTAGGGGACAGCTCATGAGGCTCAAATAGTTAGGTCCCAATTACTCATGTGGGAGATGTGGTTTGAGTTTCTGTCTCCCAGCATTAGCCTGGTCCAGACTCAACCAGTATGGACATTTGGGGAGTGAAGCAGTAGATTGGAGTGCTCTCTCTCCCTCTCTCTCTCTGTCTCTCTCTCTTTCAGTTTGTGCATGTGTGTGTGTGTGTTTCTATGTGTTTCTACCTCTCAAATAAAAGAAAATCCAAGTTCTCCAAATAGAGTGTGAAGATATGTGTTGATGTCATTTCCTGATGTGGGAAAAGTATCAAAGGAGCCAGGTTGCGGGGAGAAAGATGAAAGCTGGTGATATCTGTGAGATACTCGAGTGAAGGCGTTGGGTTGGTGGTTGGAGATGTGCCTCTGGAGTAGAGAGGCGTGGCCTAGGCTGGATCATTTGCATCTTCTATCCTTAAAAGCATGGAATGTGCAGAAGAGTACTCCTACTCTTTAATCCAGGACCCCTTCATATCAGGGTTCAGAGTTTCTGTTTCTTCAAGTCATTTTAGGAGTTAGTAGTGAAGTCCCTGTGTTATTTTGATTCCTGAATTGAATTTCGGGGCCTCGTTGAAAAGGCATATTTGACTTTTTTTTTTTTTTTTTTTTTTTTTTTACATTTCCTAAGTTTCTGTAAAAACATGAGCTGGCTCTTTGGATTACATATTCACCAATCTATTACAGCCCCAGTCATCCTTTCTAAGATTCCACATTGCCCCCACCCATGACTACAAATCATGTTTTTAATCATGCTTTTTTAATAAGGAATTGAAATAATTTTGCATTTCTTTACTGATATAATAACATGTCTCTTTTAAATCATGTATGATAGCTTGAGAAAGTAGTATCCATTTAAAGAGCTATGTTGATTATTTCTAAACTTGTCTTAATTCTATCTTGAAGAACCTGAAAATGTCATAAAAATATCACACTGAAAGTGTCTACGCTCTTAGATTTTCCAAGTTATTTCCAAACACTGTAAAGCATATACTCATAGGGAAACAAAATAGATTTTCTGAATGAGTTAACTGTTGGCTAAATTCCCATCCTCAAATTCAGTAGTAAGATGAAAATGATCATTTGGAATATTTTCCACATTAATTTTCTCTAATGGTGACAAGTTACCTGGTTTTCCTCGGATTACGCTGTCTGTCTAACTGAAACACAGACATCATTAGAGAAACTCATAAGACTGAAGATCAAAAGTAAGTTTTTTGAACTGCAGCAACAGAGAAGTCCAGTTATGCTGTCCCTAGAAATCAATAGAATCCATTCTTCCACAGAATACAGTTGTTAAATATCATTGGTTTGGCCGGCACCACGGCTCACTAGGCTAATCCTCCGCTTGCGGTGCTGGCACCCCGGGTTCTAGTCCCAGTTGAGGCGCCGGATTCTGTCCCAGTTGCACCTCTTCCAGTCCAGTTCTCTGCTGTGGCCTGGGAGGGCAGTGGAGGATGGCCCAAATGCTCGGGCCCTGCACCTGCATGGGAGACCAGGAGGAAGCACCTGGCCCCTGGCTTCGGATTGCCACAGTGCGCCAGCCGTAGCAGCCATTTAGGGGGTGAACCAACGGAAGGAAGACCTTTATCTCTGTCTCTCTCTCTCTCACTGTCTAACTCTGCCTGTCAAAAAAAAATATCATTGGTTCAGGAAATTTTCTTTTTCTTTTCTTCTCCCTCCCCCCTTCCCTCTTTCTCTCTTTCTCTCCCTTCCTCCTTCCCTCCTTCCCTCCCTCCCTTCTTCTCTCTCTCTCATTCTTTCTCTCTAACATGGCTCATAGTAAACCATGGAAGCATTTTTTTCCCTCTCCACTCTTAAGTACCTTAAATATTTGTGCACTGGTATCAAATATTGCAGTTTAGTCTCTAATGTTATTTATTCTGGATTCAGACATGTGGTTAGAAATTTTATTTTAAGACAAGATAATCAGTTCAATTTTCAAGTAAAATGCTGTTCTATACAAGAATAAAATGATTTCATTGTTTATCCAAGGGAGTGGACTGTAATGGATGAAGCATTGACAAGCTGGACCAAATCCCCAACCCTACATGCAATATGATATGGCTCTGCCTACCAGCATGCCTTGGTGATGCAGACAGAGGGAATCTACACATCCAGAATCTCAGATGGCTGCTTTGCTCTCTTAGGCCAAGCCTTAGTAATGTGTTTCTGTTTTTGAATGCCTGGAAGCTGATACAATAAATTCAGCTTGTCCAACTTGAGAGTTTATATACATGAGTAAACCATTACATAGCGCTGATCACAGGACAATAAATTTAACCATTGTGCATGATATTGCTCATCTAGATGGTTGACAATGAGCAGGTCAACTTAAGAACTCTGGTGGAGTGCTCATATAACATCATCCCAACTTGGCTAGTAGTAAATAATGCCATGACTTCAAATGCAGCAAATGGAATGCAGTAAAAGCCTGACATGGAATCTATTCTAGAATATAGTATTTACTTTATTTTTTTATGTAAGAGTGACTAAAATTTTATGTAAGAGTGACTAATTTCCACTGTTTTGGGTGTAGGATTGTATAAAAACATGCAAATGAATAAGGACCTTGAAGCATTTTTGGAAAAGGAACACTTAAATGGAACAAAATCTTATACCTGTATTTTTGTAAATAAATGCATATAAAGAGCTATGTACATAAAGTAATAACTGTTGGCTATAACTTAAAAATTAAGTTTTTTATTTGGGATTGTTTTGCTGTATACATTTAATAACCATTATGTGAATTTAGTATTTTTGTTCTTGCTGGATATTTTAATTTAGCTGCTTATTTATATATTTTTTTCAGTAATGACAGTAAAGAATTTAGCTCTGTAGTTCCAATATTTAAAGAGTCCCTTCTGTGTCACTTAGAGCAATGTTCATATCCAGGATGTCTCTCTCAGAGGATTTTATTTGCTCTATTTTGATTTTTTACACTGTATAATAAAATTGATAATAAAATTTAGAGAATCGAAGACTCAAGAAATTAAAAAATTAGAATCCAAATAAAACTTTCATATAAACAACAAGGATTTTACAAAGAATTTGACTGTTTGAAACACTTAAGCTAATAATGTCTAACAACTAATTGCAGAGAATGATAGAATTTGATCCAAGATAAACTTTAAAAACCAATAAGGCATTGGGCGGGGACATTGTGGCACAGCAGGTTAAGCTGAAGCTTGTGATGCAGGCATCCTATATGGGAGCACCAGTTGAAGTCCCACCTGCTCTGCTACTGATCCAGCTCCCTGCTACTGTGCTGCTGAGTCAGGAGATGATGGCGCAAGTACTTGGGTCCTGTCACCCACATGGGAGATTCCAGGTTCCTGGCTCCAGCCTGGCCCAGTCCCAGCCATTTTGTGAATGAATCAGGTCATGTGCACTCATATGGGGAGTGAACCGGGGATGGAAGATGTCTGTCTATCACTCTGCCTTTGAAATACTTAAGTCTTTCAAAGAAAATCAATAAGAGATATTTGGGGGACAACTATGGAAATTTTAATATAGAATGTACAGATGATATTATTAAGTAAATATTATCTTTAGCATGTATATATATACATATATACACACATACACACACACAGCAGTATATATGTGGTATATACCTGTACTTGACAGAGAATAAAATTAATGTGGCAAAACACAACAATTCATGAATCTAGGTATGCCAGTGTCTTCTGCACTCCTGTATTCATTTTCCTGTAAACTTGAATGTTTTCTCCTTTTTTTAAAGATTTTATTTATTTATTTGAGAGGTAGAGTTACAGACAGTGAAAGAAAGAGACAGAGTCTTCCATCTGCTGGTTCACTTCCTAGATGCCTGCAATGGCTGGAGCTGCACTGATCCCAAGTCAGGAGTTTCTTCTGGGTCTCCCACATGGGTACAGGGGCCCAAGGACTCGAGCCATCTTCCACTGCTTTCCCAGGCCATAGCAGAGAGCTGGACTGGAAGAAGGGCAGCCGGGACTAGAACCGTCCCCCATATCAAAATCCAGCACCACAGGTGGAGGATTAACCTACTGCACCACAGCGCCGGCCCCTTGAATGTTTTCAAACTAAAATCTGAAGGAAAACACTTTTTCTTTGATATGGATAATGTTACTTAACTTCATAGTTTAATGTCCATATCTGTTTGGTTTGTTTCAAACCGGTTTTAATGTATGTAACAAGTGTTAGCTTTTGCAAGAAAAAATATGTTTATTTAAGTAAAGCTCTTATATGAAAGAAAATGCTACTGAATTTATCATTTAGGTCATAGTTTTGGAAAATTTTGGATGAGTGTCTCTATCCTAAAATTTTACAATCTCAGTTATAGAATCTAGCATTTACCTAGGAAGTCTGTAAAATACCATATTTATAGACATTGCATCACAAATGGCAGAGGGGAGGGACTGAATTTATTTGGATTGAGAGCTAAGGTAGGTATCTACTCTCTCATGGATGCATTGAGCCATTGAATGGGAAATGTCAGATTGCTACATCAGTAATCAGACCTTCTATTTTAATTTTTATGAGAGCTTAGGCAATCAGCAGATTCTAAAGTTTAGAATTGCAATGTTTCATAAGTGGTATAATTAGCAATGATAATTCTAAGTCCCTTTCATGTATTTCTGTACTTATAGAAGGAGTCGAAGACAAGACGTGAGACATGGAAATCCACTGACCCAGTGCAGAGGGTTTAATCTAAAAGGTATGAAAATTGAGCAACAATCAGTCTTGGTAAGCAGTGCAAGGCTGCCAATCAGTAAAGGGACATGTGGTGTTAAATCCAAGCCTCTCATTTTAAAGCAAGTCACCAAAGACATTTCTGGTATTCAAATATGGCCATTAAAATGTTATTTACTGAGAATTGTGATACCTAAATGTCTGTAAACACATCTACTTCCAGAATATTCGTTGGTAGGTTTTTCATACTTTTTTTTTTTAAATTACAGATCTTCTTAGTTACTATTTTCTTTCTGAAGGAAATTTTTCAAAATTTACTACTGAAGAACACATCAAACAGTGCTTTTTATTTCTGTAAAAATATGTTAAATACAATTTAGGGCTTTGGCCATTCTGCAGCACAAAGTTCACTCTGTCTGCTGTAGCACAGCAATTCCTCCAGCCAGCCCCAGATATTTTTCATCTTCCCAAAATGAATCCCTATGCCTATTACATTCTAACTAAGCATGCCTTCTTCCCTTCAGCCCCGGGCAGCTGCCACTCTACTGTCGGATAAATTTCTTATGAACTTGACTTCTCTAGCTTCCTCTTATATAGTGAACTCATGCAACATTTGGTCTTGTGTGACTGGCTTTCTTTGCTTAGCCTATAAGTGTCCAAGAGTCATTCCTACCATATCAGTATTTTCTCCCTGGGGGAGGCTGAAAAAGATTCTATGGTGCATGCACACAGTGCTGCATTTTGCTGATCCATTCATCCATCACCAGATACATGGGTTGCTTGCACCTTTTACTGTGTTGAATAATACTGCTAATGTACACGGATGGACTCAGCGCCTTGTTGCTGTAGACAGTCCTGCCTTGTGTTTTGCAGTTCATCTGACCTCTTCCTTGCCAGCCAGACACAGAGACACCATGTTATTATCCTTCTCCCACCAACCGGAAGTGTCTCCAAGCAGACCTTCCTCCTGACTCCCCAGGGTGCTAGAGCTGTGCTGTTTCAAAAATTAACCCGCAGACTCCTCTTTATAATTCTTTTAGTCTGGGATTTCCTTTGGTAAAGGATGTTATTCTCATTACAAACTACCCTAACTGCAAGGAACAACTTAAAACAGATTTTGCGGAATTGTTCCTTAAGTCTCACTGAAGGAATAAATCAAAGTTACTGTTTCTCTATTAACTGAGTATTTTACAGAAATGTGTCAAATCCCATGAAAGGTAGTAATTGTCAGAGTGGTAAGATTAGTGATAACAGCAAGCAGATACTGATACAAATTTTTGTCAGAACCTGAGTGTCTTTTTATGATTGTTTCACTTAGTGCTCATGAATCTGTTAGAGTCTGTTATTGTACCTGCTTTATGAATGAGAATTCTCGTCATGTCTAAGTGACTACATGATGATACCCAATGCTTGACCTAATTTAATGCTTTTATTAAGGAACTTGTGTGAAATAATTGTAACTCCTGTTTTAGACATGAGTAGATCCAGTCACTGGTCTAAGGCTACACAGCCAATTGGGGTGAAGTTGTGATTTCATCCCTGATTCCTCTGATTCCACAGAGTGTTCCCAGCGACTACATCCTCCTGCAGCCAAGCTGTGTTCTCTGTCCTTTTCTTGTGTTTCTGAACTTCCTCTGCACCACATTGAGTATAGAATTGAGGATAAACCTGCCTTTGGTATTGCCTGGCACCTACCAACTCCTAACGTTCTGTTTCCTCAAAGCTCACAGCCTCTCTCTCTGTGTCTCTCCTGCATCTCTTATGAGCAAACATTCATGTCCTGGCTGCTCCACTTCATATCGAGCTTCCTGCTAATGGCCTGGGAAAGCAGCAGAAGATGGCCCAAGTGCTTGGGCCCCTGTCACTCAACATGGGAGACCTGGGTGAAGCTCCTGGCTTTGCACTGGTCCAGCTGTGGCCACTGAAGCCATCTGGGGAGTGAACCAATGGGTAGAATATTTCTCTCTCTGTCTTTCCCTCTCTCTCTGTAACTCTGACTTTCAAAATAAATCAATCATTAAAAAAGAAAAAACTCACAGCTTCAGTTAGCTCAGCTGAGAAGCTACCTTGCAGGTACATTATAATAATTAGGTGCCCAAAATAATATGGAGTGCAATCTTTGGTACAGAATCCCATGAGGGGCTGGCGCCATGGCTCACTTGGTTAATACTCCACCTGCAGTGCCGGTATCCCATATGGGTGCCAGTTCTAGTCCCGGTTGCTCCTCTTCCAGTCCCTCTCTCTACTGTGGCCCGGGAGGGCAGTGGAGGATGTCCCAGGTTCTTGGGCCCCTGCACCCTCTTGGGAGACCAGGACGAAGCACCTGGCTCCAGGCTTCGGACGGGCGCAGTGCCGGCTGTGGTGGCCATTTGGGAAGTGAACCAATGGAGGGAGAACCTTTCTCTCTGTCTCTCTCTCTCTCTCTCTCTCTCTCTCACTGTCTGTAACTAACTCTACCTGTCAAATAAATAAAAGAAGAAAGAAAAGAATCCCATGAATCAACATGAATCCCTTCATCAATAAGAAGGTCTTAAATTAATCATCTTGCTCTCTACCCCTTTATGTTGTGTTTTTTTTTTTTTTTAAAGATTTATTTATTTATTTTGAATGTCAGAGTTAGAGAGATAAAGGAAGAGACAGACAGATGAAGGAGAAAGATCTTCCATCTGCTGGTTCACTCCCAGATGGCCACAATGGCCAGGGCTGGGCCAGGCCACAGCCAGGAACCCTGAGCTCCAGACAGGTCTCACAAGTAGGTGCAGGGGCCCAAGCACTTGAGCCATCTTCCCAGGCCGTAAGTAGAGAGTTGGATGCGAAGTAGAGTAGTGGGGACTGGAACCAGTGCCCACCTGGGATGCCAGCATCATGGATGGTGTCTTTACCCGCTATGCCACAATGCCATCCCATCCCTTTATGTTAAACAGCACAGTGCAACCATGTAAAGCGGTTGCCTTGTTCAGTAGTAGCACCACCTTCTGTCAGCTGCACTATTTGATCAGAGTCACAGAGCAATCAATACTCACGAAACAGAATGTGCTCTAACTTCTATTCTCTCCCTTTTATTTCTTGCTCTACAGCATATAGAAATGCGGCTGAAATTGTTCAGTATGGAGTGAAAAATAACACCACGTTCCTCGAGTGTGCCCCCAAGTCTCCACAGGCATCCATCAAGTGGTTGTTACAGAAGGGCAAGGACAGGAGGAAAGAGGTGAGTGACTCACAGGGCGGGGATCAGTGAGGGCTCCGCCCTCAGTCACTGCCCCTCGGTGAGGTCAGGGCAAAGGGCAAAGGACCAGCTTCTGAAATCCTCTTCTGTTTTGAGAAGACAAGGACCACCCTCTTTAGAACCCCTTTGTGCTTAGAATGGATGGATTGCTTAGAAGTCCTCTCTGTCTGCCCACCTCTGTGATGGTGATTGAATCAAGAGCCAGGTAGATGGTTTGAAAACGTCCTACTCTCCATGCATCATAAAATCTGAAGGAGAAATGCAGCCTTCTGGATTTGTGTGTCCTGTTGTAGCAATTTAGTTACTAGCTACTAAGTTGATTAAGGCCAAGTCAAATGGAGAGCCTCATAAGCTACAGAACGCAGGAGATCACACATCACATTTAAACAAATGTTGGTTCTTTAGGAGCAAATACTTTGCAGCTCCGAGTTGCCTGTGAGCTATTGAGCAAGCTGTGTCTCCAGTGTTAAGGAAGATTAAGATGTAGGCTGAGGGCCATGTGCATAAGAGGAGATTTAATTATCTGTAGGAAAGATGAAGTAGTTCCCAGAACCCTATCTTTTACCAGAAGTCTATGATACGTTAAGAAATCTTTGAAAAAAAAATTAAATAATTATCAGAGATGACTTTCTTCCTGTAAAATCTGCCATCAAAGACACCATAAAATGCCTGCAGTTTAATTAATTTTTAATTGATTGACTGGATGTGCTTTGCAAAATAACATGGGGTGCAAGTCATAATGTGTGCTGGTGATGACTGTGGCTAGGTCATGAACATGAGACTATAAATGATTAATCCTTCCATAAAACGTCTATATGCTTGCATATGAGTTGAATAACTGGTTGTTAACCAAGAATTACCTAATATGGATAAAATATTTTCTTTTAGTCAGTAAAAAATGTAATAAAACAATATACAAGTGAATGTGTGAGTAATTCCCATTATTTAAAATTAAAGTAAATAATTATTATAGGCTTGAATACATACCATAGAAATTAATAATAAAATTTTAAATGTAAAAGAAATTTAAATATATGTTTTACATTTAATCTTTGTTGTGATGTTTGCAGTGCTTAATTACGGAACACTGTGGAGACAGAGCTGTTACTATCTTGATTTTTCTTCCCATCTCAAAAACATAAGGATATAATAATTTAACAATACGATACAATTAATTCTACCACAGTCATGAAAATGTATTCTGTTCACAAATTAAGTAGAATTAATTTAATTTTAAAAAGCTATTACTGTTTTATTAATTTTTTTCTTGATTCTTTCTTACTGCTTCAGGCAAACATATCCATTGTTCACATTACTGATGTTTAAAAATTGAGCATTTTTTTAAAAAGTAAGATAAGTGGCAAAACCTCATGATATAAAATGCCAGTAGCATAAAGTGAGAACTAAAACCCTTCTTCTCCTTTAGTACTTATTCCCACTTAGACTATAAGGTTTCTAAGAGTTATGTATTCTATCATTATATATTCCTCCAAATATGCTTTATAAATTATCTCTCTCTCCCTCTGTGTATGTGTGTTTCACACACAAACACTCACACACAGTCTTTAATACCAGTACAAATCAGCTACCTCCGTTTTATTGGCTGCATGCTATTCCTCTGTGTGAATGCATCTTGTAGTTTTTAAAGGCCCTCCTTATTAAGTTATTTCTTGTTTTTCTTATCAGAAGCTAGTGTTCTGGCACAGCGGGTTAAGCTGCTATCTGCAACACTGGCATCTCATATGAGAGGTGGATATGTCCCAGCTGTTGCACTTCCAATCCAGCTCCCTGCTCTTGCATCTAGGAAAGCAGTGAAGGTGGCTTGAGTGCTTGGGTTCCTTTCACCCATATGGGAGACTTGGATGGAGTTGCAGGCTCCTGGCTTCAGCCTGGCCTAGCCCAGGCTGTACTAGACATTTGGGGAGCGAACCAGTGGGTGTTAAGAACTCACTCTCTCTCCTCCTCTCTCCCTCTCCTCCTCTCTTCCTCTCTCCCTTTATCCTCTCCTTCTCTCTTTGAAACTCTGCCTTTCAAATAAATAAACAAATCTCAAAGCATACCCAATGTGTACAAACTGGCATATTTGTAAGAGTATATTTTCTAAATAAATTCCTGGAAATGAAATGGCTATACCAAATATTATGGACGTACCTTATGGATATTAAACTGGACTCAAAAAACTCTTTCCAATTATGCACAGATTGAAAAATCTTTCATTTCTTTAATTTCTGAATGCATTTACTCCTTCTGTAAATTATTGTTAAGGTACACTTAAACGTAAGAAGATTAATGTCAAAACTTGGTTTCTTCATTTTGTCCTAGTGAGTTTTCTATTTTCTAATTCTGTTCTATCATTTGGCTTTCAATACTAGCTTAGCTTTTTGTGCTTCTCAGTTTTTTTTTTTTTTTAATCAAAAACAATCTTTGAGGGAGTAGGCATTTAGCTTAGTGGTTAAGACACCATTAAAGATGCCTGTGTCTCATACTGGGGTACCCGGGTACCTGGCCTCAGCTCCTGATTCCAGCTTCCTGCTCATAGCAACCCTAGGAGGTGATAGCCCCAGTGACTGGGGGCCTTGCTACCCACACAGGAGAATGAGACTGAGTTTCTGGCTCCCAGCTTCAGCCTCTCCCAGCCCTGGCCACTGCAGGTATCTCATAATATCTGGGATCTGTTCTCAGGTTCAGGCCCTGATCAAGCTCCCTGTCAATGCAGACTCTGGAAGGTCGTGGTAGTGGCCCAGGTGATTGGGTTGCTGCTCCTGGCTTTGGGCCTGGCCAAGCCCCTCACATGGCAGGCACTTGGGAAGTGAGCCAGTAGATAGAAGCTCTCCCTTTCTCTTTCTCTTTCTTTCTTTCTTTGTCTTTCTCTGCCATCTCTGTCTCTCCAATAAAAAATTTCTTAAAATATTTGACCTGGAGTCAATAATGATGAAATATCTATATGCACAGAACTTTATCATTTACCAAAATATTTCACATGTATTATTCGTTTTTATTTTGGTAAAATTTCTTTTTTCCTCTAAGAAAGGAGTCTTTTAGAGTATACATGTCCCAGAGCTTTTTGTCACTTAGGTTTTTGTCTCTATGTTGGCAATACAAAATGCTTGAACTATACGGAAATTGGATTTCAAACATTTAGCTGATGACTAGCAAATGGTCATTTTACAAGTGTAAACCTGCACAGTAATTAAATATTATCTCATTGCTTTTTATTACCTTTCCTTGGGAAGTGAAACCACATAAAAGACTTATAAGACAATGTCATTTTGCTTTATGTTTTCATGTGGGAAAATGAGAAAATATTCTCAGTGTTTAAAACTCTGCATAGCGCATGTGTTTTTTTAAATTTTAGAATACTCACTCATTGAAAAAAAGATAAAATTCAACCCCTTAGTAGTGTTTCACATTTTTTACAAGTCAGTGAGTCATTTTCTAAAAACATAAAAGAACTCCAGGGTGAGACAGACAGTTTAAATTGCCTGTGAATTTCAACGATATGTGTTGGCTGTGACTCAGATTCCAAGAGTAACAAAAATTCTTTGTCTCTCTATTGAAACTGCTTTTATCAAAGGGGATGCATTTTAAACTCTTTTTTGCCTAAAAGGCAATACCTTCACTTGCACTATCCCTGTGACTGAATCTCAGACCATGCAAAAAACAAATAACAACATATAACAAAAAAATAATAAAAATAATGGAGGGGCCAGCATTTATACATATACATATATATACCTGATACAGCAGGTTAAACTGCCACTTGGCAGTACTGACATTCCATATTGGAACATGATTGTCCCTGCTGTGTTGCTTCTGATCCAGCTCTCTGCTAATGCATCTGGGAAGGCAGCAGATGATGGCCCAACTACTTGGCCCCTGACACCCACATGGGAGACCAGATGGAGGTCCTGACTCGGCTATGGCATGACCAGACCTGGCTGTTTTGGCCATTTGGGGAGTGAATCAGTGGATGTAAGATTTTCTTTGTATCTAAATAGATAGATAGATAGAGATAGACACACATGCCTCCCTCCCCATTGCCCTGCTTTTCTAATTAATTAATTAGAAGGAATCAATGGAAGTGGCCAAACATCTCTATCCACTGAGAAGGAAACTAATTTGTGCTCAATGATCTTGCTGAGTTTGTGAATACCAGCAATATTCTGTATGTGTTATATCATTTTAGAAAATATAGTTTGGAGACTTTACTGTGTTTCTCTCTTAGGTTAAGCTGAATGAACGCATCATAGCCACCTCCCAAGGACTCCTGATCCGCTCTGTTCAAGATTCTGACCAAGGACTGTATCACTGCATTGCAACAGAAAACAGCTTCAAGCAGACCATAGCCAAGATCAACTTCAAAGTTTTAGATTCAGAAATGGTGGCTGTTGTGACGGACAAATGGTCCCCATGGACCTGGGCCAGCTCTGTGAGGGCCCTGCCCTTCCACCCCAAGGACATCATGGGGGCTTTCAGCCACTCGGAAATGCAGATGATAAATCAGTACTGCAAAGACACTCGGCAGCAACACTACCAGGGCGAGGAGTCACAGAGGATGAGAGGGGACTACGGCAAGTTAAAGGCCCTGATCAACAGCCGGAAAAGTAGGAACAGGAGGAATCAGTTGCCAGAGTCCTAATCGTTTCTTACGGGGAGGTTAAGCATCCAATAACAAATGCTCTGTCTTCAACGATCACATTTTGAACAAAGAATCTTGTGCTTTACCCATGAGAAATCACTGAACTTAGGTAATGATTCACTCCTCAAGTGAGTTTTACATGAACTGAAATGAGCATGCGTTTTCTTGTATGATATTGACTAGCACTAGACTTGTCATGGTCTTCATGGTGCATATAAGTATTTAACTCAACCCAGATTTTATTTATATCCTTATTCACCCTTCAAAATCCTTATGGCGGTTACAAACGTAGAATGATTGCATCCCTCGGTTGAAGGAGAGGCATCACCCTGGGGTATTTCTTCCCTGCTCTGGAAGTCCAGAGTTCCAATGTTCAGTAATTTTATAGATGAGAACAAATTCCAGATTCACAGTTTTCACATAGTAAAAGTCATATAAAAATGGGTGCAACAGCATGGCTGATAGAAAATATAAATGACAGGGCACAGGGCATTTGAGTGTTGTACAGAAACATGAATGATTCATAGAGAAAAATGATGGCTTGCTATGATCCCAGTGATATATGTGTTGTTGCTTTAAGATTTAAAAGTTGTCAGTTACTGATATCTGTCATTGATCTTTGTTCCCATGTTTCAAGAAAATAGAATGGGTAACATACACTATAAAGATCACTGGTAGGAGTTATTTATATCAGTGAAGCAGTTGGACTTATCTTGTTAGATTGTCATCTTCTAAACAAAAGCACTTTTGGGGGGAAGTTATTTAAGTTATTCTAGACTTATATAAAATCATACACTATTTAATTGCTTACTATATTGTGTCTGATTTTCTAGTCTGTGTGGCAAATTGGTCAATGTAAGAAGAAAAAGAGTTTTGAAGTACTAAGCTCCTCTATAAGGGAGGAGACCTTCAAAAAGGAGAAAAGAAACAAAATCAAAGTAGAAAATTCAAGTTTATTATGAGGAATTTCTAACAAATGTGGCTCGTTTTCAAATTTGTAGTCAAGTTCAGTGATTCATTTTCACTTTTTAGAAAACCAAGCTCACACATCATACTAATTTTTAAGGCAGCATTTTATTTTTTATAAGCATTTGCTTGTGGTGGGGAGTTGCTCGTTTCATCTGAAAGGAAACAATAATATAAGAAAAATATATTAAAATATTCTTATGTTTATATTGTTTTTTCTTTTCAAACATTCTTTTAAAATGAATATTGCCACATATGTTCACTGGTCAGTGTGGAAAGTTTCATGATGAATAAAATAATTATCTTCTAATTAGTATGTTTGGATAATTTTATTAGAGTATTTTAATACTGAAGTCATTTTCTCCAAGTTAAAAATTAGATAGGGAAAATGTGAGAAATTTCCTCATGTTCTTATATTTCCTTCAAAAACACAAATTTTGGGCTTTTGTTTTGTTTTTAAGACATTTTCATATTTCCAGTTGAAAACAGAAATTCCAAAAAATTCCTATGTATAATCTAGTATTAAAATTTTATGTGAAAGGAACAATCATGCAAAAGATCATCAAGGTAGATACACTACCTTTTTGAAAAATTCAATGAAAGACTTCAAGAGCTAAAATGATTTTGAAAGTCACTGTGCTTACTGTTCAGAATTTAAGAATATAATTTATAATTTAAATGATGATAAATCATGATATTCTGAGGTGGAAAAAACAGCAATTAAAATGAACAAAATAACAGCAAACAACTAGAAGTCTATTGTCCCAAGTGTGTATGATTCTAAACTTTTCTCTAAAGCAGTTTATTATAAAAATGTTTTGTCTGCTTACAAGGTGTAATTAAGCTTCTTTTCCCCAGGATGCACAGACAGAAAGGTGTGTCCATGTAAAGCCAAAATCATCTTCTGTGCTTCTGATCAATCTATACTGTGTACAGAGTTAAAAGTCATTGTTTTAGAGTCACGATTCCCCCTGCTGATTCATGTCAACCCAAACTGATAGACAATAAGGTATTTTGTCTTATAATATTGTTTGTGCTATTTAATGTCCTCTATTTTGACTGGTATTAAACTGTATATACCTTTATTACTTTTCTTTCAAAACTATGGAAGTTGTTTTTGAACATAACTCTGCCAAATATAAAGAAAATTTTCTTTCTCAAAATAATCAATGTATATTGAATATTGGTGATTGATTGGTTTTATTTTATGTAATTTGATGATTCCACAACTTGATATGTTTTTCCATTTGTATTTGTAGATAAAATTTCCTAGAAATGCACTTTTTTTCCCCCAAGTGTAGGTTTGTGAATAGCATGATGAAACTGTCATCACGGTGAATGTTCATTCTCTGTAAGAAAGCAAACAAAACGTAGTTAACCCACTAAAATTTAATTGGACATTGAAATCATTTGTCTGACAAAATAAAACATGTTGAATTCCCCTAAGAATGTCTTTGGTTTTTCTCTTTAATGTAGAGTTGAATTCCTTGTCTACATGATAGAATCTGCTGAATTCTACTATCATAAGCTTTATCTATTTTTGTAAAAAGTACCTATCTAGTTATTTCAAAATTTTAGAATTCCAGAAGGATTCACATGTATAAGTGGTTTTCAAAAAATTGTTGGAAATTGAATATTGTGAAGAAAACTATCCATGGATTTCAAAATTATTTGCACAAAAAATGTTTTTATATTTGTTGTACTTGAAAGAGAGACAGAAATGGGATAGAAACAGACAGATTTTTCATCTACTGATTAACTTCCCAAATGTTCATAACAGCTGGGGATGAGCCAGACTGAAGCCAGGATGCAGAAACTCAATCTGAGTTTCCCACATAGGGAAGTACTTAAACTATCACCTGCTGCTACCCAGGGTATGGATTAGCAGGAAGTTGGCATTAGAAGTGGAGCCAGGACTAAAACCCAGACATTCAATATAATTTCTTAACAGCTACACCAAATGCCCAGTGCCAATATTTCAATTCTCTTTTCCATGAATTTTTTGAAGCACTTTCATAAAATTCTCCTTCAAGAACCAGTAGCCCTCATTCATCCAGTCTCAACCTTTGAGACAGCCAATGTCATCAGTTTTCTGTGTATATTTTCAAGATATTTTTTATGTATGCAAGCAAAGACATATGTTTTCTTCCTAGTATTGTATATCAATCCATGCAGAGTATGCTGTGTCTGCACTGAGGAGAAGTTATAGTTTAGGGCTGTATAAGCTCTGGAGCCACACTTCCTAGATTTGAATCCACACTTCCTGGATTTGAATCCACATGCACTGTCCTATTTTGAGAAAGTTTTTAAATTGCTCTGTGCCTTAGTTCTCTATGTAAGTCCCCGTAAAGTGTTGAGGGAGAATGCATCTTCTGAGGAGTGTTCCATAAGTTCATGTCTCCATTTTCTAGACTGTGATATCTCGCTAGAACTGAAAGGGGTCTTTTAGCAGTATTCTACATCAGGTTCAATGCCAGTGATCCAGGTGAGGCACCTACCATCAGCAGAACAGGTAATAACTTACCAAGGTAATACCTTTGTAAAAGTGAGGGGAAGGAAGCCACAGGTTAGCACATAATTCTGTTAACACATTTGGATGACAGGGCTATCGCAGCTTTATTCTACCTCTGGGCTTTCAATCTGTAATATTGTGAGTAGAGACTAAAGAAAGAACAAAACTTAGAAATGATCTCAATAGCTCTCCCAACCTGAGGATTCTCTACTCCGAATTACCTTATTACTTCTCAGTGTCCTCTTTGCTTATATTTCAATTTAACTTTTGTTCTAAAATAATTTTGTGTATTTCTTATAATTTCGATGTATTTCCAATGCTTTCGTTTCTTATAAGTGAAATTTTTTAAAGATTTATTTATTTATGTGAGATACAGAGTTAGAAGAACAGACAGAGAAAGGTCTTCCATCCGCTGGTTCACTCCGCAGATGACCACAGTGGCCGGAGCTGTGTTGATCTGAAGCCAGGAGCCAGGAGCCAGGAGCTTTCTCCAGGTCTCCCACATGGGTGCAGGGACCCAAGCACCTGAGCCATCTTCCACTGCATTTTCCGGTACTTCAGGAAAGAGCTGGACCAAAGTGGAACAGGTGGGACTCAAACTGTCACCCATATGGGATGCTGGTGCCAGAGGCAGGGGCTTAACCCACTACACCACAGTTCCAACCTAAGTGAAATTTTTTATGTAAAGGATGAGTTTCCCACATCTTTCTGCTGGGTGAGGTCAACAGAGACGTTCTGCGTTCCTTTGCAGCCTAGTTGAGCCTGTTTGAGAGCTTATGTGCAGACAAGGAGATAAGCAGACAAATGTTTATTTCATGAGAGGTGTATTGATACTCACTGAATTCTGGGCAGGATGACATAGCTGTAGATCACTATTGAAAATGGTTTTGTTCTTAGGAATTGTCCCTGCCCAACTTTGAGAAGGATACCGGCCCCTTTGCAAAATCAAATCACAACAAATTCTACATGCTTGCCCATTGCTGAACATCATGGTCAATGAATTGTTTTTCCTGAGGACCTCTGGTTTGCATGGTTTATAATGATAGTACCTTAATGGTGCACAGGTGTGGAGCATTGGAAACACTGGCTCCAAGATTTAAAGAAAACTACTGTCTTCCTTCTATTGACTTGAATGTCCTTGTCTATTCACCTCATAAAATACTACTTTCCACATAGCTTCAGTTGTGTATTTCCCAGGGTGATTATGTTCCATGCCTGAGTGTTACTTACATGAAGTGCTATTAACGAATGAGATTCCAACAAACACATGGAGACTGTTTATTCTGTGATAGGTTACCTCTCAACCCCCAAGTACAAAAACAGGGTGAGTTTCTATTCCTTAAGTGGCTTCTTTTCCATTGAATTATTCATAAAAGAAATGTGAACCAAATTTGATGAAATCGGAATGATTGGAACAAGGCAAAAATAGATGTATGAGTTTGATAAAATAAAAGTCATCCGTATTGTTTCTCTAAAAGTCCTTCAATTTTCATATGACCCTGGGCCCAGGAGATGAAAGGAATTTGCTACTTTCTTTTTTTTTTTCATTTTTTTTAACTTTTATTTAATGAATATAAATTTCCAAAGTACATCTTATGGATTACAATGGCTTCCCCCCCGATAACGTCCCTCCCACCCACAACCCTCCCCTTTCCCACTCCCTCTCCCCTTCCATTCACATCAAGATTCATTTTCAATTCTCTTTATATACAGAAGATCAGTTTAGCATACATTAAGTAAAGATTTCAACAGTTTGCTCCCACACAGAAACATAAAGTGAAAAATACTGTTTGAGTACTAGTTATAGCATTAAATCTCAATGTACAGCACACTAAGGACAGAGATCCTACATGAGGAGTAAGTGCACAGTGACTCCTGTTGTTGACTTAACAAATTGACACACTTGTTTATGGCATCAGTAATCACCCTAGGCTCTTGTCATGAGCTGCCAAGGCTATGGAAGCCTTTTGAGTTCACCGACTCTGATCATATTTAGACAAGGCCATGGTCAAAGTGGAAGTTCTTTCCTCCCTTCAGAGAAAAGTACCTCCTTCTTTGATGACCCTTTCTTTCCACTGGGATCTCACTCGTGGAGATCTTTCATTTAGTTTTTTTTTTTTTCCCCCAGAGTGTCTTGGCTTTCCATGCCTGAAATACTCTCATGGGCTTTTCAGCCGGATCCGCATGCCTTAAGGGCTGATTCTGAGGCCAGAGTGCTGTTTAGGACATCTGCCATTCTATGGGTCTGCTGTGTATCTCACTTCCCATGTTGGATCATTCTCTCCCTTTTTGATTCTATCAGCTAGTATTTGCAGACACTATTCTTGTTTATGTGATCCCTTTGGTTCTTAGTCCTATCATTATGATCAATTGTGAACAGAAATTGATCAGTTGGACTAGTGAGATGGCATTGGTACATGCCACCTTGATGGGATTGAATTGGAATCCCCTGGTATGTTTCTTTTTTTTTTTTTAACTTTTATTTAATGAATATAAGTTTCCAAAGTACGAATAATGGATTACTATGGCTTCCCCCCCATACCGTCCCTCCCACCCACAACCCTCCCCTTTCCCACTCCCTCTCCCCTTCCATTCACATCAAGATTCATTTTCGATTATCTTAATATACAGAAGATCAGCTTAGTATACATTAAGTAAGGATTTCAACAGTTTGCTCCCACACAGAAACATAAAGTGAAAAATAATAGATGATTTTTTTTAATGATGATGAAATCAGATCAGACCTATTGTCATGTTTAATCCCAGTGAGAGTCAAGTTGGGAGTTGATAGTTTCTTTTCTTTTCTTTTTTTCTTTTTTTTTTTTTTTTTTTTTTTTTTTACAGAGAATCAGTTTAGTACTTTACTTAATGCATACTAAACTGATTCTCTGTAAAAAAAAAAAAAAAGGAATTTGCTACTTTCTTAGGTCTTCTTCTCATGTTATTCCTGTAACTCCATACAGGAATCAAAAGTTACAGGCCTTAATTTTTATTTATCCTGACTTTGGTAGGGTAATTTGTATTCACCTCCACCTCTCTGCTACCTCACAGTGAGTCAGAGAAAATAGATATTTAAAGTACCTTCTGAGTTGATGTGAACCAGCAGTTGTTGAATGCTGTGATTTGATATTGATTGATAGTTTGTCTCCTGGGGAGGAAAAATACGCCTCAGGAAAAAAAAATAAGAAGGAGATGCTGCCCAAGTGGTCCCTGGCACATTTAGTGGGGCCCAGTGATGTTTTTATATGCATGAATGTATGCCTGTGTGTCCTTGGGTTATGCACTCACAAGTCTGCAAACCAGCTACATGCAATTTGTTTTTATTCTGGAATGAATCTCAAGCTCTACTTCAAGTAACCACCCCAGCTTCTCCACTTAGAAGTGATACAGCCTGGAAACATTAATTAATCCCTCTTGACAAATTGTTACTTTTTTCCAAAATTGAAATTATAATTCTATCTCATACTAATTGTGAGAATTAAATCATTTGTGTAGTTATAGTATTTGCTATTTTTATTTTTAAAGATTTATTTATTTATTTGAAAGGCAGAAAAAAACTCGGAAAGACTGAGAGACCAGTTCACTCCTCAGACGGTTTCAATAGCTAGGGTGGGGTCAAGGCTGAACCAGGAACCAGGAACTCCATCCAGGTCTCCCACTTTGGGGTAGTGATCCAAGCAGTTGGGCCATCTGATGCTGCTTTCAAAAGGTGCAACTGGGACTTAAACTTGAACTCCAATATGGGATGCTGGCATTAACCCAGTGTGCCACAATGCCAGCCCTTAAGCTCTTTTTTGTTAGCAGTCATAATTTTATTTTTTCTCATTCATATTTCTATTCTACTTGCTCCAAAAAGCTAGTATTATAAAATATTTTACTGATTACTATCATAACCTCTACAAAAATATTTGTATTTAATATATTTAATGAATTCTTGTTTAATGTATTCTTATTTAATATATTCTATGAACATAAGGCTCTAAGCATTAACATTTTTTTCTTTCAGATTAAATTACAATTATATATTGCCACAATTTCAAATTTTGAAAATCATTGAACATAAAAATAAAATAATCTTAAATGAAAATACGTATAATGAGATAGATGCAGTTTCTGTTATATTATCTGTGGATGAGCCTTTTTTTTTAAAACTTTTATTTAATGAATATAAATTTCCAAAGTACAGCTTATAGATTACAATGGCTTACCCCCCATAACATCCCTCCCACCCGTAACCCTCCCCTTTCCCACTCCCTCTCCTCTTCCATTCACATCAAGATTCATTTTTGATTCTCTTTATATGCAGAAGATCAGTTTAGCATACATTAAGTAAAGATTTCAACAGTTTGCACCCACACAGAAACACAAAGTGAAAAATACTGTTTGAGTACTAGTTATAGCATTAAATCTCAATGTACAGCACACTAAGGACAGAAATCCTACATGAGGAGTAAGTGCACAGTGACTCCTGTTGTTGACTTAGCAAATTGACACTCTTGTTTATGGCATCAGTAATCACCCTAGGCTCTTGTCATGAGCTGCCAAGGCTATGGAAGCCCCCTGAGTTCACCGACTCTGATCATATTTAGACAAGGCCATGGTCAAATTGGAAGTTCTCTCCTCCCTTCAGAGAAAGGTACCTCCTTCTTTGATGACCTGTTCTTTCCACTGGGATCTCACCCGCGGAGATCTTTCATTTAGGTCTTTTTTTTTTCCCCATGCCTGAAATACTCTCATGGGCTTTTCAGCCAGATCCACGTGCCTAAAGGGCTGATTCTGAGGCCAGAGTGCTGTTTAGGACATCTGCCATTCTATGGGTCTGCTGTGTATCTCACTTCCCGTGTTGGATCATTCTCTCCCTTTTTGATTCTATCAGCTAGTATTTGCAGACACTATTCTTGTTTATGTGATCCCTTTGACTCTTAGACCTATCATTATTATCAATTGTGAACAGAAATTGATCACTGGGACTAGTGAGATGGCATTGGTACATGCCACCTTGATGGGATTGAATTGGAATCCCCTGGTATGTTTCTAACTCTACCGTTTGAGGTAAGTCAGCTTGAGCATGTCCCGAATTGCACATCTCTTCCCTCTCTTATTCCCACTCTTATATGTAACAGCGATCACTTTTCAGTTAAGTTTCAGCACTTAAGAATAACTGTGTATTGATTACAGTATTCAACCAAAGTATTAAGTAGAACAAACAAACAAAAAAAATATTAAGAGGGATAACATTAAGTTGCTCGCTGCGGCTCAATAGGCTAATCCTCCACCTAGCGGCGCCGGCACACCGGGTTCTAGTCCCGGTCGGGCACCGGATTCTGTCCCGGTTGCCCCCCTTCCAGGCCAGCTCTCTGCTATGGCCCGGAATTGCAGTGGAGGATGGCCCAAGTCCTTGGGCCCTGCACCCCATGGGAGACCAGGATAAGTACCTGGCTCCTGGCTTCCGATCAGTGCGGTGCGCCAGCCGCAGTGTGCCGGCCGCAGCAGCCATTGGAGGGTGAACCAATGGCAAAAAGGAAGACCTTTCTCTCTTTCTCTCTCACTGTCCACTCTGCCTGTCAAAAAATAACAAAAAAAATTTAAAAAAAAAGGATGAGCCTTTTTTTAAAAAAATAATTTATGTAATTATTTGAAAGTCAGAGTTAGAGAGAGAAGGAGAGGCAGAGAGAGAGGTCTTCCATTCACTGGCTCACTTCCCAGTTGGCCTCAATGGCTGGAGCTGGCCCAATCCAACGCCAGGTGCCAGGAGCTTCTCCAGGTCTCCCACGCAGATGCAGGAGCCCAAGCACTTGGACCATCTTCTGTTTCCCAGGCCATAGCAGAGAGCTGGATCAGAAACGGAGCAGCTGGGATTCGAACCGGTGCCCATATGGGATGCTGGCACTGCAGGCAGCAGCTTTACCTGCTGGCCACAGCACCGACCCCATGGATGAGACTTATTGGAGAGAATAAGACAAAGTTCAAGCAAAGTGCTCTAACATCTGTGGTTGTGAATACAGCGAGCGCCTGTGCTCAGATAGTGGCGTTTCATGATACTGCTGCTGCTCAAATATGTAAATATGCTTTGAAGAATAGCATCACCATCAAATTTTATTTTAATGAATGAGCTGTCAATGTGATTGGTTTCTCTTAAAATTTTATTTAAAACAAAAGATTTAGACGTCCCCATCCTTCATGACACCTCGCCAATGCTTCCTGTTGGGCCTTTGATGGGCTCCCTGCTCCACAGCGTCTTCTCCATGATTTTTTCAGGATAATCTTAGATTTCCATACTTAATGGAGTCTCATGGTGACTACTTGCAAATGGAATGACCTTGCATTACTCATGGATTTTGTGTTTGTGGGCTTCCCATCTGAACTGTGGGGATACTTTTATAAATGAGTCACTTTGTAGGGTTGTTGCAAGCACAATCTTGTCTATGGATAAGTACATTTAATGTTCCTGCCACATGATTAGGGCACCATCATTAACTTACTTAGTACTCTTATTGCACGATTCCTCAGCTTCTTTCTGCAACTCCAGTGGCAAGTCTATTTTATTTATTTATTATTATTACTTGCATTCCTTTTCCTCTATCCTCAACATCCCATTCTGGCCAGCAGACAAATCTGATCACCATTATCATGTCATGCACCTTGTGAGTCTTCATTTTCTGTTTTCTTTCTCCAAAACAAGAGCAGGCTCTTGACTCATTCTTTCCCCAAACTGAAATCTCGCTCCATTCACCTGGCCACCTAAGAGCTACCAGAGGAGGTTGGTTCCTTGGGAGTTGGGATTCATTCATCCTCAGTGGTAGCTGTCATCCTGTGTTAGGTGTTTGACTTTTCATAAGACTCCTCTATGCCCTATTCTATAGCCTCCTGTCTGCCCTGTCCTGGCAGCTCACCAAGCCTTGCCATTTATGTCTGAACTCATGCAGGTAGAGAAGCTACACCCTGTGCTAAGCACCTTGCATCAGCAGCAGTTACAGCACTGTCGGCACTTCCAACATCCCCCTCCACACACCAACCACCATTTATGAAGCACCTTCTGTGAACATTGCTACCTGAAGCTACACACTATGCGTAATTACCTCCTACCCCCTTCACAGCAATTTCTGGAGCCCAAACTGCTCATCTTTTTGTCAATGGAAAAACCAAAGGGCAAATGCATTTAGAGACTTGCCCAGAGTTAAATAGCATCCTAATGGCCAAAACGTGTGGAAAACAAAGATCTGGCTCCAAACAGTAAGCACCTTCCAAACTTCAATATGTAGCATATCAGAAACATCCATCAAGGAACAAGACAATTTGGACAGATTTTATATATAATGGCCTGTACAATGTAATCTATGTATCATCTAGTTTAGGCCGTGAGGTCAGAATACCCAGTGTTTCTCTTCACAGATGGGAAACTCTCATAAGACCAATCTCATGGAGCTACTGGTGAGATTAACTGATAATGCATGTAAAATTCATAGGATGTACCTGGTGTAACATGCATATCAGACCAATGAATACTACTATTTATTGCTATGTTTCTCACCCAGGAGTTACCATTGATTAATTATATCCCCAAATATATATTGAGCATTTATTGTATGCCTAGTAGTATTTTAGGCACTGAAGTCACAGGAGGGGTCAAAGGAAGGTCTCTCTGTGTATGAAGCCAACTTTCTAGATGGGAAGAAAATTAAAAAAAGGTAAATAATCATGGAACGGGTGAAGTTGAGATAAGAGCTATAGGAAAAGTTAAAGGAAGGTTGTGGAATCAAGCAAAACTCAGGAGACTGGCATTCTAGGCAAAGGCAAAAGCCCACATGAAAATGATTGTGGCAGATTAGAGGAGAGGCAAAACAAAGCTGTGTGGCTGGATCTAAGTGAGAGAGCAGAAGACCCTGAGGAGACAAATCCTAATGCAGAGAAACCAAGACACTTGGTCCTGGTGACCATGGTGAGAAGTTGGGCTCTGATTCTACAGGAACGATGTGACAGGAGCGGTTTACATTCAACACAGCATATGTTTGATTGTATTTTAGAAGCCTTTGACAGAAAGAATGGACACAAAGGAAACAAACTAGGAGCAAGACCATCTAGGAATCCACAGTATATTTTTAAAAGAGAACATGGGTCTTGTTGATTTAAGTATTTTCACTTGCATGGAGATATAAGCAACTTTTAGTAGACTCACCTGGAGTGTACTTGTGGCAGACAAGCAAGAGGTGAGTGAATCAATGCTCATCTCTGGAGGTGGAGGATGGATTGGTGCAGTGGGGTTCCCATAGAGGGAAAGGAGGCACCAAAACAGATCAAAAGGGGGCTTGAGGAGAGCCCAGGAGGTGGTCCTGGAGCTACAATAGGCAGAAACCATCACATGTGTGACCCAGCAACATCCAGAAGAAGAAATGGCTTGGATTTCCATATCAGGAATCCAAACAGTCATGGATGAAAACCCAAGGAAGGTTACAGACACTGCTGCACGGCTGCTTGAACACAGGCTGAGGGCACATGGAGAGCGGCCTGAGCCATGGAGGTTGCAGACCCTGTATATGGACGAGAGGCCCCGATGAAGAGCCTTACCAAGGATGCAAGGGGACACGACCAGGAGACCCACTGTTTGCCGAGGCCAGCAGCCTTATTGGCCCTGTGACTGTATCCTGATTTGTTTACTAGGAATGGCACACTTCACTCCATTTACAAATTGTCTACATGAGAGAGGAGACTGAGAGTGGAGTTCCTGGTGACACTTCCTTGTTTCAGAGGAGAGAAAGCCACACTTTAGTGTGAGTTTGAGCACGATCTTCAGTTGGGACTGCGGAGTCAGCACTGAAACTGGCTCCAGGACTGTTCCCACTCCTCACAAGAGGCCCCTCCTCCCCTCCTGATCCCTGCTCTCCTCTGTTCCCAGCCAAGTGGCTCCCGTCAGAAGCAGGCACTCAGCTTTGGAATCCACTTCTCTCCTTACCAATGGCATGGTTATGGGTGTTTGTGGATAGAAGCTGAATCTGGGCAAAGAAAAAGGGTAGAAAAGTCTGAACCACATCTTTACTTCTCTTAGAATAGCTTTACCCTCCACTGTTCATACTGCTGCCTCCATGAATATCATACACTTGGAGCAAGCAAAAAGTCTCCCCAGCCAGTGAACAGCAGGGGGCGTGTGCAACACATTCTGCCATCTTCAGCACTTGTTCTTTTTGATTGGTCGGGATTAGCCAATAAAACCTTTTTCAGGCTACCTCAAAATCTTTTCTTCCATATAGATGATGTTTATTTCTTACCGGCTGGAGCATAAGCTTCACATCTCAATCACTGTTTATTCCTAGTATCTAGGACAGTGACAGCTATGTAATGGGTACCTAATTGCTTTATAAACACATGTGCAATTGATTTGGAGGTCTTCTTTTCTTGACAGTAGACATTGAATCCTTAGAGAAACTAGTATCAGATGAGCAGGGCTTCATTAATACATTATAATGTAGATTTCAGAAGACGAATCATTGGTTTGGAAAAAAAACCTATACTTTTATTTATGGTAAATAGAGCACTTAGATTCTTCAAGCAAACGATTAAAATTCTGCCATGTACCCCAATATAAGAAATGAATGATATCATCTCTGTTGCTCAAGAGGAAGCTAAGACCTATATAAAATTTTTAATAAAGCAAAATGTTTAAACAATAATTTATATCACAAGGGCAACAAAACATGAAAATATTTATTTTACAAAAGTGCTATTTAAGTCCTATTTATTCATTATCTCATTTACTTCCCACAGTGACACTTATTTGGGTAGACCTTATTAAATGAATTTCATGAATGGGTAAATAGGTTCAGAGTTTTGACAGGCAGCAAGCCACTGGATAAAGATTGCCAAGCCACATGGTTTTTGTTTGGCAAAACAAAAGTTAAGTTTTTACCCTTACAGGTAGTAAGATCTGAATGAATGCAGACTTCACTGTAGTCCTCATGCTGCAAGAGGAACTTGAAGTGCACTGCAGTGGTTTTGAATTCAGATATGCTAATGTGAAGGAAGAAGGACTTTTCTATTTCTATAGGATTAGGGGTGGGAAACGCTTGAGTAGGAATATGCAAAAAAGGACCCACTAGTGGATTCTGAGAGGTGAAGTCAGAACAGCAGAAATCAAGTTGGATACTTGTGCGTGTGAGTGGAGTAAATAATAAATGAATGCAATCTGCTTTTTTTAAAAATTGAGATTTCACTGGTGTTGAGAATCAGTGCCCAGGTGTTTCAATTGGTAGATTGTCGCTCCCCCATTCGCGGAGAAATGACACAGGACCCTGCGCTGTTCTTTTGTCTGCTCAGTCCTTCCCGGGTTTACTGCTGGTCCTTCCCGGGTTGGCTGCCGACCCCTCCACCTCCGTGGAGGGGCGGCTCCCCCTGCCACTTTCCCTGCTTCCGCGGAGGAGCGGCACACCGCCGGCCGGCTCTCTCGGGAGCTACTCAGGTGTTCCTTCAGATGTTCCTGGTGCATGTTGTCTCTCTCTCCTCCTTTATAGTCCTCTTCCACCAATCCCAACTCTGCTGCCCACACGCCGAGCATGCTGCTCTCCTCCAATCAGGAGCAGGATCAGCTCCTGCAGCTTATCAGTCAAATTGGCGAGAGGCAGCTGCGTAGAAGTTTACTCCTCCCCAGCGCCGTATTGTGGGAGAGCAGATGCATAGAATAAGTCTTAATTCCAGTAACTTAGTCTAGTCTCAGTTGCTCCCCACAGTAGATCATTTCCAGTGCAGATGCTGAAAATCTGAAAAACCATGTATTGTGATTATCTTTAAGATTCATTTATTTGAAAGTCTGAGTTACAGAGAGGGAAGGAGAGAAAGAGATCTTCCATCTAGTGATTCACTCCCCAGATGGCTATGCCAGGCCAAACCAGGAGCCAGGAGCTTCCTCCAGATCTCCCCTGAGAGTGGTGGAGCCCCAAGCACTTGGGCCCTCTTCTGCTGCTTTTCTCATGACTGCTTTTAGCATGACTGCATCAGAAGTGGAGCAGCCAGGACATGAACCAACACCCTTATGGGATATCTTCCATGCTGCCTATTTGGTTTCATTTCTAATTAAATGGGAGCAGGTTTACCCAACAGTCTTGCTAATTTCTCATTGAATTCTTCCACCCCTTCCCCTTCAGCCAAGTTGATCTTCCTCCTGGGCATCTTGTGCAGCTGGGAGGGCACCTGTGGGCTGAAGCGCAAGGAGAGCCTTTGGGATGCTGGGTTGTCTGGCTGCTGCTGCTGCCCTTCCTGCTGCTCAAGCTGCTGGGCCTCTGCTGTTGGTTTTTCAGGGGTCTGACCAATATGGAAACCTTGAGGATTTAGATATATTTAAGAGAAAATGAAAAAAAAAAATTTACTGTGATTGATTGGTTGGGGCCTTGGCTAATTGCCAAGACACCGAGATGAGAATTAAATTAGGAGTCAATCAGGTTAACATACTACAAGGATAATTGTCATAAATTAGTTCAGTATAGTTCCTGCCTTCAAATGTATTTTAAAGTATTATTTAATATTTTTATATCCCAGTTGTTTCCTATCACCTTTCATCCAGTCAATTCTTGTCCTCCTTTAAAAGATAGCTTACTTGTTGCTCATCTCACTCCTGAGAAGTCAGTGCGCCCACAGTTGCTGATGGTGGTGGAAGTTAGTGGTCAACACCAGAGTCATATAAATAAGACTCTCTTCATGCCTGTTTTAAGTCAGAAGATTCACAGTCCCTGTAGTTTCCCTAAAGCATAATGCCCATGGGCCTTCTCTGTCTAAATAACTATCTATTTATCTTCCTTTCACTTCCAGGGGAGAGAGACAGTTGAAAAGTGAGCTCTCATCCACTGGTTCTCTTCCGAAATGTCTGCAAGAGCCAGGGCTGGGCCAGGCTGAAGTCAGGAACCCAGAACCCCAACTGAGTCTCCCACATGGGAAGCAGGAACCCAAGGACTTGGACCAGCACTGCTGCCTCCCAGGGTGCACTTTAGCAGGAGGCTGGATAAGGAGGAACAGCTGAGACTCAAGCCAGGCCCTCTGGTTTGGGATACGGGCATTCCAAGTGTAACTGTTAACAGCTGAGCAAAATGCCTGCCCCAGCCATGGTCTTTAAGAAAGGCTAGATGTGAGGGTCTGCTTCCTCTCACTCCCCACCTGTAGTTGAGTTCCTCATGGCCTCCAGGCTTCCTGCAGGCAGCAGTTGGCAACGCTAACCTCTCCGAGTCCTGTGAGTCGTGCATTTGGTTTTACTTTCTCATCATTTCTTAATTGAATTCAAATGTAGCTTTCCCCAGTGAGGGCTCTCCTAAAGCATGACTGTCTTTTTGGTTTGTGGTTACTCTGCAGAGAAAGACCTCAAGACTAAATCAGAAAGAAACAACGACAAAGGAACTCGTTACAGCCATGAGTTCTTTGTGTTCTCAGAAATTGAGTGGAAGCACTGAGTTGTGGCTATTTTTATATGTGTGTCAAAATGCTAGTAGCCCCTTCATAGGTAGAGCTTGATATATGAATGTTTATACATTTAATCATTCATTAATTGTTGAAGGCACTTGAATATCACCAGCATTACAGTCTGAGAAGTTAAAGATAATAATGATAGCAAAGGTAATATTAATAGCATACTTTCCAATTGCCAGGTATTGTGTTTTATGTGCACTACCTTGTTTAATTCACATGTTCAAATATAGGAAATACGTGTTATTAAGCTATTGTGTCTCAGACAAGGCAACTGAGACCCAATTTATAAAGAAACTTGCTATTACTAGGAGTAAGGAGAACATTGTTAGCTATTATGTTAAAAGGAGTCATTTGTGACTTCACTGAGTCTCAAGTCATCCTTAATATCAGAGATAATATGTGATGGAAGATATTAGAGGAATATGTTATCTGTATCGTGTGTGTGTATGTGTATGTTTTGTGAAATAGTCAAGACTTCAGCTAGTCTTCCTACATGTAGATGGTTACCTATGCAGATGATTTCATTGCATGATCTCAATATCTATTTACCACCAAATTGACACAATGACTGAATTCTCTCAGAATATGACATTTTTAAAAGATATTTTATTTGAAAGGTAGAGTTACAGACAGAGGGAGAGACAGAAAGGTCTTCCATCCACTGGTTCACTCCTCAAATGGCCACATGGCTGGAACTGGGCCAATCTGAAGCCAGGAGCTTCTTCTGGGTTTCTCATGTGAGTGGGGGAACCCAAGCACTTGGGCCATCCCCTGCTGTTTTTCCCAGGTGTATCAGCAGGGAGCTGGATTGGAAGTAGAGTAGCAGGGAATGGAACCAGAGCCCATACGGGATGCTGGTGCTGCAGGCTGTGGCTTAACCAGCTAAGCCACAACGCCGGCCCCAGAACATGACTTTTATCACAGCAGAAATCTATAATTGAGATAAAATAGATTGTTCATTTAGAGAAGTATTCACAATGTCCTTGTTTTAGTTGAACAACAACAAAAATCTTTTATCAGAAAGTTATTAAATGTAAGGCTTAAGAATCCACCAAATCTAGGGCAAGAGGAATGCACTGTGAGGACCCACACACTGGAACAGCTGCAGTCACAGAACACTTTGTTTTTGCTTAGCTCACTGTTACATATCTGAACACTCTGGGGGGGAAAGCAGGAGGGCAGGTGGAAGGACCAGGGTGGTCTCGAAAGCTGTCACACATGGCTCTTTGTAAGACGTTGAAACTGAAGCATGAAAGGGGCACACATTTTGGAACAAAGCTGGATTGCCCACGTCACAATGCAGTGTTTTTTCCATGTATGAAAGTGACCCAGAAATCTGGTTATGTAGTGCGGAAATGTGCCACAAGACCAAAAAAAATTGACTTTTTAGCTGTCAGCATCACATAAGTCCGAGCTAGAATTTCTGGAATTCTGGTCCCAGCCTGACTGTTATTCTGTTGTGTTGTCTAGCTAGACCATGTTTTTGGGGTCAGTCTCATTTGGCTTTGCTCAGCTACATGTGGCCCCAATGAGAAACTGAGCCAAAATAAAAGAACATAGTTTTCCCCAATCTGCATTTTTTTACATGGTGAAAAAAATGAGGAGTTTTATCTTTAGGGTGACAACGACTATCATCTCCGAATGTCTCAGCAGTAGTTGAGAATTACTACCTCGTTAGCATCACATTCTATTAAAACAGGTGCCAGGAGTAAGACAAGTAGCCACAGGTATAGAGGATAAAAAAGACATTTCAAAAGCTCAAGTCCATCCTCTGTGACTCCTCTTTGCAGAGGAGCTAGCATAGTGGGGCCTGATAACTGAAATACTGTGCCTCCAACGTAACGCAGCACCATATTACCACCCCACCCCCAATCCTGCCATCCCTCCATCTGTCCCTTGTGTCTGTCTCCTCGATTCGAGTGTTTGAGTGTGTGTATGAATCCCCTCTGAGCCTTGTTAAAAAGTAGCTTCTCATGCCATGGGTCTGGGTTCATCTGGAAGGTTCTAAATTTCTAACAAGCTCCTGGCAGGTGCCCTACTTTTTACATCATGATGCAGAAGATGAAGGTAGATTTTGGAGGAAGGGGAAAGAGAATTAACTTTTTTTCCTACCCTTCTTTCACAGTCAAACTGTTTCATCTGCAAGCAAGTATCTAGAGGGGCAGGAGTTTGCTCTAGTAGTTAAGACATCCACATCTCATATTGGAGTAGCCAGATTCACTTCTCAGTTCAGCTCCTGGTTCCAGCTTCCTGCTAACGTACACACTGAGCACCATGGTAGTAGCTCAAGTGAGAGATCTCCTACCACTCAGGAGATCTGGATTGAGTTCCTGACACCCAGGTTTGGCCCCAGCTAGGGGGCATTGCAGGCATGTGGAGAGTGAACTGATAGACAGATGCTCCCTCTGCTTCACAAATAAGAAGTAAGTACAATTTTTAAAAAATTATCTTCAATTTGGACAGGTGAAATAGATGAAGAATATGCAATTTATCTTAGTGTACAATGTCTTTTATTTTCTGGTAATAGAGAAAATTTCTCCAAAAACCCAAGATCTGTTTATTGCTCATAAGTTTCACTAAACTAATATGATTTTTCTTTTTCTTTTTTAAATGAATGTTTATTGAGCTCACATTATGAACCGAGCACCATGATGAAATTGCTAGATTTTTTATTTAAGAAACATTTAGAAGATTTAATCCAGGTCTCTCACATGAGTGGCAGCAATCTAATTACTTGAACCATCACTGCTACCTCTTAGGGTCTGCATTAGCAGGAAGCTGGAGTAAGGAGCCAGTGCTAAGTATTAAACCCATGTTTTCTGATATAGGACGCTGGCAGTCCAACTGCTAGGCCAAATGCTCACCCCATATGGCCATCTTAAAGACAAAAATAAGGCAAAATTATTTTCCCCAAGACTTAACATGAACTGGATGAGGACAAAGTTAAGGCCAATGATGAACTCTTAATCCTGTCACAACTGTCTTCCCAGAAGAAGGAAGGAGAAACAAAGCCTGGATATGCAGCACCTGTCCATTTCCATAGCCAAGTTCAGGCTACCTAACAGGATGTCACTGAATGCCAGGCCAAGAAGAGATTGACACAATTGGCCTTCAGAGTACAGGAGTAGCAGATATTCTCCACAGAGACAGTTCATGCTACAAGGAAGAATGGTAACACAAGGATATTACAAAGAAGAATTTGAAGGATTCTGTCATCGTCCAAAACTTTACCTCTATACTAAGGCTTCTATTTCATTGCTCGTTGTCTCGGTTAACTTTGAATTTGTTCCCTACATATTAGATAATTCTGTTCTCAAAGTCTGAATTAGCTTTGTAGTGATTTTTTTTTTTTTTGACAGGCAGAGTGGATAGTGAGAGAGAGAGAGACAGAGAGAAAGGTCTTCCTTTTGCCGTTGGTTCACCCTCCAATGGCCACCACAGCTGGTGCGCTGCGGCCGGCGCACCGCGCTGATCCGAAGGCAGGAGCCAGGTGCTTATCCTGGTCTTCCATGGGGTGCAGGGCCCAAGCACTTGGGCCATCCTCCACTGCCTTCCCGGGCCACAGCAGAGAGCTGGCCTGGAAGAGGGGCAACCGGGACAGAATCCAAAAGTGCCCTGACCGGGACTAGAACCTGGTGTGCTGGCGCCGCTAGGTGGAGGATTAGCCTATTGAGCCGCGGCACCGGCCTTGTAGTGATTTTTAAAAATAGGTATTGAGGGGACAGCACTGTGGCATAGTGGGCTAAGCCTTTGCTTGAGGCACTGGAATCCCATATGGGTGCTGGTTCAAGTCCCAGCTGCTCTTCTTCCAATCCAGCTCTCTGCTATGGCTTTGGAAAGTGGTGGAACATGGCCCAAGTGCTTGGGCCCCTGTACCTGCTTGGGAGACCTGGAAGAAGCTTCTGGCTTCAGATCAGCCCAGCAGTTTCAGCCATTTGGGGAGTGAACCAGTGGATGAAAGAACTTTCTCTCTATAACTCTACCTCTCAAGTCAAAAATCTCATAAAAGTAAAAATAGGTAATTGTGGGGAGCAACCCGGACTAGACTGTTACTGGAATTAAGACTTGTTCTGTGCATCTGCTCTCCCACAATATGGCGCTGGGAGAGAAGAAAACAGCTTCTACACAGGTGCCTCCAGTTCAGCCAATAAACTGTAGGACTTGCTCCTGATTGGAGGAGAGCAGCGTACTCGGCGTGTGGGCAGCCGAGTTAGGATTGGCGGAGGAGGACTATAAAGGAGGAGAGAGATGGCATGCACCGGGAACATCTAAGGGGAACACCTGTGCAGCCCCCGAGAGAGCCGGCCGGCAGTGTGCCGCTCCCCTGCGGAAGTGGGGAATGTGGCCAGGGGGAACTGCCCTTCCACGGAGGTGGAAGGGATAGTAGCCAACCCGGGAAGAACCAGCAGCAAACCCGGGGAGGGCCGAGCAGACGAAAGAACAGCGCAGGGTCCTGTGTCGTTCCTCCACGAAGAGGGGGAGCGACAGTAATGAGTTGAACGAGGAGCATAAATCTGACTTCAGTTAGACTGCCTTTTGAGGGAGAAGACAGTACAACAGTGAGTTTATTTAAAAATAAGAGGACGAATTGAGTAAATATCTATGAAGGCCATCTTTTTTGTAAGAAAATGCAATCTGTCATAAGTGATATTCTAAGCAAATTCCTCTAAGTTGATCTCATCTAAAGTACTTGTAAGGTAGACTTTGAGATTCAGGAGAGAAGAAAGATGAACAATAGAATCTGAGAGGCATCTACTAGTAAGAATCTGTTAATGAACAGAGGTTAAAACTGAGGCAAGGAAGCAGAGTAAGGGGAGAGCACAGAACTTCCTTTGGAAGCTAAGGAGATAGTTGTGTTGATTTCTCTTGATGCAATTTAATTTTGTGGACAATTAAAACAAGTCAATTGTTTTTATAGGAGAAATTTTGAACAACTTAGTGGTTTGTGGTAACACTCAGGCAATTGTGCACAGATAAGGGAGATAAATAGAAAGCTTCTGGGTAGAATAATTTTAAGTTAACTAGAATATATCTGAAACTTTTCTATTTTGTGTTGAACTGTGGACTTGCCAGTTATCCCTCATCCTCTAATTACCGATCATTCTCCATATCTTCCTAAGATTGTTTAGCTCTCGCTGATTGATCGCAGAGGGTAATTGGAATTGTGAAAGGATAATGTTGTGATCTAAAGCATCTATTTGGTGATATGCCTGATAGTTCTGTCACAATATCCAAGCACCAGATAAGTGGGGTGTTGTTTTAGAATAATAAATTAAAGCTTTGAATGATCTATTCTTTTATATACTGCAACTTACTGGCCAGCATAGGCGGGGCCCAGGTAGAAAAGGAAGGTGCATGATAATACTTAGAAGTAAGAGTATTTGCTTTCCTCATTGGTCTGTACTTACACGCATTCAGATTCATGTATCTCACATTGTGTCTCCATTAACAGTTAACAGAGGTACAGGCTTAGATCCTTCTTAAGATAAACAAATGAAATATTTTCTTAACTAATGGATGGGTAACAACACCATCCATTTCACAACTTCTGTAAATGCATCTTCAGACACTATTCAGATTACCTTCAAATGTGCATTTAAGTATCAGATACCACCTAATGTCAGAGGGAGAAAAATTAGACTAATCTTGGCAGTCTGGAAGAAAGATGCTGTCAAAGGTCATCAACAAGTCTGACAAAACAGTGCTCATTAACTGTGTCTGTCAGCACCTCCATTTGGAAGTAATTTGGATATTTGCAATGACCCCGTCAATTCTGGTTGGTTGGGCACTGACCTTGACCGGGGTGAAACCTGTTCAGTGTGGCTCAGACAATGCACTGTAGGTGGAATCTGGAATGACAGATGGCAGTGGGGTCAGCAAAGAGGAACTTGTCCATCACTGCTATTGAAGATGAAACCACTCAACAGTAACATTCAACTGGCACAAGAGTTGTGGTTTGCATAGACCACAGGAGAATTGCTCAAGTTCTTTTATTTTTAAAGAAATGTTAGAGTCCCATGATCTGAGTTCATGAGACTGGTGAATAGATGGAAAAGAGCGTGGAGCTTTTGGGGTTTAACAACAGCCTAGATGTTTCACAACCAGTCTTTGACTCAAAAACCTTGGCCTGTGAAATCATGCTGGCTGGATATTTGTCCTGGATCAATTCCTAATCAAAAACCAGTTCCTTTGGTATTTTTTTCCATTCTGACTAATTGGGTTAGTTTCCTGGAGAGGTAATTACCTTACTCTTCTGGTTGATACACCCCTTCTTTTATGCCTCTCATTTACTACAGAATCAATAGGATATACGACTATGATACCAGAATATACTTTGCTCTCTAAGAGTTAGGTTAGCAAGACCATGAAAGCAACTATAATGTAGTCTGGGAATAATTATCCTTTAATTTAAAAAATCTGGATCTGTTTTTGCAGTTTCAGATACTTTTTATACATTAATTAAAGAAATGGGGCAGGCATCATGGCTCAGTTGGCTAAGCCACAGCTTGATATGCCCATGTCCCTTATTGTAGCATCTTGGATCAAGTCCTGGCTCTTCTACTTTAGATCCAGCTTCCTGCTAATGTGCCTGGGAGACAGCAAATGATGGCTCAAGTACCTGAGTCCCTTATACCCATGTAGGAGATCTAAATGGAGCTCCTGGCTTCAGGAATTTGGGAAGTTATCGAGCAAATGGAAGACTTCTCTTTCTCCCTGTCCTTCTCCATCACTGTGCCTTTCAAATTAATAACTTAAAAAAATAACATATAGGGACGAGACACTGAATGGCACCTAGAAGTGTTCTGATTCTGGGCTGTGAGTCTCAGCACTTTAAGAAATACAGGACACATTAACTGCCCAAAGACCTAATGGAAATGTGTGCAAGTCCTAGTGTTAGTGTATGTAACAAAGGGTGAATCCTTAAGAAAAGATGTACAGCCTAAATTGCTCCAGGAATATTTAACAATCTTAGTCCCTAGAATCTCTCAGAACCAGAGACCTCTCTTCCCACTATCTGAGCTTTGAAGTTTCTCCCAAATCTTCATTGGCTTTTTGGTCAATGTTTTTAGGCCAAATAGGAGGGTTAAATTTTTTAAGAAGAAAAGGTTGGTGATGAGGAGTAAAAATTCACTTGACTGGTTCCAAAAAAAAAACAAAAAAGTGAATAAAAAATAACAAGCCATGGGGCAGGTGCTCAGCATAGTGGTTAAATCGCCACTTGGAATGCCTACATCTCATATCAGAGCCCAGTTTGAGTCCCAGCTATACTGGTTCTGATCCTGCACCCTGCTAACATATACCCTATAGGACAGATGATGGCTTACATAACTGGGTCCTTGTCACCCACATGGGAGGCTCAGAATGAGTTCTGGGTGTTCAGCCCTAGCTATTGTGAGCATTTCAGTAGTGAACCAATGGTTGGAAGTTGGTCTGTCTCTACCTTTCAAATAAAATGAAAAATTTTTTAAATAAAAAGTGGATTGATTTCAGAGAATAATGAACTAATAAAAACTAGAAAGAAACTGACAGAGGATGTAGTTAAATTCATCTCCCACCATGTGGGTTACTCCAGTCATTGTCCATATCAAGCATTTAGCTATACCTTTGATATTTAAGAGAAAAATTCTTTTTGAATTCTGCTTACTGATTAGATATCAAGATTTTCCCTATTCTAGCTTGAAAAGGAGACTTTCTGTAAAGAAAATATGTCCATTCAGACCCCTGCATATAGACATTAATGGATTAGTTATCAATTTACTGTTTTCATTTGGTCATTTTGTCCATAACAGAAATCATCATCCAAATAGCTTTTAGGATAATGCATCATTTTCACTGGAACACTTTGTTTAACTGAATTTGAGACACCTCCCATTTGGGTACAGCAGCTTTTACAAAAATTACCTCCAGCTGCATTTATACCACCTATTTTAATGTACATATTGTCATGACCCCGGAGACTGCATTAAGTAATCAAGAGATGGACCACATAATATCATTGGCATAACTGAATCTGCAGAGTCAGTCAATAACTACCTGAAAGTGCCTAGCACTGCAGGATTGGGGATGTCCACAGGGGAGCATGTAAACTTGTGACACCATCTTGCAATGTCAGTTCCATTTGAATGAGTTGAAAACAGGGCATGTGCCACACCATTAACCCTCTCAGACCAAGTCTTCCTTCCTTAGCAAAGATTCAAAATAAAGCTAAAGACAGAAGCAAGTAGCCAGCTGAGCAGAAGGGATGACATTAGGCTTAACTGCCTTGCCAACGCAGGGTTTATCTCCCAAAGAGGAGCTGAGCCCTGGGATTGCAGCAGGCCTTCTTGTTTTCTGCCTGCTAAATGAAATGGCCATTTTTGAAGTGCTAATACCACTGTAAACACAATTCATTTTATTAGAGTTTTTGTAGTTCCATTGGCGATAGGATGATGCAGCTGTTGCTTGCTGAGTTGTCATTTGTTAGGTTAAAAGTTCGTCCTCCACATTGAGAGCATGGTCACTGCTCAGGAATCGGATAACTACACCAGAGCACATGCGATGTGGATCATATCATTTGTTTTGGATCACCTTCCTTCCAGATGCTAAAATCTGGTGTGTTTATTAAGAGTTGGCTTAGGCACTCATTCGCTCTGGAGTTCAACTGAGAAACACTAATTGAATGGGACCCATCCCAACACATATGTCTCCTTGCAGCTGACAGTGATTTAGGGTTTAGATGGCAGCCAGTGACCAGGGGTAGATTTGTACTCTTTCGAGGCAGTTAGTGTGCATTTCTACCCTGCATGGAAACTCCAGGTGAACATTTCCCAGATGGCTTTTTCAGAGAGAGGCCCTTTACCAAGGAAGAAAAGAACACTTTAACCAAGTCCAAAGAGAAGCTCATATTTAAGTCTTTTTTTTTTTTTTTTTTTTGACACAATCAAAGGCCTTTTCAAATGCCCTGGGGGGAGGGGGTCCTGGAATGTGTTTGGAATGTAAATACATGCTGTTGGTGCCCAGGTGTCATTTGGCTTATAGTGTGACCTTTCCTAGAATTTTCAAATTTTCTGTTATAAAGGAACTTTGGTGACCTTGGGGTCAAACTTTCCCTTCCTTTACAGAAAAGAAGAATGGGCTCAAGGGAAATGAAGTGAGGTATTCTCAGGAATTTGATTTCCATTGAAGCCTCCAGGGCCACTCCATTCCAGAGGGTGTGCAGTACAGGTGTTACATGGCCCTTACTGATGTCTCTCCCTCTCTACCTCCCTTCCTTTCTCTCTTCTCCCCCCTCCTCCATCCCATTTATGCACTTTGCACTCTCTCACATCTGCTTCTTTCCCTACCTTTTCCCTATGTTCTCTCCCACTCTTCCACTGTGTTACCACCTGTCCATAAAAACGTCTCATGATTCTAGCCCTAAGAGTTCATCAACTGACTAACTTCAATTTTTCTGGCTTCTCGTAAGTTTCAATTGTCGATAGCATCCATCTGAAAAATGTATGACCTTGTGATATTCTGGGTTTATTGTGATATACTTAATTTGATTGTCATGTATTTATGCAGAGTCAAAGATATCAAGCTATTTTTTTTCTTTTTTCTTTACCTTTTTTTTTTTTTTTTTTTTTTTTTGACTGGTAGAGTTAGACAGACAGTGAGAGGGAGACAGAGAGAAAGGTCTTTCTTCCATTGGGTCACTCCCCAAATGGCCACCACGGCCGGTGCTGTGCAGATCCGAAGCCAGGAGCCAGGTGCTTCCTCCTGGTCTCCCATTTGGATGCAGGGGACCAGGGACCTGGGCAATCCTCTACTGCCCTCCCAGGCCACAGCAGAGTGCTGGACTGGAAGAGGAGCAACTAAGACTAGAACCGGTGCCCATATGGGATGCCAGCGCTGCAGGCAGAGGATTAACCAAGTGAGCCACAGCGCCGGCCCCAGGCTATTTTCAATCTTTGATATTACCTAGTGTGAGGCTAGGTTATCTGATGAACATGTTCATTTTCTGCCTGCAACTTTTAAGTCAGTAGCTTTGGTTGAAAATGTGTGTCCAGCTGATAAAATGGTTGCTTACAACTAGCTTAGGAGGAGAAAGAACAAAAATCCCTAAAATAGACTTACCTATACAATCTGAATAGAGCAGGGATTAGAATGCCCAGTTGCCTGCAAGATGAGTTACTGTATTTATTTTTTAAAAAATATTTATTTAAAAGAACGAGACAGAGGGAGGGACCAGTAGTGACTGTCCATGTGCTTGTTCACTCACCAAATGGCCACAGCAGTAGGGGTGGGTCTAGATTCATCCAGGAGACTAGAATTCCATCTGAGTCTGTCACATAGGTGGTATTTGAGCCACTTTGTGCTGCTTTTCTGGGCGCATTAGCAGGGAGCTCAATAAGAAATGGGGTAGCCAGATCTCAAATCAGCAGTCTGATATGGGATGCCAGCATCACAAGTGGTGGCATAGCCCACTGCACCACAATGGCAGTCCCAATGCAAGTATTATTTATTTTAGACTTTTTAACATTTTGAGGTATCCACTTGACAGTTCTAGGGATTTAATTCCCCTTCCGGTATAAGAAGGTGACTCAGATCTTTTATTTAGTCTTTGCTTCCAACACACGTGTGCACACACACACAGAGTATAGACAAACACACAAACACACTTAACTACTGGAATATAAAAATGAGTAAAAAATCCACTGGGTGGTGGGGAAGGTCAGTTGAAATCGTAAGCATTTATTAATCCAAGCTTCAGTCTGATATGTCCAGAATTTGTGTGGCAGCCACAAAAGATGAATAGTAGAGATTCCATGTTAGAGTTACAAGACTGTACTATAATCCTAATTATTAAGAATTATGGGGGCTGGCGCCATGGCTCACTTGGTTAATCCTCTGCCTTGTGGCGCTGGCATCCCATATGGGAGCTGGTTCTAGTCCCAGTTACTCCTCTTCCAGTCCAGCTCTCTGCTGTGGCCCGGGAGTGCAGTGGAGGATGGCCCAGGTACTTGGGCCCTGCACCCGCATGGGAGACCAGGAGGAAGCACCTGGCTCCTGGCTTAGGATCAGTGCAGCACCGGCCGTGGTGGCCATTTGGGGAGTGAACCAACAGAAGGAAGACCTTTCTCTCTGTTCTCTCTCACTGTCTATAACTCTACCTGTTGGATAAAAAAGAATTATGAAGTCTGGAAAATAAGGAAATAAGAATAACCTAGGAGAGCAAAAGCTACAAAAAAAAGGAGGAAATGCACAGAGGAATTCACACATGGGGACATCCGTGACCTGGAGTGAAAGCTTGACCAGAGAAGCCCTTCTGGTACAGACGAGGCTGGAGATGACAGCATAATGCAGAGGCCGGAGGGAAAGGGGCACACAGTACACTGGCACGAGGTACAGTGGGTCATGCTAATGGAATGACTGAGATGCAGCAAGGGAGCAGAGTGAGCAGTGTTGAGCAATCATCAGTGCTGACTAATGTGTGTCACGGGAATGTGAAAGGTCAGTCCATGGCAAATTGGATGACACAGTTTGTGTTACACAACTACAGAAGTATTGGGAGTGTACTGTTAGAGAGTGAGTCCAGCTATGACAGAATAAATTAGAGATCATTTTGCTCTTACTGTATTCCAGGTCAAGGTGTTCTCTTGCTCATGAAGATATGTGCTTAGCTGGATTAAAAAATGAATTGCCTTGGAGAAGTTGGCTCCAGGATTTAAATTTCCTAGTGCCTGAAATCTTTGAGGGGGTCATAAGGGAGCAGTAGAGGGAAACGAGGTAATGTGCAGTCTGAGGATATATAAGTAGGGATGTCTCCTCACCATGGAGCCCTTGGCCTTGGAGGGGAAGGCTGACACCTGACAGGAGATGACCATGGATCTCAAAGACCTGGACTGCACTAGGCATGTCGTCAACAGAGGCTGCTGATTTTTTTAAGGATTTCTGAATTGTATTTATTTGAAAGGCAGAGTGACAGAGAAGGACACACACACACACACACACACACACACACAGATCCTCCATATACTGCTTTGCTTCCTAAATGGTTGCAATGGTCAGGTCTGGACAAGACTAAAACCAGGAGCCAGGAACTCCATCTGGGGCTCCTACCTGGGTACGAGGGTTCCAAGAACTTGACCGCTTTCAGCTGCCTTCCCAGTTGCAGTAACAGAGACCTGAATCAGAAGGAACAGTAACTGGGAGTCACACCAGCCCTCTGATATGGGCAGATTAACCCACACTTGGGCAATGTCATCCATAGTGACCCTCACCTGAATAGCACCCAGATACCACTGTAGTCACAGCAGGACTGTTGATTGCCATAACTCAAATTGTCCTTTTGAAGTTACTTTGAATTATTTTTTAAACAATTTCCTATTTCTGAACTACAGATAATTTTATTGTGATAGCAAGTAATTTTGAACCTCAAATCACAGAGGCCTTGAATTCAACAGCCATGGGTCTCTGTATGCCATTTTTCCTTCCCTGACCCCAAGCCACTGATCGCATGCAGTCACAGGCAGCTCTGTGCTTGCATGGTTCATAGTCTGCTGTCATATTGACTTATTTGCAATACAAGGAAATGAAAAAAACTAATCTTCTAATTTAGACTTTAGACTCCCCAAGTCAGCAAGATTTCAACACAAACAGAAACCATTGTAGTCAGTGCTGCATCAGACTGTTCCTGGACCAGAAAAGAGGATGACAAACTGGAAGGTGTACTTTGAAACAAAATATAGCCCCTGCCAATAAAAAATTGCAGCTCTTGTTCAAAAATAATAGAATGGCTTAACCCAATTTATCACAGGAGAGTGGGAATTATTTGAAGATTAAAGAAGTAGAGAAACACACATAGAGAACTTTAACCAGCATAGAGGAATATGATCACTGAAGAGCATGCTGTAGGGAGAGCATATATGGCTTTATTGAGGTATATTTTAAATTCTGCCCGATTCACCCACTGAATTGTACACTTCAATAGCTTTTGCACATTCAGAGTTGTGCAATTGTTACCACATCTCATGCATCTTACCATCCCCAAAAGAAACGCTGTGCCCAGTAACAGTCATCCCTCATCGTCTCCCGCCTCTTCCAACATGCTGTGGTTTAGATGTGGTTTGGGTGCATCCCATAAGGGCTTGTGTGTTGGAGACTTGGCTTGTGGTGTGGGGATTTTGAGAGGTGATGAGGAGACTCTTGCAGGTGGGGCCTGCTAGGACATCTTTAGGTCACTGAAGGGGCACCCCCGGGGGGCCTTGAGAACCTCAGTCCCTCTATGCTTACACATGTGCTCCTGTTATGATGCTATCGGCCATTTGGCAATCACTAGAGCCTGAGCTAATGGAGCCATCTCATCTTTGACTTTCCACCTCTAGAACTATGAGCTAAATATACCTCATGGCTTCACAAGGCCCAGCTTTAGAAATTTTGTCATAGAAATGAAAAATGAGCTAATACATAGCATCAGGAGCCACTAATTTATGGTCTGCCCTTATGGGTTTTGTCGTCCAAGACATGTTAGAGAAGTGGAATCATACACTATGAGGTCACTTATCAATTCCTAACACTTGGTGTGGTGTTTCCAGTGTTCATACGTGTTGTAGCGTGTAAGAATATTTCATTCCTCTTTTACTTCTCAATAATAGATGGACATATCACCTTTAGTTTATCCATTTATCAGTTCACAGAAATTTGACTAGTTTCTACCTTTTAGTTATAAAGAAATGTATGCATACAAATACGGAGATAGACTGAACTTTTTTTTTCTAAAGATATATTTACTTGAAAGGCATGGTTACAGACAGAGAGGACTTCATTTGCTGGTTCACTCCCCAAATAGCTGCAACGGCAGGAGCTGCATCAATCCGAATCCAGGAGCTTCTTCTGGGTCTCCCACATGGATGCAGCGGCCCAAGCACTTTGGTCTTCTTCCACTGCTTTCCCAGGCCATCAGCAGGGAGCTGGATTGGAAGTGAAGCAGCCGCAGAGGCTCGAACCAATGCCCTTATGGGACTCCAGTGCTGCAAGTTGATGCTTAACCTACTAAACCACAGTACTGGCCCCAGAGACTGAACTTCTTTACAATAATCAAATAATATTTTACTTTCATTATTAGTAATTTATTAAAGGTTCATGTATTACATTGCATTAGTTAACTTCATTTTATGCACATTTGCATTATAAAGCATGCTTAAAACTTAGTCTACCTAATCATTTTCTTTTTTTGAAATATTTATTTATTTGAGTTACACAGAGAGAGGAGAGGCAGAGAGAGAGAGAGGTCTTTCATCTGCTGGTTCACTCCCCAATTGGTCGCAAAGGCCGGAGCTGCGCCAATCCAAAGCCAGGAACTTCCTCTGGGTCTCCCATGCAGGCACAGGGGCCAAAGGCTTGGGCCATCTTCTACTGCTTTCCCAGGCCATAGCAGAGAGTTGGATTGGAATTGGAGCAGCCAGAACTCGAACCAGTGCCCATATGGGATACCAGCATTGCAGGCGGCAGTTTTACCCACTATGCCACAGCGCTGGCCACCATATTTTATTTTGTATCCTATGCCTTCTGTGTAGTCTGTTAGACTTCTACATGGTTTGTGATAAGTATGAGCATATGATATATGAGATTTTGGTCAGTAGGTGAGCATTCAGTGTGGTAGCACTCCTGTTCCTGTTCCCAACAGGAGGAAACCACCATCAGTAATCTCTCAGTCTGTGAGCTTTCAGTTCCTGTCTCTGATAGTGTGAGCCCTGAACTTGGATGAGATTTTGACTCCTTGGTTGCTGTCCTTGAAGGTATTACTAGGGCCCTTGCCAATCCATAACCCTAGTTGCCATTTCAAGGCACATTCTATTAAATAGAAACTGCTTTGTTTGTGCCAACTCCTTAGTACCAGGAAAACAGATCCCGATATAGTAATGCCCATAGGTGCTGAGACAGCACTATCCCTCAAACACAAGATGAGTAACCACTTTTACCATCTTTTAGGACTGTTGTGAGACCCTGAAGGCTAATGTGATATTCTTATTTGTATGAATTAAAAACCTTCTCACATATGAATGAGAGAACCTGATACTGTTTCAGGACACACCCAGCACTGGGAGACAAGATGAGTATTTTTCTGTCTTGGCTTCTTGCCCCTGCCCTCACCCCCTTCCTTACCACAAGCATGACAGTAGAATGTTTTCTCCTTTTATGGCTCCCAAAGATAAATCATTTTCTACTGTCACTGGAATGAGAAATCACCATGATCTCAATTTGTGCTTTCAACTTTTTTTGAAATACCAGTTGATTCTGGAAATACAGAGAAAATCTGGTTCCTAGATGAACAATAGCAGCTTTCCAATTTTATTTCTAAAAGAAAATTACATCTGCTTACGCCTTTCTTTGTCAAATTTCCTTTTTTTGTTCACTCCTAAGTGTAATGCTGATTAGCTATAGATAGGGCCAAGGAGATTGTTAGCTTTGCTTGATTTTTGATTATGACACAGAAAAGTTGCCAGGTGAAATTGATGTGAGCATGTTGAGCTGATTGACCCATGCCCTAATCCAGTCACTCAGTTCCTTGGTTACTCTATTGTCCCAAGGCCACAAGAGCATCACAGAAGACTGCAGGTAATAGTCCTCCCCCATCTTGGCACTAAGGCGAATCAAAATGATCAGCAACTTGATAGCTCATGCATATGCGTGTCGTATTTGAGCCTGTCAGTGGCGATGGCCTTAGAGGGATATTCCTACCCATGAACACCATGGAGCTCCCATCAGAAATGGCAGCACTCTGAACCCCTGCCACCTGCGGTAAGCACACGGCACTGTTGTTTGTCCAGGTCTGGGACTTTCAGCAGAGCAGCAACCTGCTTAATTGTGTGGATTCCATGCTGCTTTGCCCAGTCATTCTTGGAGACTGCAACCCTCTTCCATTTTTCTCCTTAGAATAAATACCATTAACATTCTTTAGAAACAGCATTCCAAGATCTCGTGTTGGGGAACATTGCTTTTGACAATTTAAAATTCAACCACGTCCAGAGAAAAATAGACCTTGCCAAGTTAGAAAGCTTCTTTATTGCTTTAAAAGTCTTTTACCTCACTTTTTAATCCTCTGATAAGATAAAGTTTGTGAGTTCCGTTTAATAGTAGTATCCTCACTGAGCAATGGATAGAATAAAGAACAAAATGAAAGTCCGTTCTTGCAACACAATGAAGGATAACAGTATGAATTCTAAATCCTGGCTGTGAGCAGGAGGCACCTTGGGGACTCAAGGCTTGGTCAGCAGTCCTGCTGGACCCATATTCCAGGTCACTCTGCTCTGCAGTTCGTAGAAGCTGAATGCATGTCTAGTTCAACCAAATGTTAATCCCAATTGGCAATAAGAGATATTCAGGAATTCCATTCCTGCTGCCCAATTCTCCAAATCCTTAAGCCAGATGCAACTCCACTGGGGAGTAACGGCTCAAGAAGATAATGAAGACATTAGCAGGGTTGCGTGAGTCAGGGAGAAAGGATTCAGGTGGGTGTGCCTGACAAGGAGGCATGTGTGGTGTGTCCCTGGGGGCTCTGAAGGTCCAAGCTGAGTTGAATTATGCACACAAGATGTAGACAGTGAGATCACAGGGAGAATTCAATTGTAAACCAGAATGGCTCGGTCATAATAAATATACATTTATAACCCATGACAGCAGCATTTATCACACTTCAGTGTTTGCAAATGCTTGCTATTAGCATGAAAGGCATAGCCAGAATTAGCAATGACCACTGTTTGCATATGGTGCTGTTATTAAAGTTGGATTCTTGCAACACCTTCTTTTGGCTCGCAGTTAGAAAACTCCCTGGTTCCAATTTTCCAATGTTATGCAGCCTTTGGTTCTTATGGAGCAAATTAAAATCAAGAAAGCCTTATTGAGAAATCACTTTATGTGGACAAACAGGGCAGACAACACAGAAGATACTGATGTGGAAAAAACTCTGCCCTAAAGGAGTTTATCCTCAGTAAAGTGCAACCTGGGTGTGACTTAAGCCAGTGGGCATTCTGAAGTGTTTCACTTTAACAGATTTTTAAGTTTTAAAATCTTTATTCATAAAAAGCATAGAATATAATGTTTTGTTACATATATGCATAATAAAATCAGCATTTCAATTAAGCAAGTTAACACATCCATTCTTTCCTGTGTTTACCTTTCTGTTGCTGTGAGAACACCTAAAATCATAACAAATTTTCAGTGCATCACAAAGTATTAAGTAAACCAGGTTGGGGCCGATGGTGTGGCATAGAGGGTAAAGCACTGCCTACAGTGCCATCATCCCATATGGGTGCCCAATAGAGTCCTGGATGCTCCACTTCTAATCCAGCTCCCTGCTATGGCGTAGGAAAGCAGTAGAAGATGGCCCAGGTCCTTGGGCCCCTCCACTCATGTGGGAGACCTGGAAGAGGCTTCTGGTTCTTGGCTTCAGATTGGTGCAGCTGTGGCCATTGTGGCCATCTGTGGAGTGAACCAGAGGATGGAAGATTGCTCTTTCTGCCTCTGCCTCTCTGTAACTCTACCTTTCAAATAAATATTAAATAATTATTTAGATTAATTTCACACTGTTTTTTTTTTTTTGACAGAGTGGACAGTGAGAGAGAGACAGAAAGGTCTTCCTTTTACCATTGGTTCGCTCCCCAATGGCCGTTGCAGCTGGCGCACTGCGGCCGGTGCACCGCGCTGATCCAAAGCCAGGAGCCAGGTGCTTCTCCTGGTCTGCCATGCAGGTGCAGGGCCCAAGCACTTGGGCCATCCTCCACTGCCTTTCCCAGGCCACAGCAGAGCGCTGGACTGGAAGAGGGGCAACCGGGACAGAATCCGGCTCCCCAACCAGGACTAAAACCCAGTGTGCTGGCGCTGCAGGCGGAGGATTAGCCTATTGAGCCGTGACGCTGGCCCACGCTTTTTTTTTTTTTTTTTTTTTTTTTAAAGTATAATCAGGTTATGCATTCAATTTCTCTACTTATTCATCCTATGTAACTGTAATTTTGCACCCTTTTTTGATCAATATCTTTGTTTCTTTTGCCCTGGTAAAAACCATTCTACTCTCTGCCTCTTGCATTCAACTTTTTAGATTTCACATATAAGTGAGATTAGTGACTTAGTTTTTTTTCTAATTTTGGCTATTAGCTTGATGTCTTTCAGGTTCATGTGTAATGTTGCAAATGGCAAATTTCCTTATTTTTTTAAAAAGATTTAATAACTTGAAAGGTAGAAATTGAGAGAGATCATCCATCCACTGGTTCATTCCCCAAATGGGAGCAATGGCCCAAGGCTGAGCCAGGCCAAAGACAGCACCAGGCACTACTTCTGGGCCTCCCACATGGGTGCAGGGCCCCAAGCAATTGGGCCATCTTCCACTGCTTTCCCAGGTGCAATACCAGGGAGCTGGATAGGAAGTGGAGTAACTTGGACTAGAACTGGACCCATATGGAACGTCAGCACTGCAGGTGGAGACTTAATGTTCTGCGCCACAGTGTTGACCCCAGGTTTTCTCATTTTTTCTAAATTTTTTATTTATATAAATGGAACAAATTTCATGTGTCTCATACATACAGTTTTAAGAACATAATAACTCTCCCCTCCATATATTCCTTCCCTCCCTCTTCCTCCTATTTCCTTCTTATTTTTCTTTTGGCAATAATAAGTTTTAATTTTTTCTTTGAAAACAAGTTTTATCATTAAAGAAGCACCAAAGAATTTTTAAAGGCTGAATACTATCCCCTTTTTGTGTGTAGATCACAATTTCTTTATCCAAGTACCTGTCTACACTCGGTTTGTTTCCTTATAGTGACTGCAGTGAATAATGCCACAATGAGTAGGAAAATGCAGATTCATCTGTGAGGTACGGATTTAATTTTTTCTTGATATATAACCAGGTACTAGATTATGTGATCATCTTAATTTTAATTCTAAAAAAATTTGAGAAAGCCCCATACTGTTTCCTGTATAAAAAACTTTCATTTTCCATATTCAAATTTTAGCAATAGTATATAAGGGATTGTTTTCTCCACACTCACCAACACTTATTTCTTGTCTTTTTGCTGATTGACTGACATGGATTAAGCTTTGCGTTTCTGTGAGTCTTAGCTATGGAGAGTCCTTTTTTTTGCTATTGAGCTGTATAGCTTCTTTATGTATTCATATATTAATACTGTATCCCACAGGAAGGGGCTTCAAGGCATCAATGGAAAATGGAATGAAAAGATAATGTGCATTACAGATGCTTTGCCAATACTTCTACCAGGCCTGGTTGCCTTTTGTTTTGTTCTTTGTTTCCTTTCCTGCACAGAAGCTCTTTAGTTTGACGTAATTCTACATATTTATTATCGCTTTAGTTGTCTGGGCTTTGGGTGTAGAGCCTGAAAAATAATCATCCAGACAGGGGTCCAGAAGCTTTCCCCTAAGCTCTCTTCTAATTCTATGGTTTGTTTTCCATTGCAGTCTTCATTCCATGTTAAGTTGATCATTTTGTGTCTGGTGTAAGATGAGTATCTAAAAATCACTTTTGTATGTGGCTATCCAGTTTTCCTAACAACATTTATGAAACAGATTGTCTTTTCCTCATTATATATTCCAGTGCTCTGGCCAGAAATTAGTTGAGTCTACATTCATTAGCTTATTTCTGGGCTCTCAATTCTATTCCGTTGGTCTACATATCTGTTTATATTCCAGAAACATGCTGGTTTGAGTTCTACAGCATTGTAAAGCCCATATAATTGAAATCGGGAAGTATAATGCCTTCCACTTTGTCTCTTTCTCAGGATAGCTTTGATTTCTTGTAGTCTTTTATGATTTCCTATGCATTTTAGCACTGTCTTTTGCCATTTCTTTGAAAAAATGCAATGGGAATTATCATAGATTGTGTTGAATCTATATATTACTTTGGGTTATATGGATATTTAATAATATTAATTCTACCAGTTCAGGAACACAGGATATCTTTCCATTTATTTATGTCTTCAATTTCTTTCAATGTTTTGTAGTTTTTAGTATATGTATTTCTCACCTCTTGGTTAAATTTAGTCTTAAATATTTTATTCTATCAATGCTATTATAAATGGGATTGATTTCCTTTTGGGAGGGGTATATTATATAGCCTAATTGAGTCATCCAACAACATATGTTTATGAAAATATCATATTGTATCCCATAAATGTATGCAGTACTACACTTTTTAAACTTTTTTTTGTACAAAATATAAGGCAATAAATGGCGGGATTTTCAAGGGCAGGAGGGATTGAGAAACACAACTGCTTTGGTATTTTTTAAGATTTATTTATTTGAAAGTCAAGATTAAAGAAAGAAAGGGAGATGCAGAGAGAGTGAGCAAGCGAGCTTCCATCTTCTGGTTTGCTCCCAAAATGGCCACTAATAATGGTAAGGGTTGTGCTAGATCAAAGCCAGGAGTCAGGAGCTTCATCTGGGTCTTCCAAATGGGAGTTTGGGGCCCAAGTACTTGGGCCATTTTCCACTGCTTTTCCTAGACCATTAGCAGGGAGCTTAAGTAGAGCAGCCAGGACAGAATCCAGTGCCCATATGACACTGGTGCTGCAGGTGTCAGCTTTACCTGCTATAACACAACACCAGCTCCTGGTTTGGTATTTCTAATAGATTTTTGATGAAGTCTTTAAGGTTTTCAGCATATAAAATTGAGTCATTTTCAAACAGGGAAATTGTAATTTTTCCTTTTAAAATGTTTTGTTTTTATTGAAGAAAGAGATGGAGACAGAAAATCTTTCACCCATTGGTTTACTCCCTAATCACGGCTGGCCCAGTCTGAAGCTGGGAGCAGAGAACTTATTTTGAGTCTGTCACATGATTGGTAGGCACTCATGTACTTGAGCTATCACACATTGCATCTTAGGATGCCTGTTAGTAGGAAGCTAGATCAGAAGCAGAGCAGCCAAGACTGAAACCAGCCATCCCAAGTGACATCTTAACCCACTGTGCCTCAATACCTGGACCTTAATTCATTTTTCTTATTTGGAAATCTTTTATTTATCTTATCTGTATCTTCTTAGCACTTTTAATACTGTATTAAATAGAAATAGCAATAGTGGGTATCCTTGCTTTGTACTGGACCTTAGAGGAAAAGCTTTCAGATTTTTCCCCACTGATTATAGTGTCAGCTATGAGCTTTTTTCATAAATGGCATTTATTGTGTACATAAATTTTCTTCTATTCTTATTTGAGAGTTTTGGCAAAATTCAAATTTTTCTTAATAAATGTTATTTTCTGTATCTATTGATATTACCATAATAGTATATGACATTGATTTGTACCAAACTTGCATCCTAAGGATGAATTCCACATGGTCATAGTACAAAACTTTTATATGTTCTGATAAATTTAAGTTTCTAGAATTTTGAGGATTTTTATATTTGTACTCATCAGATATTAATATGCTATTTTCTTACGGTGCATTTGGAAATTCTGCCCTCAAAAAATCAATTTGGATGGATCCCCTTATACTATTCTATTTATCACTTACTATGTAGTATTAACTAGGCATAGTTTTATGTAATCCGTACCATTCTAAGTTCTTTAAAGATATTAACTTACGTTGTCACTCCTCATTTTGCAGATGAGGAAACTGAAGGATTAAAATAAGAAATTTGTCCTTAGTGTGCTGTACATTGAGATTTAATGCTATAACTAGTACTCAAACAGTATTTTTCACTTTATGTTTCTGTATGGGAGCAAACTGTTGAAATCTTTACTTAATGTATGCTAAACTGATCTTCTGTATATAAAGAGAAATGAAAATGAATCGATGTGAATGGAAGGGGAGAGGGAGTGGGAAAGGGGAGGGTTGTGGGTGGGAGGGACATTATGGGGGGGGAGCCATTGTGATCCATAAGCTGTACTTTGGAAATTTATATTCATTAAATAAAAGTTTGAAAGAAAAAAAAAGAAAAGAAATTTGTACATAGTCACATAGTTGGTGCAAGATGAATGTGAGGTTTAAATTCTGGCATTCTGGTTGAAGATTGTGTGCTGTCAATCAATGTTTTCATATTTATCAAAGATATGAAATAGACGTTAATTCAGATGACCTGTGCTAGACCATAAGTTTAAGTGTGGAAGGGGCATTTAAATAGCATAACTATATATTAGATTACTGACACTATCTGCTAGAAAAGATTCAAAACTGGTTGGTTTTTTAAGAAATTAAGATACTATAATTCCTCTCTCTCTCTCTCTCTCTCACTGTCCACTCTGCCTATCAAAAAAAAAAAAAAAGATACTATAATTCAACATGAAATTAAAATCACTGTTTTCTTGGGGTATCCCAATTCCCTGATCTGAAAGTAGATTGATGATCTTGAATGGTGTTTTTTTTTGTTGTTTATTTGGTTAAAATGCCACTGTAGCCGGCGCCGTGGCTCAATAGGCTAATCCTCCACCTTGCGGCGCCGGCACACCGGGTTCTAGTCCCGGTTGGGGCGCCGGATTCTGTCCCGGTTGCCCCTCTTCCAGGCCAGCTCTCTGCTATGGCCAGGGAGTGCAGTGGAGGATGGCCCAGGTGCTTGGGCCCTGCACCCCATGGGAGACCAGGAAAAGCACCTGGCTCCTGGCTCCTGCCAGGATCAGCGCGGTGCGCCGGCTGCAGCGGCGGCCATTGGAGGGTGAACCAGCGGCAAAGGAAGACCTTTCTCTCTCTGTCTCTCTCTCTCACTGTCCACTCTGCCTGTCAAAAAAAAAAAAAAAAAAAAAAAAAAAAAAAAATGCCACTGTAAATATTCACTTCCATCAAAGTAAAGGTGAAGCTTCCCAGAAAACAGAGTTGCTGCATTCCTTTCTGTGAGTGATAGGTTTCTCTGAGTAATTATAGCACCAAAGCCCATCACAATGCCAGTGCAGCTTTGCTTTCCTGACACTCAGAAGAAGAAAAATGGATAGGATGCCTAACTGGGTGGAAATAGCTGTGTCTATTCTCTTCAAGACTGGAAAAGAATTTAGGTAAGTACATTGGGGAAAGAGCCTTGAAGCTCATCAAGAAAAGACCTCATCTCTTCATTCCAGATTTCAAAGTACTGAAACGCCATAATGAGTTGGCCAACTGACTTCTGATGTTTGACCTGCGGACTTAAGGAGCTCTTGAAACACAGGTTCTTTGTAACTGTTACAAGAGAGAAGAGGCTTTCACCCAATTTGCAGCTTCAGTGACCTCTTTCATACACTGCTCCATCCCTGTCTCACTGAGGGATGTAATCTTTGATCAGTCATGAGTAGAAGGAGAAAGGCAAAGGGAAGAAAACTGCCACTCCTCTTGGGTGAGGAAGAAAGGCCCTGGTACATTAGTGCTGAGTTGGATCTTACAGGTTGTCTAAAGCTCATCAAGGCAGTCTGCCTGCACAAAATACAGTAACAAGGGACAGTTAGACTTCCTCCACATCACCTCATCCCAGCTAATTGTCTAGTGTTTTGGACTTATGCAAATGAGAATTAGTTGATAACCTCTCTTGCCTAGTCAGACCTGTTGGAAGAGTGACTTGTGCTGACTTTGAACTTTTTAGCATCTCTCTCACCCTTCAATGATCTGGTGTCCACCACTATGGCCATGGCAACTGGCCTTCTGCAAGGTAGCCCAAAGGGATGGGGCTGCTGGTCAGCAGTGCTCCCTTCCTACAACATGATGCTCCCCTGACTGTCATGGCTATTCCAGTACCACTGTTCCTGCTGTTCCTTCTAGGTTCCTTTGTATTCCTTGTCTAACCCATCCTTTTATAACTCATGTGCCTAGGGACTCTGTTTAGACTGCCTCTGCATTATGCTCTTCTCCAGAATGGCCTCATTCACATTCGTGGTTTCACTTATGACCCTGTCCAGCTCTCTCTTGGGTTCTACTTACAAAATTTGTGTGCACTGGAAAAACCAGCACGTCTAAGGCTAAATACAATGTCTCACTCGACAGAAACCACATCTACTCTGTGTTGTCTGTGCCAGTGATTGGCACAACCATCCATTCATCCATCCAACTGCCCAGTCATTTACAACCTGTTGGTTAAGCAACAAATCCTTCCAATTCAATCCCCTCCCTATTTCTTTTCTTTTTCTTTTTTTCTTTGACAGGCAGAGTGGACAGTGAGAGAGAAAGACAGAGAGAAAGGTCTTCCTTCCATTGATCCACCCCCCAATGGCCACTGCGGCCAGCGCACCGCACTGATCCAAAGCCAGGAGCCAGGTGCTTCTCCTGGTCTCCCATGTGGGTACAGGGCCCAAGGACTTGGGCTATCCTCCATTGCACTCCCAGGCCACAGCAGAGAGCTGAACAGGAAGAGGAGCAACTGGGACAGAATCTGGCGCCCCGACCGGGACTAGAACCGGTGTGCCAGTGCCGCAGGCAGAGGATTAGTCTATTGAGCTGCGGTGCTGGCCCTCCCTATTTCTTGAATACCATCTACCTTCATTGCAAACTTCACTTCCTTAGTGCAGGTCACTAACATCTTTCACCAAACTTGTTATAACATCCTATAGTTGATTATCTACCAAGCAACCAGGATGATTTTTTTTTTTAAGATTTATTTATTTGAAAGTCAGTTACATAGAGGTCAAGGTCGAGGTCTTCCATCTGATGGTTCACTCCCCAATTGGCTGCAACAGCCAGAGCTGTGCCTATCAGAAGCCAGGAGCTTCTTCCAAGTCTCCCACACAGGTGCAGGGGCCAAAGGACTTAAGCTATCTTGTACTGTTTTCCCAGGCTATTGTAGAAAGCTGGATCAGAAGTGGAACAGCTGGGTCTTGAACCGGCACCCATGTGGGATGCTGGCACTTCAGGCCAGGGCGTTAACCTGCTGTGCCACAGCACTGTCCCCAGGATGATCTTCTAAAATACCACCTGGTTGTGTTCCTCTCCTGTCAGAGTCTCCACTTTGCTCTGGATAAGCCTTGTCCTCTTCTTGCTGCTTCCTAGAATGGAGGTTCTCCATTCATCTTCTCATCCTCATTGTTGCCAGTCCCCCTCTTGCAATCCAGACTCCAGCCACAAGAAAGCTATATTTGCTCTTCAAGCAGCTCTCCCTCCTCATCTGATACTAATTCTGCTTACAACTTACTCTGGTTTAATTTTAGTGATTTATCTGATTTATTCATTTTTCCCCTAATTTTCTGTCTGGTTTTCCATATACATCTGTCCTGACCTGACTATAGCAAGTGACAATGTATTACAGTTTCCTGTTTACTTATTTGTAAATCCACTAAATTGAAAGCTATGTGAGTTGATCTTGTTCATGGTTAAGTCATAGCGCCACCCACTAATATAGAGAGTGAAGAAAAAGTCAGAATAGAGAAGAGTAGTGAGTTTGGAACATTTCTATTCATTCCATTATGTCTCCAGTGTAATATTTTCCTGCCTCTGTTTTTACATTTACTTGTCTTGTAAAACTAAAAATAGTACAAATTTTATTGAGTAAAATTATTGATTGAACTTCAAAGCCAAAAGAATGATTGATAAATAACTACCTGGATTGGGAGTTAAGAATGTTAAAGAACAGTAGGAAATGTTCAGATTTTACCCAATGGGCTAAATTAAATTTGCTGTAGCATTTTTCTGTAGTTCACGTGGAACAGTTTGTAAGTGTTGGAACCTTGAAACACCAGAAATAATCTATAAATGTCTTTTAATATAAAATTGAAGAGGAACATCAATAAGCAATTGTAATCGTTGCTAAATCCTATAGGGCATCACTGCTATTTTTCTTAAAGAGAAAAATCAAGAGAGCTCTTATTTTTGAAACATTTTAGTGTATTTAATGATTGTGATACTAATATATAACTAGAAGCAGTCTCTTTTGTATTTTAGCTTAATGTGATTCATGTTCCTAATTCTTAAATGCTCCAAGTTTGAAAGCTATTTTTAAATAAATATAGTGTATTTATTTAAAGCATGCAACATGTTATGGGGATATATACACTTGGTAAAATGATTTCTATGGTGAATCAGGTTAATATATTCATCATCTCCATAGTTTTCCCCTTTGTGTATGACAAAGGCAGCTAAAATTTTTTATTCAGCAAGTACCTTGAATGCAAATTAATGAGCTCTTGTGGCACATTACATCTCCAGATTTATACCCTTTGATTTATAGCATTGAACTTCCTCCCTCTTCCCTGCCCCTGGCTCCCATTGTTGGAAAAACAAATTTTGAACACAGCACTGGAAACTCTTTCCATGGATTATTTCCTTCTGTGTTGTATTAGATCTTAATATACTCCAATAAGTCATTTGCTGCCACTATTAAGTTTCTTTTGTGTTTATTTCTTATCTCACTAACTAGAAAATTACTTCCTTGACGGCTTCCTTAAACTTCTCTTGTTTCTCCCATAGCAAATTGAATATTTCCAGACATATAGCAGATGCTCAATAAATAGGCTGTGATTAATTGGCACACTGGGGATCTTCCTTCTGTTTTATGTTTGCAGTGTTTGTCTCCATCTGTGGTTCCATGAGATCATTGGTATATAATTATATCAAAATCAGGCCTGCTGCCTCTGAGGAGCCTCCCCTGTAGGCCTGTGCCTCCTTAAAACATCCAAACTCATAAGTCAACTTAGGTAACAAACATGCCCCCACCCTCACCCTCTCTCTCTGCCCTTCATGCACAATTATAGCAGTGGTGGTTGAAGTTGCAAATGAAGGGTGGATCCAATGTCATTTCTTTATGTATAATTGATTTCTCTTTCTATCTACCACTATCCTTATAGCCTCTCTCCCTCCCTACAAATATGCTATCCAAGGCTATCATAACATTGTATAGGTTTTACATGTTTATATGCTTTAAGTTATTCCTAATCAGTTATTTTGAATAGCATGAGAGACAGAGACATAGGCAGACAACTCCCATACAATTGTTCACTCCCCAAATGCACACAATGGCCCTGGACTACAGCCAAATTCAGGAGCTAGGAACTCAACCCAAGCTTCTTATGTGGGTGACAGGGACCCAATAGCTTGAGTCATCTCCACTGTCTCCGAGTGTGCTTTAGCAGGAAGCTGGGGTCAGGATCCAGAGCTCAGGATTGAACCAAGGCACCCCATCATAGGACCAAGGTTAGACCAAATGCCTACCTGATTAAATATGTATATTTTAAATCTATTTTTGTGACTTCATTGTCACAAATTCTCTGCCTTCAGATACTTTTATAGGAAATACAGATGATTGTACTTATTTGTGATAAATGCCATATTAAACTGAAGTAAAGGACTTAGGAGAACATACAGGCGGGATGAGGAAGTGGAGAAGGGTAGGAACCAAAATCCTTCTTACAAATAACTGTCAGAAGCCTGAAAGACAAACTGGAGACATCCCGTTTTCTGGCTTTCTATCACTATATATCAAATTACCCCCATTCAGGGAATAACACCACAGAAGTCCTTCATTATTTTCCCTCAGGGTTCTGGTATGGACCAGACTCAGATAGGGTTCCAGATCAGAGTCTTCTTTTGGACTGAATGTGTTTTCCTCCTCTCAAAGATCATATGTTATAACTCCAGTGTGAGAATAGTTGAATATGGAGCATTTGGAAGGTAATTAGGATTAAATGTGAGCATGGCAGGCGGCCTCATCCAGTGAGATTAATGCCTTCTATAAAAAGATCCTAGGAATTGGTCACTACTCTTTCTCTACTATGAGGACCCAATGAGAAGACATCTATAAACCAGGAAGAGTCCTCACCAGAACCCAAATATGCTAGTACCCTGATCTCAAACCTCCAATCCCAAGAACTATGAGAAAATGTTAAGACAAATTGTTGTTGAACAACATCTATGATTGTTATAAGACTCCCAGCCTATGTACTTTATTATGACAGCCCAGTTCAGTTGACTATTATAGGACTGTATTGCTATACTGGGGATAGTCACGGAGGCTGTAATCATCTCAAAAGCTTCCTTACTCATGTGTCAAGGTGAGCTAAGAAGACACAAACAGCTGGGCTATTGGCTAGAAGGGAGTCACTAAACCAAACCCACGTTCAGAGGAAGGGCAATTTGACACCACCCCTTGATCAAGGAAATATCACAAATTTTGGGCCTAAGTTTGAGAGCCAGCACACCCAGTGATGAAATATCTTTGCTCATTCACATGGTTGAGGTGGTGCCAAAGAGGCTTGTTTGGTAAGAAGCAGCATGGTAGGACAGGGATCATAGAACACGAGCTGTTTTGTATCAATCTATTCTCACAATGGTCTTCATGCTGCCATAGCCAATGGAATGCTTTTTAGCCTTCATCCTGCTTTGAGTCCATTGACTATTCCTCTCACCCTGCAGGAACAGCCCATCTTCTATTTCCCATTCTGTCTCCACTCTCCTGGCCTCTATTGGCCTCTTCCCAGTGTGCTTTGATAGTTCCCCAACATATTTCCTGAGCACCTGCTATGTTCCTAACGTTATTGTAGGAACTTACAGTAAGTCAGTATATACAGAACAGACAAAGATGTACTCTTTGATCTATATTGAGGAGGAAAGCTATCTCTCATTCTTTTCCATCCCTCTCCCACCATGCCCTCCTTTCTGTTCCTATGCAATTCATTTATGTGAAGAACATTAGTGGGAAATGAAGTCAGGGAGAAATCTAAGGCTGAGAGGGAGGAAATGGAGGTGGAAGGCAAATATATTAGTGATTTAAGGGGGCTGGCACTATAATGTAGTGGGTTAGGCCCCTGTCTGTGGCCCCAGCATCACATATGGGCATTGGTTTGTGTCCTGGCTGTTCCACTTCTGATCCAGCTCTCTGCTTAGTGCCTGGGAAAGTAATGGAAGATGGCCCAAACCCTTGGACCCCTGCACCTATATGGGAGACCCAGAAGAAGCTCCTGGTTCCTGGCTTCAAATTGGCCCAGCTCTGGCCGCTGCAGCCATTTGAGAAGTGAACCAGTGGAAGGAAGACCTTTCTCTCTCTCTTCATCTCTGTCAATAATTCTGCCTTGCAAATATATTAATGAAATCTTTTTTTAACTTTTATTTAATGAATATAAATTTCCAAAGTACAGCTTATGGATTACAATGGCTTCCCCCCCATAACGTCCCTCCCACCCGCAACCCTCCCCTTTCCCACTCCCTCTCCCCTTCCATTCAAATCAAGATAATGAAATCTTTTTAAAGAATGATTTAGGAAGAACTTCTGGTAAGGTCACTTTTTAATTTAATTTCTAAGAAAGATTTACTTGAAAGGCAGAGTGAGAGATCTTCCATCTTCTGGTTCACTTTCCAGACACCTGCAACAAATGGTACTGGGTCCTGCCTAAGCCAGGAGAGTGGAATTCCATCTGATTCTCCCACATGGGTGGAAGGACTGGAACTATTACCTGCTGGCTCCCAGGGCACGTGATTGAGGAAGCTGGATCAGAAGCCAGATTTTGAACCAGGTACTCAGATAGGAGATGCAGGTGTCCCAAGCCACAGCTTAACCTGCTGAGCCACAGTGCCCGCCAGAACGGAAGGTCGTTTCTGAGCAAAAATGTTGACTGAAGCAAGGGACAAGTCTTAAGATGTGGAGTTCTAGTTGGTTCTTGAGGCAGAAGGAGAAGCAAACAGAGCTTCCTGTCTGCATGTGTCTAGCATGGGTGGGCATGGACAAGTTGGTCAGTGAGTTTAGAACTGAGTGACATGGAGAGGGAGAGGAACAGAAAGGCAGAGTAACAGGTAAGGGTTGAGCCAGTCTTCTGGGGGTTCTGAAGGCTGTTTGTGGGACTTGGGCTGATACTCTGAACAAAAGGGTGGTCTTTCAACAAGGACACTCTGACTGCTGGCCCGAGTTAGGGAGCGAGGGACATCTTATCCAGGGAGTAAAGACCACTTACTTGGCATATCACCATAGTAGAGGGGAATCGTGATTGGTTTTCAGTCTCTTTAAAGAGAAGAACTATGTTAACATACTTGTGGGGTCAGGTGGAGGAAGTAACCGTAGATAAGGAAAGTCTGCTGCTACACTGATAGGGAATTAAAGAGATTTAAATAGCAATGTGTGAAAATGAGCACCTGGCTGGATAAAAAGTAGGTTGAGAAATTGCTGGCATGCTTACCCACTTGTTGGGTGAGCTACAGGGTCCGGCCATGTGCTGCCTGAGCAGAGTACCAGATGAGAGCCGCCCCTCAATCTCCAACCAGCAGTCTTCATGGGTGAGAACAGATATGCCAAGGTCCTCGTTTTATCAGAAACCTGTCAACACTGGTGCTGATTCTGCTACACTCACTAACGTTCTCCCACTTTTCTTTATCCTTTATAATTCTGGTTTGATAATGGCAATATAATGCAGAAAGTCATTAATGTAAACATTAAAGTACCTCTTCAAAATTTCATGGAAATAAGTAGTATGAAAATGTTACATATGGGCTTCAAATTTTTTGTGCCAAAATAAATTTATCTTTCAGGGCCGGCATTGTGGCACAGCAGGTAAAACTGCTACCTGCGATGCTGGCATCTCTTCTGAGAGCCCATTAGTGTTCCAGAGGCTCCACTTCCAATCCATCTCCCTGCTAATGGCTTGTGAAAAGCAGCAGCAGATGGCCCAAGTATTTGGGCACCTGCCACCCATATTAGAGACCTTGATGAAGCTCCTAGCTTTGACGTGGCTCAGCCCCGGCTACTTGGGCCATCTAAGGGAGTGAACCAGTTGCATTAGCAGGAAGCTAGAGTCAGGAGCTGAGCCAGGTCTTGAAGGCGGGTACTCTGATGTAGAACACCTGCAACCTAACTGGCCTCTTAACTGCTGGACCATGCTTCCACCTATAAATGTTCTTTTATTATTCCACTTTTCCAAGAACATTTTAAGATAACCTCATGAGTTCAGATAGATTTCCCACCTTGTCTCTTTCACTTTGTTCAGTCTAAGCAAACCATTCTGCCACTTCTTAAAGAATGGTTCAAGTGAAAAGCTGTTTAATAACTATCAGCCCTGTATTTTTGACTGGTCTGCCCTTAGCAGTTTCATCTTCGAGAACTTCAGTTAAAACCATTGATTCCCTTTGTTGGGAATATCCGGATTTCCATGGGCACTGGTTCCAAGTGGAAGTCACATGGGCCCTTGTTTGGGCCTGGGTTGCTCTGCTTTGGACACTCACATGTCTGAGCTTGCTCCTGAGGCCATTTAAAGCACACCTGACATACTCGCATAGCCTAACTTTCAAGTCTAAATACATTTGCAACCCTGTGTGGTGATTTGTCTCCATTTAGGAGATGAAAGTCAGACATTTAAGGTCCTTATATAGATAAATGGAAGATTTAAGGGGATCTCAGCTTTGGGATGGGACCTTGGAAGCCAGTTAAAATCTCACTCTTTCTTCCTGTTTCACCCTGTTTGGATTCCTTTGAAATGGGAACAGTTCATTCTGACCTTGTCAGTTGGTCTCCCTCAGAGTAAATTCAAGTTCAAGAGGTAGAATTTGATGGGAAGGAAAGCGAGGAAAGCTGCACAGGAGGAGCCATGGTACAAGGGCTCAACTTCACCTTCTAAAGTGAGTCTCAATGAGAACGCTCACAGTCGAAGAGCTTACCTCTCATTGTGAAAATGCACCAGCAGAAAGGACAGGGGGAAAGTATGCATAACAGAATATATTTTTCTAACTGCCTATAAGTATTGGATAAATGTTTTGTTTTAGAATTCAGAGTTGATAAGTCTCCCACTGTTTCTGCAAGAAATGGCTTGATCAACCTCTAATGAATGCACTTACCCAATATTGCCCAATAGTAAGTCTTGGCCACAACTCAAGTTGGGAAATATCCTACAACCTGTTATCCTAGGCATCTACAGACCCATTCAGTCACCTTCTATCCCCCTCTCATGCCTGGGATAGTACAAATTGTCTTTAAGCTTTGCCTGTATAGGAAGAGGTTTGGGGATTGTAACCTGACTATATAGTAGTATCATTAATTTGGGTCTCTTTTTTTAATTTATTATTTGAAAGGCAGAGTTATAGAGAGATGTGGAGAGAGAGAGAGAGACAGACAGACAGACTGACTTCTGTCTGCTGGTTCACACTCCAGATAGCCATAACAGTCAAGTCTGAGACAACCCAGGATCCAGGAGCTTCTTCCAGGTCTCGCTTGCAAGTGGCGGGGGCCCAAACACTTGGGTCATCTTAGGCTGTAATTTCCAGGCACATTAGCAGGGGAGTGGGTTCAAAAGTGGGGCAGCCAGGACAGGAACTGGCACCCATATGGGAGGCTGGTGTCGCAGGTGGCAGCTTTACTCATCATGCCACAATTCCAGCCCCTGATTTGGGGCTTAAACCAAATGTTAGGGATGCTGTCTGGAATATCCTCCCAGGGGTGTACAGAGTGTTGGGGCTACTGAGTCTGCTGTGTCTGAATCCCTGGACTTTAGGCAGCACCAGGAAAGGCATAGATATCACAAAGAATCTCACAAGGGCAGAGGGAAGAGTGAATTTGACATGATCTGGCTTCTGTCCTGAAATTGGAAATGAAGCAACTCTAGAAATATGACTGTGAAAAGGGTTCCTGTTTTTCCTCTCCTGCGAACCAACTAAAGACTCTACTCATAGAAGGGACAGGGTCCCTATGACACCAAGGGATAGAAGCAGCAGGCTGTCTCACCTGGAGCAGGGACACTACAGGCATCTAAAGGAGTCTGGGTGCCAGATACAGACAGCAGTCAGAATCTGGGAAACCCTTGATTCCTGGAGCTCAAGTCCACGTGGAGGGATCAGTAGTGGGAGCTGGAGGAGGAGGGTCTGCCGGACTGGAGGCCCCAAGTCTCACCATCCCCACCAAGAAAGGAAGAAAAAGGGTATGTGATCATTAACAGCATTTGACACTTGGGTAGTGTGGATGGTCTTCAATGCCATTGCCACACAACCCTGCAAAGAAGCAGCACATTTTTTGGCATCAGCATTTCTTGGGCAAGGAGTTAAGATTCAGAGAAGTTAAGTAAGTGCACCTTTACTTCGTGTTGAAACAATGGCCAGGATCCCAGCGTCTTGATTTTTCACAATGCCAAATAACTTCCCTTAAAGTAACCAGCCATGCCCCCCTCTTTTTTAAAAAGCACAGTAAGTTCTAAAGGAAATATGTCTTGATATATTGAATTAATGACAGCAGTTCTGTTAGCAAATTGAATGAGCATATCAAACTCAGAGGAACAGTCTACAATAAGGAAAGAATTTTTTCCCCTTTTCCTCATCAACATAATTATATTCAACATCGGGGTTTGTCTGCCATCTAGTGGCAATTTGATAAATCACATGTAAAGATAACACCAGCTCCCATATTAGATATTTGAAACAGAATCAGTCTTCATTTTCACCTTACTCTTAAAGCATTTTTATTTTCTTAAAAATGTCCTGTCATGCTGAATTGTGGCACAACCAAATTCTTTTGTTTTTAAATTATTTATTTGAGTGATAGTACAGAGAGAGAAGTTCCTATCTACCAGTTCACTCCTCAAATGCCAGGCATGGCCGTGGCTGAAGCTGGGAAGTAGGAACTCAGTCCGGATCTCCCACATGAGTGAGGGATCTAACAACCTGAGCCATCACATGCTGCCTCCCAGAGTGTGCATCAGCAGGAAGTTACAGTGAGGAGCTGGGATTGTTGAAGGAACCCAGGCACCCCAAAGTGGGATGTAGGCATCTCAAGTGGCAGTAACCTGCTTCTTATTTTTGTAAGATTTATTTATTCTTTGAAATAATAATAATAAAGAGGGTAAGAGTAATAAAGAAGGTAAGAGATCTTCTGTCTACTGATTCACTCCCCAGATTGTCACAGCAGACAGAGTCCCAGCTGGGACACAAATCGGTGGCCATATGGGATGCTGGCATTGCAGGTGGCAGCTGCATCTGCTATGCCATGCTGGTTCCACAAATCTGAATACTAAAATGATATATGCCATATTTTTGGAATCTTGTATTCCTCACAAAATGAGGTCAGCTACAAAATTTTGACTCCATTATACTTAAAGTAATGGTAGAAGCTAATATTCCTTAAATCAATAGCTTCTCTCTGTTCCCAATACCTACTTTTCCCTACTCTAGAGCATTCCCAAGGATCAGTACATTATTCTGAAGATAAAATTATGGTTTGGTATTATAACACTGCAGGTTAAACTGACACCTGCGAAGTCAACATCCCATATTGGGGCACTGTTTCAAATCCCTGCTGCTCTGCTCTCATCCATCTCTGTGCTAATGTACCTGGGAAAGTAGGGACAGATAGCCCACATCCCCAGGCCCCTGCCATCTACATGGGAGATCTACATAGTTTCAGGATTTTGAATTTGGCTTGTCTTGGGCTTGGCTCTTGTAGGCATTTGGGGAGCGAATCAGCAGATGGAATCAATCTATCTCTACCACTCTCTTTCAAATAAGATAAATCTTCCTTTAAAAAGATAAAATTAAAAAGATAAAATGTGACATGTGTCACATATCATAGAAGATTTTAAAAAAACATTGACCATTTCATGGTTGGTAAATGGGGGTGAAAAGTTAAAATGTTTTCTTTATGATAGGACCTCTCATTTATTATACAATTATGCTGCAATCAATGAGAAGGGATTAAAATGCAATATTTCTCATGTACTGTGCAGAATGGGCTTTGTGAAAGGGTCATTGAGACAAATTATAGTTCATGGATGTAACTCATATTGTTGGAAAGCTTTGGACCAGCAGACAGGTGCTCCAACAAGAATCCTGACTGCCAGTGACTTCCTGAGTGCCAAATAGAGTGGGTGTGGTGAGGAGGGAAAAAGTAAGCAAATTATTTCTTTATTATAAACTGGAACTCTGATTTCTGAATGATTATTCAATGTTGCCATAAAACTGGTATAGCTGATTTAATATATAAAGGTATACATACTTTGGGACGCTTCCTGTACATTTTTAAAAACTGAACTGGGCCGGCGCCGCAGCTCACTAGGCTAATCCTCCGCCTTGCGGCGCCAGCACACCGGGTTCTAGTCCCGGTCAGGGCGCCGGATTCTGTCCCGGTTGCCCCTCTTCCAGGCCAGCTCTCTGCTGTGGCCAGGGAGTGCAGTGGAGGATGGCCCAAGTGCTTAGGCCCTGCACCCCATGGGAGACCAGGAGAAGCACCTGGCTCCTGCCATCGGATCAGCGCGGTGCGCCGGCCGCAGCGCGCCAGCAGCGGCGGCCATTGGAGGGTGAACCAACGGCAAAAGGAAGACCTTTCTCTCTGCTCTCTGTCTCTCTCTCTCTCTCTCTCTCTTACTGTCCACTCTGCCTGTAAAAAAAAAAAAAAAAAAAAAAAAAAACTGAACTGATGCAATGGCTGTCTATATAAGGGGCATCTCATGTACCTTAACAGCAGCTCTGTGAGTAGAACAGGTAATTTTTAATCTCTATTTACCAATCAGTAAATGGAGGAATAGAATTAACTGATGACTTGACCAACCTCACAAAGACAAAATGTTGTAGGAAATGAATTGAAATCCCCTCCATGTCCCCATGCTGCTGCCTGAAGCCCAGCAGTATTAGGATTACCAGGGCATTGGTGGGTAATGCCTAATTCCAGGCTCCACCCCAGACGTGTAGAATCAGTCTTCCTTCTGACAAGCTCCCAAAGTGCTGTAACTCCATTCAAGTTAGAGAGACACAGGTCTAGTCCATGAACCATTTATCAGACCATGATGCCTCTCCAGGATGTCTAAAGTTAGCTCTGGAATCATCAAGGAACGTGCGAGTTTTCATCTTGACAAAAACATGGGCTTAAGTGAAATGGCAAGTTTCAAAAGAATCAAATCTCCCTAGACAGTCCAATATTAAAATACTTTAATATTTTAAATCAGGTTATTTTTAAAATGTAAAATTCAATCAGATTATTGGGACATATTTTGAAAATCTGAGCAATAATACCCATTTTCTTGTGTAATTGAGCAAAACTATTTTTGTAGCATAGTGTTATACCAGCACAGTTTTTTAGTAGATTATTTATTTTAGATAAAAACACTTAGTTTAGCTTAATTCTTTTCAATCTTAGATGTAGTAAATGGAGTTCACTAAGAAAGTTATTGCCAGTCAAATCTACCTGGAGCCCCTGTCTTCAGGTCTCTCACCAACCATAAATGTTCCCCTTCACATACATGAGTCATACGTTGAATGAGCCTTTTCCAAAACCCATTCTGCAGAACCCACATCATGATGGTTGCTCTGCAAAGATGCAGCTGAGAAACACTGCATAATACAGCTCCTTCTCATTGAGGCTCAGCATAATCTCATAATGAATGAGACCCTCTCATAAAGAAATCACTTTGACTTCTCACCACAACTTATCAAACATGAAATATTCTTTTCTCTTCACTGTTCTTTTCTGCCATCTGTTTTTTTTTTTTTTTTTGGTAAGGCAAATTTTATCAATCATATTTAAGGTGTCCAACATGTTATAGGATACATTTAGACAATGACCAGGCTACCATAATGAGAAAACTAGGGTATCTCTTTTTACATAGTTACTTTTTCTGATTTTGTGGCAAGAACTACTGAAATCAATTTATTTAGCATGAATCCCACAGAACCCATAGCTCTCATGGTGTTCACCAGATCTCTAGAACTGTTCACCCTTCATGGCTAGGATAGGATACTTTCTATCCTGTGAGCTGCTCCTGTCTGTTCCTTCCTCTCACCCTGCCCTTGGTTATCACTGTATTGTTTTTGATCTCTGTAAATTTGAACTTCTTTTAGGTATCCATGGATCATACAATATTTTTCTTTTTATACTGGCTTATTGTACCTAGCATAAATGTCCTCTTGGTTCATCCATGTTGGAACAAATGTCAAGACCTTGTTCTTTTTTATGGCTGGATAGTGTTCCACTGTAAGAATGTACTACTTCTTCATTCATCTCCTGAGAGCCTTTTGTAATGACCATATCTTGACTGTTGTGAATACTGCCGCAGTGAGCACAGCAGTGCAGACAGATTTCCAAGGTGCTGATTCCTTTTCTTTTGGGATTCCACACAGAAGAGGAATTGCTAGGTCACATAGTACTTCCGTGCTTAATTGCATGAAAACTTTCATACCCTTTTTCCATAGAATGTTCCAATCTACAATCTTCCAAGAAGAGTTTCATTTTATCCTCACCCTCACTAACATTTGCTATCTTTTGCCTCTTTAATCTCCATTCAAAAGGGTATAAGGTGCCAATGATTTTTGACTTGCATTTCCCTCATATTGATGATGTTGAGCACATTTTCATATAGCTGTTGGCCAAATTTATTCTTTGGAGAAATTTCTTTTCAAGATTTTTGCCTAGTTTTATATATTTTTCTAATAGGTTTTTAAAAATAAAGTTTGTATATTAACTCTTTGTTGGATACATGACTTGTAATCTTTTTCCCAAATCCATAGGCTACCATTTCATTTTGTTGATTCTTTTGCTGTGCAAAAGTTTTTAGTTTGATGTTGTCCCTTTCTTAAAAATTTTTTGTTTTTGTAGTCTGATTTTTTGTGTTGATATAAATTTATTGCAAAGGCCAATGTCCAGAAGGGTTTCCTCTATATTTTATGAGTTTTATAGTTTTTGATCTTCTATTTAGGTGTTATATCCACTTTGAGTTGATTTTGTGTGTGTGCTATAAGACAAAGGTTGAATTTCATTCTTTTGCACATGGAAATATAATCTCAGTACAATTTATTAAAAAGACTGTCCTTTTCCCATTGTGTCCCCTGTGTCCTTGTACTTCAGGTTCTAGTCCCAGTTGGGACGTTGGTTCTGTCCCAGTTTCTCCTCTTCCAGTCCAGCTCTCTGCTGTGGCCCGGGAGTGCAGTGGAGGATGGGCCAAGTGCTTGGGCTCTGCACCAGAATGGGAGACCAGGAGGAAGCACCTGGCTCCTGGCTTCGGATTGACGTAGTGTGCTGGCTGCAGCACAAGGGCCTTAGTGGCCATTTCAGGGGTGAACCAACGGAAGGAAGACCTTTCTCTCTGTCACTCTCTCACTGTCTAACTCTGCCTGTCAAAATAAAAATAAAAAATAAAACAGAAAAACTTAATGATATATTTTTATATTTGTTTATGGATTCCTGTTTCTCTTCCATTAATCTTTGTGTCTTTTTATGCCAGTTCCATGCTATTTGGATTGCTGTGGATCTGTATTATAGTTCTAAGTCAGGAAGTATGAGCTCTCAATTCTGTTTTTCATTTTCAGAATTATATTGGCTCTTGAGGGTTTCCATGGTTCTGGGCTAATTTTAGTTTTTTTTTTTTCCATTTCTGTGAAGAATGCCATTGTGATTTTGAGAGATTGAGTTGGAGTATTGCTTTGCATTATATGGACACTGTAACAATACTGGTTCTTTCAATCCATGAACATGGGTTATCCTTCCATTTATTTGTATTTTCTCTTTCTTCAATATTTAATAGCTTTTACTGTACAGATCTACCTCCTTAGTAAAGTTCATCCCAAAGTATTTTTTATTTTTCTGGTGTTATAACAAATATGATTTTTAAAATTTCTTTTTCAGTTGTTGTTATCTATGTATAAATTTTCTAATTTTTATATATCAATTTAGTGTCCTACAACTTTACTAAATTCATTTATTCTAATTTTAGAGTCTGTGGGGTTTTTACATTTAGGATAATATCATCTTATAATAGAACTTGGATGACTCCTATTTCTGTATTTTGTGTGATTATTGCTGATATTTTCAGTACCATATTGAATAGAAATGGTGGGAGTGGATATTCCTGCCTTGGACCTGATATCAGTTGGGAGTGTTTTCAGTTTTTCCCTTTATAATATTAGTTGTGGTTTTTCAAAAAGGGTTTTTAATAGTTTGAAGGAACTTTCCTACTGTACTCAAACTGTGGAAAGTTTTATCAAGAAAGGTTATTGAACTTCATGAACTGATTTCTATACATTAAATGAAGTGGTCATGGCTTTTATCTTTTATTCTGTTACTGTGATGAATCATACTGACACATTTACATATAGTATACTAGCCTTGCATGCCAGGATAATGCCTACTTGATCATAATGTATAATTTTCTTGATGTTGTTGGATTCTACTTGCCAGTATTTTGAGCATTTTGGCATCCAAAATGCAAATGTTCATTGGAAAAATGGGTTTGTTTTCTTGTGGATATCTTTTTCTAGCTTAGGTATAAAATGGAAACTGGTCTCATAGAACAGATTTAGAGAGAGTCCCTGTAGCTTTATTTCCTGGAAAAGTTTATGAAGTATTAGAACTAATTGTTTGAATGTTCTGTGGAACTCAGCTATCAAGTCATATGATGCTGGGATTGTCTTTCTTGGGAGGTTTTTGATTCCTTCTTTGATCTATTCAGGCTTTCCATTTCCTCTCTGAGCAAAATGCATTTTCTCCTATTGTGGTGCTTGAGCAACTGACTCCAGGTTCCTTGAACTTTGGACTCTGGGACTCACATCAGACTCTCTAGACTATATGTGGCCTTAGTCCTTAGACTGGTCTTCCTAGCTCTAAAGCTTATAGCTTCTTGGATTGAATCTTTGATACTGGATTCTGTGGTTTCATAGCTTGCAGATGACCATTGAATATAACTTTGCAACCTCTGGGATCATGTGAGTTGATTTTCCAGTTAATTCAAACACATGATTATATACCCCACATTGAAGTGCCTGAGTTTATTTCCCAGTTATAGCTTCTGAATTCAGCTTCCTGCCAATGGAATTGTAGAAAGCAGTGATGATGGTTTAAGTAATTGAGTTCTTTCTACCCATATGGGAGACTAAAGTTGAATTCTGAGCTTCTGGCTCTGCTGTGGCCCAGCCCCAGTTGTTGTAGACATTGGGTGAGTGAACTAGCAGATGAGGGGCACATTTATACTCAAATAATAGATGTTTATTTTGGTAACCAAAATTTTAGAAATCCATACACATTTTTCATGAACTATTTAAAAACTCCTGTGTGTGGATTATATACAAATATAGTAAAAAAATTGGCCACATGATCAGAGGTTGGAAAGTTCCAAAGGCTAGTTGAAGGCTGCAGAGGCAGAAAAGCAGTAGCAATTGCTAAGTCCAAAAATCTAGAAGCCTCAGAACCAGGGACACAATTGGTACCACACCCTTCCCAAGGCCTACGGGCTGAGAGTCTCTGGAGGGCTGATGTGTAAGTCCCAGAGTCTAAGGTTGAAGAGCCTGCAGTCTGATGTAGCAGTAGCAGAAAATGCTCTTTATGAAAAACTATGCATGGATGGCAAAATATTTTACAAATTTAAAAAATTATTTTATATATTTGAAAGGCAAATAAATAGATTGTCTATCCATAATTTTACACCACAAATGCTTGTGCCAACCAGAAACCAAATACTTCCAACATCCAGGGGTGAAACTAGGACCTAGAGCTCCCTCTGGGTTTCCCATGTTGTAGTAGGTACCCAACCATTTTTGAGAAATCACCTGCTGCTTCCAAGAATGTGCATTAACAGGAAGCCAGAAACAGATGCAAAACTGGAATTCAAACCCAGGCACTTCAATAAGAAATGCAGGTGTCCCAAGCAGTATCTTAACTGATATCTTAAATGACCACCCTAACTTATCTTTTAACCCCATTTTACACAAATTTTTCCCCAGAAACATTCTATTTAAGGGATATAAACTTCAAGCTTTTCATAAATACAGTTTTAGAAATCTAGTGATTTTTCCCACCATACTCACCCTTCCACCCACACTTCACCCCTCTTCTTCCCACTCCTATTCCCATTTTTAATTTTACTAAGATCTATTTTCATTTAACTTTATACATGATTAACTACTAAGTAAAGAGTTCAACAAATTGTATGAAAAATGTTTCTCAACAGTTGAGACAAGGGCTGTTCAAAGTAACTGCATCATGAAGTGTTAATGTCATTTCTATAGATTACCTTTTGGGGGCTCTCTTAGTTACCTCAGATCAGGGAGAATATATGGTATTGGATCATTTGGGACTGATCATTTTGCTAAATGTGATGTTTTCCAGTTTCATCCATTTTGTTGTAGACAACAGGATTTTATTTTTAACCACTGTGTAGTATTCCAATGTGTATATATCCCATAATTTCTTTATCCAGTTTTCCATTGATGGGCATTTGTGTTGCTTCTATATCTTAGCTTTTGTGAATTGAGCTGCAATAGGCATGGGGATATAGATAGCTATTTCATATGTCGATTTTATTTCCCTCGGGTAAATTCCCAGGAGTGGGAAAGCTGGGTCATATGGTAGGTCTATATTCAGATTCATGAGGTAGCTCCAGACTGTCTTCCATAGTGGTTTTACCAGTTTACATTCCCACCAACAGTGGATTAGGGTCCCTTTTCCCTCAAATCCTGTCCAGCATTTGTTGTTTGTTGATTTCTGTATGAAAGCCATGCTAATAGGGGTGAGGTGGACACCTCATTGTGCTGTTGATTAGCATTTCTCTAACTAATGACCCTGAACATTTTTTCTTGTGTCTGTTGACCATTTGGATTTTCTCTTTTGAAATATTCCTCTTTAAATCCTTTGCCCATTTCTTAACTACATTTTTTGTTGTTGTTGACTTTTTTCAATGCCTTATATATTCTGGTTATTAATCCTCTATCAGTTGCATAGCTTGTAAATTCTCATTCTGTTGATTGCCTCTTCACTTTTCTAAGTGTTTCCTTTGCAATGCAGAAGCTTCTCAATTTGATGTAATCTTATTTGTCAGTTTGGGGCTTTTCCAAGAACTCTGTCCATGCCAATGTTTTGCAGAGTTTTCCCAATGTTCTCTAATAATTTGATGGTATCGAGTCATAGATTTAGGTCCTTAATCCATTTTACATTAATTTTTGTGTAAAGTATAAGGTATAGGTCTTTCTTCATACTTCTGCACATGGAGATCCAGTTTTCCCAGCACCATTTGTTGAAGAGACTGTCCTTGCTCCAGAGACTGACTTTAGCTCCTTCTCTCAGAAGAATTTCCTTGGTATTTTGATTCATATCACATTTAATGTGTTAATTTCCCTTGGTAGTATGAACATTTTGATGATATTGATTCTTCCAATGCATGAACATAGAAGTTTTTTTCCATTTTTTTTCTATCTATTTCTTTAATGATTTTAATTCTCATCATAAATTTTTGACATCTTTGGTTAAATTTATTCCATGTATTCAGGGGTATTTTTTTGCAATTATTGTGAAAGGGATACACACATACACAAAAGCTATTGATTTTTGTATATTGTTTTTCTATTCTGACACTTTACCAAATTTTTCTGAGTTCCAATATCTCTTACTAGAGTCTTTTGCATCCCATACATATAGAATCATGACATGCAAATATGACTTCCTCCCTAATTTGTAGCCCTTTGATTTGTTTCTTGCCTAAAGGCTCTGGCTAAAACTGCCAAGACAATACTGAATAGCAGTTGTGAGAGTGGGCATCCTTATCTGGTTCCAGATCTCTGTGGGAATGCTTCCAAGTACACCCCAGTCAATAGGATGCTGGCCATGGGCTTATCATAAATTTCCTTGATTGTGTTGAGGAGTGTTCCTTCCATAACCAATTTGTTTAAAGTTTTCCTCATGAAAGGATGTTGTATTTTTATCAAATGCTTTCTCTGAATCAATTGAGATAACCATATGGTTTTTGTTCTTTAGTTTGTTTATGTGATGTAGCACATTGATTTGCAAATGTTAGACAATCTCTGCATACCAGGGATAAATCTCATTTGGTCTATGTGAATGTTCTTTCTGATGTGTTGTTGGATTCTATTGGCTAGCATTTTGTTAAGGATTCTTGCATCTATTTTCATTGAAAAATTAGCCTATAGTTCACTTATCATTTATATATATTTCAGGTTTAGGATTTAAGGTGATGCTGGCTTCATAGAAGGAAATTAGGGCCAGTGCCATAGCTCAATAGGCTTATCCTCCGCCTGCGGCACTGGCACACTGGGTTCTAGTACTGGTCAGGGCACCAGATTCTGTCCCGGTTGCTCCACTTCCAGTCCAGCTCTCTGCTGTGGCCCGGGAGTGCAGTGGAGGATGGCCCAAGTGCTTGGGCCCTGCACCCACATGGGAGACCAGGAGAAGCACCTGGCTCCTGGCTTTGGACCAACACAGTGCAGCACGCTGACTGCAGCAGCCATTGGGGGCGGAGGGAACCCACGGAAAAGGAAGACCTTTCTCTCTGTCTCTCTCTCACTGTCCACTCTGCCTGTTAAAAAGGCGGGGGGGGGATTTAGGAGGATTCCCTCTCTTTCAATAGTTTTGAATAGCTTGAAGAATGTTTTTTAAATGCCTGGAAGAATTCAGCAGTGAAGACATTCAGGCCTTGGCTTTTGTTTGCTGGGAGGGTATTTAATACTGATTCAATTCTGTCTAGGTTATTGGTCTGTTTATGTTGTTTATGTCTTTTTTGCTCAATTTATGTAGGTTGTATGTGTCCAGGAATCTATCCATTTCTTCTAAGTTTCCCCATTTGTTGGCATATAGCCCTTTGTAGTAATTTCTGATGATTCTTTTTATTTCTATGGTATCTGTTGTTACATTTCCTTTTTAATCTTTGATTTTACTTGGGTCTTTTTATTTGGTTATAGGGTCAATGGTGTGTCAATTTTGTTTATTTTTTCAAAAAGCCAACTCTTCATTTTGCTGATCTTTTGTGTGTGTGGTTTTTTTTTTTTTGGTTTCAACTTTATTTCTCCTCTAATTTTAATTATTTCTTTGATCCTCCTAGTTGTGGATTTAGTTTTCTGTTGACTTTCTTGGTCCTTGAGGTGTATTGATCTCATTTAATTGGTGCCTTTCCAATTTCTTGATATATGCACCAATTGCTATAATCTTTTTGCTTAATACTGCTTTTGCTGTGTTCTTTAAATTTTGTTATGTTGCCGGCGCCGTGGCTCAGTAGGCTAATCCTCCGCCTGCAGCGCCGGCACACCAGGTTCTAGTCCGGGTTGGGGCGCCGGATTCTGTCCCGGTTGCCCCTCTTCCAGTCCAGCTCTCTGCTGTGGCCCGGGAGTGCAGTGGAGGATGGCCCAAGTGCTTGGGCCCTGCATCTGCATGGGAGTCCAGGAGAAGCACCTGGCTCCTGGCTTCAGATCAGCGCGGTGCACTGGCCGTGGTGGCCATTGGAGGGTGAACCAATGGCAAAAAAAGAAGACCTTTCTCTCTGTCTTTCTCTCTCACTGTCCACTCTGCCTGTCAAAAAAAAAATATTTTGTTATGTTGTATTGTAGTCTTCATTCGTTTTCAGAATTTTTTTTTCTCTTTTGATTTTTTTTTATGACCCACTGTTCATTCAGGAGCATGTTTTTCAGTCTCCATGAGTTCACATCTATTTTGGAGATTCTTGTTGATTTCTAGTTTCATTCCATTGTGGTCTTAGAGGGTGCATGGTGTGATTTGATTATTCAAAATTTCCCTATACTTGCTTTATTGCCTAGCATGTGGTCTATCCTAGGAAAATTTCTAAGAACTGGTGAGAAAAATGTATTCTGCATCTGTAGGATGAAAATTACTGTAGATATGTCCATGTGGTCTATAATTTGATTATCAGTTTTCTTTCTGATTTTGTTTGCCTGATCTGTGCATTGCTGAAAGTGGGTTGTTGAAGTCCCCCATTACTATTGTATTGGAGTCTATGTCCTCCTTTAGATCCATTGTCATTTCTTCTAAATAGCCAGGTGCCCTGTAATTAGGTGCATATACATATATAATAGTCACACATTCCTGTTGAATTTATCCCTTACTCAATTCATAGTGACTTTGTCTCTTTTAACAATTTTTGTGTTGAAGTCTGTTTTGTTTGATATTAGGATGGCTACACCAGCTCTTTTTTGGTTTATGTTAGCATAGAATATATTCTCCTATCCTTTCACTTTTACTCTATGTGCGTCTTTGTTGGAGAGATGTGCTTCTTGTAGGCAGCAAATAGATTTTTTTTTAATCCAGTCATCCCATCTGTATCTTTTAACTGGAGAATTGAGGCCATTTACATTCAAGGTGACTATTGATAAGTAACAATTCGGCCCTGACATTTTTCCATAAATATTCCTATTTTTCCTTTGGATTTCCTCTGTACTTTTACTGAGATTTTATGCCTTCACTTTCTTTCATAGTGATGACCATGTTTCTGTGTTTCTGTGTGTAGCACATCTTTAAGTATCTTTTGTAAAGCTGGATGAGTGACAAATTTTGTTACAGAAGGTCTTTATTTCACCTTCATTCATAAACAAGAGCTTTGCAGGGTACAGTATTGTCTGATATTTATTTTCTCTTAAGACTTGGAATATATTTCATTCTTTCCTAGCCTGTAGGGATGCTGATAAGTCAGCTGTAAGTCTAATTGGATATCCTCTGAAAATAATCTGATGTTTCTCTTTTGCACATTATAGAATCTTTTCTTTTGTTTTACTGTGGAGAGTTTGCCTACAATGTGCTATGATGAAGACTTTTTGTGTTCATGTCTATTAAGAGTTCTGTGTGCTTCCTGTATTTGGACATCCATTGATTTCTCCAAATTAGGGACATTTTCTGTAATTATTTCACTTAAAATCCACTCTTTCTGATGCCCTCAGGAACTCTGAAAACCCATATGCTGGGTTATTTGATTGTACCTGATAAATCTGACTATAAAATTTGCAGAGATTTTTTTCTAATTCAGATATTATTCCTTTCCCCTCAATTCTGTTCTTAAGTCTTTCCATTGTATTTTTTTTGTTCTATTGAATTTTTTGTTTCCAAGATTTCATTTTGATTTCTCTTTAGAATCTCAATTTCATGGGAAAGTTTTTCATTTGTGTCATGTATGGATTTCTTTAGTTCATGAATTTGCTTCTGATTACTTCTAAGTAATCCTATGAATTTTTTAAAATTATATTTCTGGCATTTCATCAATCTTGTTATTTTCACATTTGAGTGTTGAAGTGTTGTGTTCTTTGGGAAGTGTCATGCTGTCTTCCTTATTCTTGTTTCTTGAATTGCTGTATTTATTATTACGCATTTGTAGTGGTACTTGTTTTTTTCCCTTTGTGATGGCTTTTATCTTTGAACTATCCCTCTGTGGCTTAGTGGAGTGTCTGCTCTTTCAGTGAATACCCAGAGGCATGTGCTGTGTGTGGTCAGGGAGCTCTGTTTAGTGCTTCATGGTGAGAAGAGTGTCTAAGGTGACACCCAAGTTATGCATGGTAAATATTCTCCTTTTTTATCAGAAGGAGGTTTGTTCAACCCTGTTGGCATAGTTCACACTTGCCTCCTATCCTCAAAGGAGGCCAGTGCCTGGGTGCTAGCCCCAGTGGGTATATTTTTCATCTGCACTGTGACAAGAACCACACAAAGACCTGTGCAGTCCTTGGGGTGAGCATGGATCCCAAAGTAATGATCCTCACCAGGGATTTAGGGAGCCCTGGTCATGTGGAGATGCCCACAGTGACTTCCCAAAGTCCCAACCACCCTGCTCCTTCCCACACAACCATAGTGTTTTTGCAGTCTGCCCCACACACAAGGCCCCCACAGTCATGAGCTCCCATCCCCCTGTTAATTCTCCCAGCCAGACTCAGATATCTCCTCTTGGCTGGTTGCTGGGCATGTAGACATGAGCTGGTATAGTTGTTGCATATGTCCAAAATGGCACCCACCCTCTCTCAGCTAGTTACAGGACACTGTTGCTGGATGGGTAGGGAGGAAAAGTGAGCTGCCTCTTTTTTACCCTCTAGATTGGCAGGTACACTATCCCCAATAGGGCTCCACGCTGGACTCTTGCCAAGCTCTTCCTGCAGCTTTATCGCTAGTGCCTTGGGCTGCTGCACTGTGGTCTTGCCTCACTTCAAAGCTGGTGCTACAGCTCTCAGCTGCTGAAGCCCTGAGTTGAATTCATCCATACCTTCCACATAGATCCACAGTGTCCCTCTGATTTGTATGGCGTTTCCTCTGCCATTTTCTCCCTAACTCTTTCCTGAGACTGTTCTCTCCACTTTTGTTTAACTATCTTTCCCTAGTGTAGAGCAGTAAGCTCCCTCTCTATTCCACCATCTTGACTCTTCTCTCATTCCACAGATGTTTTTGAAATTCCTTCACATACCCTGCATATGTGTATGGGTGTGCATATTTCTGTGTATCTAAATAGAAAAATGTATTTGTATTCTGTATTCTCCCTTTTTCAACATTTTACACATAACAGAAAACTTCCAGCATGACTCAGAAGTTAAGGTTCTGATATTTCTTCCTTATATTGTAGCGTTTTTTCTCCCCTCTGGAGCTCTTGAGCTACATATAACCCCCATAATCCCTTGATCATAAAGTATATCATATTGAGAAGGAGTTCTACACTTTTTCTCTATGGTGGCATTTCCCAAATTGGAATTCTGTAAGCTGCTACTCCAAATATGTAATGAAAAAATGCATTTCATGCTCAAGTTTATAAACATTGGAATAAAAGGATAATGGTCTTCTGTGAGATTTATTGTGTTTACATCTAGCAACTCTTCAAGAGAACTATTTAGTTTGCAATATTTTCCAAAGATTTTACCAAAGCACCAATGTATTCCATAGAGTATTTCTTATCATCTCCCAGGAGTAATCTTCTAAGGAGTCCATTTAGCAAGCATTGCTATGGGGTATTTTAACTCTAAGATATGAAGATATTCAAGATTTCAAAATTTATGACCATATGTGGTTTCAAGAGCAATCTGAAAATCTTCCAGCTTCTGGGGGAATCTTTATTATTCAAAATAATGCTTAAGAAAAATTGTACTTTCTACCATAATCCAATTTAACAAAATCTCCATGTTATGCCAGCAGTTGTGCTTTCTCATGCCCCAGGTCCCAGACTTATGAGGTGAGGCTGCCTTCTACACAGCCACTCAGGAATCCAGGCCAACCAGCCCCTCATCCCTTCAGCAGTGTCATCTGTTGTTGCACTCATTGACAGTGCTTCTGAGTATTGTCATCTGATGCTTCCATCAACAGCCAAGTGGCCAGAATTGATTGCATTATTCTTCCAAATTGTAGGAGTCTGAAAGATGCAGGAAGCAGACAAAAGTATTCAGGGACCTCTAGGATCTCTGCCAACGCTCACTGTGCTCCTTAGTTTCCTTTTATGAACAAAGTTTCCATGGCATGAACAGATTGATTGGCTCCTGAACTTGATGATAGATTAACTTAAACATTGTATGAGTTTCATTAATGCAGTATTGACTAGAAAGAAAGATTGAATAATTAGTACGATATCTGGCATGTAAGAGAAGGATTTCAAAAAGTTATGGCAGGCAACTCAAGGAATACTTGGCATTGAGCTTGCAAATGGTAGCTATGCAGTTCAGAAATGTGTCATGTGGTACACAAATTTAAAGCAGTGAAGCCACTACCATAGCCACATAATTAAGGCAAACACATCCATGGAAACCACAGTATAGAGAACATAACTGTCATTTCAAACATTTAGGTTTTTCTGTGTTTTCCATTCTGTCCAAAGCATTTTATACCCAGGCATAGACTAGATGTATAGCTGTCTTATGGTGATTTAAATAAATAAGATCAGGAAATAAATTAAGAGAAGCAAGCAAAATAGCCACAGCCAATGTTTTTTTAATGTACTCCATATTCCTAAGCAATTATGAAGTACAAGGAACCCATGGTCCTAAAATATTGGTAGAAACTGTACATTAATATTTCTTATAGATTTACAGTATATTAAAGACTGAAAATCTCCCAAGAAGATAACAGTTTAATGTTGTATACTGAACTTACCAACTTTTTTTTAATCATAGAGCTAGAAAGTGTAAAAATAATTAACTACTAACAAATCACCTTTAGTACTGTCAGAAGAGGAAGTTATTCCCAGGCTTCTCTTCAAGTCCTACCCTGACTATCCTTACCCAGGCCTTTTCTTCTGTGTATATTTGCAGTGGTCCAGAGATAAAGTATCTTCTCATCCTGGACCCAAAACAAAGGGGGGAGAGGTTTGCTGGATTGCCTTCTCTCCATGTGGTGGAGAAACTCAATGTCTCTAACTGATACAAACCATGGGGGTACACATTATCCTCTGGGCAGTACTACATGGCCCCTGTGAGACTTGGGGTCAAGAGGAACTGACGGAAGATGTGCTGATGCTCATGCTTTCTATTGTGCTGTCAGTGACAAAGTCTTGGGTTGCAGGAGCATCACATGTATCCTGTCAATATACATGACACAGTTCAGGCAAACCATTACCTTATAAAATAGGGTCAGTTCAAATCTAGGTAACAATAGTACAATGTGGTAAGAAAAAAATCGCATTTTCTGAAGGTTGATGACTTAGGGGAATTTTTCCAGGGCTACTAATAATATTTGCAAAGGAGCATAGAAATAAGAGGTATTAGACAGTAAACTCATATTTGGTATGATCTATCAAGATTAACCTTTGAGAGCCTATTGGTTTCATTTGCTGTGAAAGCACTTCAAATGCATTATCTTTCGTAATCCTCAGAAGCCAATCTGTGATAGAGGTAAAAGTATTCACATTTTGCAGATGAGGTACTAACAGAGGGGTTAACTAACTTTCCCAAAGTTAAAGTTGGTGGTGAGTCTGAAATTCAAACTCGGGCATGAGAACCAATTTTCTATTCCTCACACTAAGGGGAAGATGAAGATATTTATGACTTTCTCACCATGTGCCTTCCATTCCTGGAAGTGAACCAGAAGTCTCCAACACTCAAGTCTTAGTTTTAGAAGGTGGGCAATACAACAGCACCCATCACTGCTTTTCCTCCTCTCATTTAGGTAGGACCATCATTCACAAAATACGATAGTCCTCAACTATGTACACTGAAGTATGATGAGAGAAGAACAATAAGTGCCAACCATTTTGAACCTGGATAGTTCCAAGCTTGGCTCTCCCATGCTGGCATCATTTCCTCTTCTGTAACAGTGCAGAATTTCCCCATCACAACTCTAATCTCTTTATCCACCACAACTTCCTCTTTGCTTTATCTTCTCTCTTGATCCTGGTCTCTCCTCCACTGCAAATGTCCAACAAACAAGCAGTCTAGCCCACTTGTTTGCTTTTGTTTTACTTTGGCCAGGGGTAAGGCTCTACAGCTATTATGATAGTTGTATTATAGACTATATAATATATGAAGCTATTGTATCTCAAAGAGCTCTTTATTCAAGTGGATAATTTTCATCTCAGATACAGTACTAGGGAATAGCTCCAATTAGAGTGTTTCTTACCTGCCACTAACCTATCCCTTACTTCACATTAAGTGAATATGAATATTGTCACAAACATTGTCAAGTAGATCATATAGCATATTCCAGCCAATTCAGCTAGTAGAGTGTTAGTACCACTATACCCTTAACTTTTTCATGCACATTAGCTTTATTATTGTCTGAAAATATCATTTATGAGTTCAACGAGGCAAATGCCAAATTTAAAGGAATATTAATAGTAACATTAAGTTAATGGGTTTAATCTCATCTCTGTATGCTTATTTAGCCTTGATTTTTATGTCCTTCTCTTAATCAAACTAATACCAGAAACAGATCAAATAAAACTCTTATTGGTAGTCAATAGTATTTAAATCAGGACTTTTCAAACTTTCATGTGTGTATGAATCACTTGATCATACTGTTAAACTGCAGATTCTGATTCAGTAGATAGGAGGTGAGATATCAGATTCTGCATTGGTAAAGACTTATTTATTTGAAAGGCATAAAGACAGAGATGTCCCACGTATGTGTTCACTCCCCAAATGGCTGCAATGACCAGACTGAAGCAGGAGGCAGAAACTCCATCCAGGTTTCCCATATGGATTTCAGGGATACAAGTACTTGGGCCATCATTTGCTGCCTTTCCAGGTGCATTAGCATGAAACTGGATTGCTAGGGTTGCAACTGGAACTTGAACTAGAACTCTGAGGTGCTTTTGTCACAAGTGTCGACTTGACCTACTGCTCCATAACACCCACCCCAGATTCTTCATTTTTTAACAAGATCTCAAGGGGTGCTCAGGCTACAGACTCATGTTTCACATAATTAAACTGCAAGGTTTTGAGACATTTATATTTGCCCTGGTTGTCATAGTTCCCTTTCATGAGTGTAGAAAAGAGCATTTCTGAATGTGGAGATGTAAGTTACCAGCATCTTAGAACAACTCAGTAAACAAGAGTGATATGTAGATAACTATGAATGACAATAACAGCTAATATAAGATTATAAAAGCGGTATCAACAGAGCAGTCAAATATATTCAAAAGTAGAAAAGCAAAATAATTTTTTCCAGGCAAGAGTCTTTATTTTAGCAAATATGTAAAAACACTTCGAGTCATAAAAGGTAAGGCAGAGGGTCCCTGGATATATTTGAACTCATAACTCATATTTAGTTCATTAGCTCAGCTCACTACAAATCACTTAGAGAGATTATGGTAAATCCATCTGTATATGCAGAAAACCATTATGGGCAATGTTGTTGGAGTTCAAAATCCACTGACAAGGAGGAGAGCCCAAAGGGGCAGGTGAGGAGAGAGCAGCCACGGTAGCACAAAGACAGCAGACTTTAAGCAGAGAAACCAAGCTCTCAGTTGGAACACACCTAAAACAAACTCCAGCTGGAAATAGATCTTGTAGTTCAGGCATCAAACCTACACATAAACAAACCTTAACACAAATGTTCAACATTTTCACACAGTGAGTTTTCACATAACCAATATGTGCTTTGGTATACTTTTTTTTTGTACTGTAATTATACCCCTTTATTCCTTTTTTTCCAGAGAAATGAAAGCTTATATATTCTATTTCTTGCTGTGTGTTCTCACACCAATATGTATGAACTTACTTTCAGTTGCTATTAATTTTTAATTTGTTAGCCATTTGCAGATGCCATCTTTTTAAAATACTTATTTGAAAAACAGAATGACACACACAGAGATCTTGCATCCATCTTGGGGGAATGAATATGTGGATGGAAGAGCCAGAGCTGGGCCGCTGAAGCCAGTGACTGGGAACTCCACTTGTGTCTTCCACTTGGGTGATAGAAACCCAAGTACATGAACCATCACCAGCTGCTTTGCAGGGTGCACATTAGCAGGGAGCTGGATGAGAAACAGTAGCAGGCACTCAAACTAGCACTCCAATACAAATGTGGATATCCCAAGCAGTGGTTTAACCCACTGAAACACCATGCCCACCCGTAGCTGCTATAGATTTTCAAATAGCTATGAACAACAGCTATGCATTTGTTAAATAGTTTGAAATGAAAATGTGCCTCTTTACCAAATGGTGCATTTCTTCTATGGAGTAAATCATACAAAATCACTCATGAAAATTACAAATACTTAAACAGTTAAATATTTGAAAGTTGACTCTGTATACTTTAATTAGGGTGAAACAAAGTTACATATTCAGTCTGTTCCCTAAATTGCTCCATTCAATCTGCAGTGCACACACATGAAGACATGTGCATTAACCTCAGATTTTATTTTTTAATTTGATGTTTTAACCTACAGGCATAGTTGTTTATATTTATCATGTACATTATGATGCTTTAAAATATGCTGTACAATTGTTATATCTTGGCAATTATTCATTACCTTAGTAAGTAATTTTGTGATAGGATAAATAAAAAATGATAAGAGTAAATTTTTCAGAGCACAATAGGACAGACATTAGACACAGTAGATAAGCTGCTGCCTGGGATACCCACATCTGTATTAGAGTGTGTGGGTTTGAGTCCTGGCTCAGTTTCCAGTTGCAACATCCTCCTAATGTGCACACACTGTTGGTGGGGGGCACTGAGTGATGATGGCTCAAGTACTTGGGTTCTTGACACCCACTTTGGAGATCCAAACTGAGTTCCAGGCCCTTTGCTTTGGCCTGGCCTGACACAGCCATTTTGGGCACTGGGAGAGTGAACCAGCAGATAGGGGATCTCCTGTCCAGCTGGCTTTCTGATTCTCTGCCTTTCAAAATAAAAGTTTCCAATAGAATGTTTTTGAGAGTCACCAAGTTGTACAATTGGTCTCTTGAACTCACTCTGCCTATCTAACTGCAGTGTTGGACAGTTGAATCACATTTTCACAATGGCCCCACTGCTGGCTCAAGCCTCCATCAGCATATTGTACTCAGTACTTCCATGAGATCCACACCTTTTAGATTCTACATATGAGTGAGGTCAAGTGGTATTATTTTTTCTTTCTATGCCTGACTTATTTCAATATCCTCCAGCTTCATCTATATTGTTCTACATGACATGATTTCGTTCTTTTATGGCTGAATGGTATTCCTCTGTATGTTAAGGAGACTTCAAAAGTTCAGGGAAAATGGAGTTAAAAGATAAATTTATTTTGGTGCAAGAAAGTTGCAAGCCAAGCAGTTTTTGTATTGTATATATTTTCCATGAACTTTCTGAAGACCTTTCATAGGAATTTCAAAATTCTTTGCACCCAAATAAATTTTTATTTTTTCCAAGGACTTTTTGAAGTAGTCCTACATTTTCTTTATTAATTCTATTATGGAAACTTAAGTTGATTCTGCATCTTGGCTATTTTAATGAATGGTATAATAAACATGGACATGCAAATATTTCTCCTGTATTTTACTTCCTTGGACTTTATACCCAATAGTTGTATTCCTGGCTCATAACACTAGTTCTGTTCTTACATTTTTAATGAACTTCTAGACTGTTTTTCATAGTGGCGGTACTAATTTACATTCACATCAGCAGTGTGCAAAGTCTTCATGTTTTTGAAATGCTCACCCACACACATTATCTTTTTTTTTTTTTTTTTGATAATACCCATTGTAACAGAAGTGAGGTGCTTCTCACTACAGTTTTGATTTTCTTATGTCCATGGTGATTACTGATGTTGAGCATTTTTAAAATATACCTGCTGGCCATTTCTTATTTTAAGAAATGTCTATTTTGGTCTTTTGCCAATTTTTTAATTGAGTTTTTTTCTTGGTATTGAGTTGAATTCCTCATATATATTATGTATAAATCCTTTATCAGATATATGCATAATTTACACATAATTCTCCCATTCCATAGTCTGTCTTTTCACTGTGATCATTTCCTTGGCCATGCAGGAAACTTTTCATGTGATATAATCCTGTTTGTCTGTTTCTGCTTTTGTTCTCTAAACTTTTGAGGTCATATCCAAAAAGCCATTGCCCAGACCAATGTCAGGATTTTTGTTTGTGTTCTAGCAGCTTCATAGTTTAGTCTTTTAAATATTTAATAAATTCTGTGAATATTTTTAGTATATGATACAAAATAAGGATTTCATTTTGTTTTTTCCACATGTTAATATCCAGATATCTCTACACCATTTTTTTTAAACTTTTTTCCCCATTCCCCATCCTTGGCACCTTGTCCACAATCAATTATCTGTCAATACATGTGTTCATTTCCAGGCCATTCTATTTTGTTCCATTGATGTGTGCATCAATGTTTGTGCCAGTATCAACCTGTTTTGGTTACTATAGTCTTGTTATGTACACTTTGACGTTAGGTAGTACATTGCCTCTAGCTTTTATCTTTTGCTCAAGAATGCTTCAACTTTCTAGGGTCTTTTGCATTTCCATTTGAATTTCAGGACTGATATTTCTTTTTTAAAAAAACATTTTTTATTTGAGAGGTAGAGTTACAGACAGTGAGAGGGAGAGACGGAGAAAAGTCTTCCTTCCATTGGTTCACTCCCCAGATGGCTGCAAAGGCCGGAGCTGTGCCGATCCGAAGCCAGGAGCCAGATGCTTCTTCCTTGTCTCCCGTGTGGGTGCAGGGACCCAAGGACTTGGGCCATCTTCTACTGCCTTCCCATGCCATAGCAGAGAGTAGGATTGGAAGAGGGGCACCCAGGACTATAACCGGTGCCCATGTGGGATGCCAGCACCACAGGCAGAGGATTAACCTACTGTGCAATGGCACTGGCCCCAAGACTGATATTTCTATTTCTATGAAGAATGTCACTGGTATTTTGAATTGCACTGAATATATAGATTGGCTTTTATAAATATTTTTTAGAAGACTTAATTATTTGAAAGAGTTACAGAGAGAACAAGGGGGTGGGTCTTCCATTTATTTGTTCACTCTCCAGATGGCTACAACAGCCAGAGCTGAGCCAGGAGCTTCTTCTGGGGCTTTCAAGTAGGTGTAGGGGCCCAAGGAATTGGGCCACCCTCCGCTGCTTTCCCAGGCACATTAGCAGGGAGCTGTATCAGAAGTGGAGCACTGGAACTCAAACTGGCACCCATATAGTATGCCAGAGCTGCAGGCTGGGCTTTAACCCACTGTACCACAGTGCTGGCCCCCAGATAAGGTGTTTTGTGACCCAAAATGCAGTTAGCATTTATCCTTTCTGTTTTGATGCCTTCTGGAATTCCTAGGATCTGTATCGTGGATCGTTTGATAGAATTTTGCAGATCTCCAACCATGTTGTTCAATTTTCTGACTTCTTTTTCTTGTGTTTGTTCTGACTTTGTTATTTCCAGAAATTTGTCTTTGAGTTCTGATATTCATTCCTCTGTCTCACTTATTCTATTTTTGAGACTGACTACCCACTGTATTTATTTGCTCTGTTGAATTCTTCATATCTAGAATTTCATTTGGATTTCTCTTCAATATCTCAATTTCTTGGGAACACTTTTCATTTAGGTCATGAATTTGTTTCTGATTGCTTCTAAGTAATCTGACAATTAATATTTTGAATTCTGTTCGTGGCGTATCCTCAATCTCTTCTGCTATTATTGAAGGGGTGATGTAATGTTCCATTCTGGGGCTAATACTATCTACCTTAGTCTTAAAATTTTCCCCTTGTTTGTCATCATTTCTGGTTCTTTTTATCCTTAGTATGTGTCTCGGTGCTTGTGATGAGACTTCCCTCTGCTATGAGCTGCTATGTGTCTGTACATTGCCAGTGCAAATATATAGACCCTTCTCTGGAGTCTGCTCACTTCTGGATGGTGATGGGGGCAGATAGGAGAGCTCTGGTATGCAAAGCCCTGCCTTCCTGGGCCAGGCTTTGGTGTGTGAAACAAGCTATGGATTTCAATGTTTATAACTTCTCCCCATTGTACAGTTCATGTGGTGGGGGCATGGGGGGGATTACTCTGAAATGTTGCAATCCTTGTTTCCAGGTGTGGGTGTGTGTGTGTGTGTGGTGAAATGGCCCCACAATTGATGGGCATGCACATGGGAGGCAAATACAGTAGCACTGTGTTTACATTTAGAGATGTAAACAGACAATATGGCCTCTCCCATCCAACTGCAAGTCCAGTTGGCAGGAGGGTGGAGAAGTGGATGGGCAGGGATGTGCCTGAGTTCTCTGTCTTTTCCTCTATTCTTCTCTCTTTGAATTTCAAATACTGTTCTCCCAGCTCTCCCACTCACTGCTAATTACAGCTCCGTGGACTCACCTCTCACCTGGTCCACCTGGGGAGGGGGAGGCCGTGGTGTCAGTGACCCCATTTGGCTTTTCCACCACACCTCTGCTGAGTCTCAATGACTCCTTGCTCCTTCTGTGTAGTCCTGCTCACTCTCTGCTGGATTACCAGGCCGGCTCTCCGCCGGCTCTCCACTGGCTCTGCACCAGTCCATATCCCATTTCCTTATTAACTAACTATCCGTTGGTTAATTTTGGCTTTGGTTGCCTGTGCCTTTAGGGACTTTTCCAAGAACTCTTTGCACCAATGCCTTGCAGGGTTTCTCCAATGTTCCTTAATAATTTGAAGGTATTAGGTCATAGATTTAAGTCTTTCATCCATTTTGAATGGATTTTTGTGTAAGGTGTAAAGTAGGGGTCTTGTTTCATACTTCTACATGTGAAAATCCAGTTTTTGCAATACTTTATTGAAGGGACTGTCCTTGCTCCAAAGATTGGTTTTAACTCCTTCTTCAAATATAAGTTGGTTGTAGATGCTTGGATTGACTTATGGGATTTCTATTCTGTTCCATTCATCTATCCATCTGTTTTTGTATCATTACCAGGCTGTTTTGATTACAACAGCCCTGTAGTATGTCTTAATCTGGTATTGTGATGCCTCTGGCTTTTTTTTAATTGCTTTAGCTATTCAAGGTCTTCTATGTTTCCATATTAATTTCAGCATCATTTTTTCTATATCTGAGAAGAATGTCTTTGGTATTTTGGTATCGCACTGAATCTGTAAAGTGCTTTTGGAAGAGTGGACATTTTGATGATGATTCTTTTAATCCATGATCATGGAAGATTTTACCTTTTTTGTCTCTTTTGCTTTCTTTAATGTTTTGTAATTCTCATTGTAGAGAGATCTTTGACATCCTTGGTTAAATTTATTCCAAGGTATTTGATATTTTTTGTAGCTATTGTTAATGGGATTGATCTTAGAAGTCTTTCCTCAGGCGTGGCATTGTGTATACAAATGCTATTAACTTCTGTGTATTGACTTTATATCCTGCTACTTTACCAAACACTTCTATGAGTTCCAGTAGTCTCTTGGTGTAGTCTTTTGGATCTCCTATATATAGAATCATGTCATCTACAAATAGGGATAGTTTAACTTCCTCTTTCCCAATTTGTATCCCTTATGATTTCTTTTTCTTCCTAATGGCTCTGGATAAAACTTTCAAGACTATATTGAATAGCAGTGCTGAGAGTGGGCATCCTTATCTGGTTCCAGATCTCAGTGAGAATGCTTCCAGCTTTTCCCCATTCAATATGACGCTGACCATGGGTTTGCCATAAATTGCCTTGATTGTGTTGAGGGATGCTCATTCTATACACAATTTGCTTAGAGTTTTCATCATGAAAGGACATTGTATTTTATCAAATGCTTTCTTGGCATCTATTGAGATAATCATGTGGTTTCTGTATGCATCACATTTTTATTTTCATTAATTTTATTTTTTTGTTCCAGTGTCTGATTTTTTAAAAAAATTATTTTACTCTCTAACTTCTCATTCTGGTAACTTACTATTTTTATTACTTTTTTGAATGCTATGTACAATATTTTCTTGAAGTTTGCTGAACTTCATTAAAGGTATTTTGATTTGTCATACATATGCTGATTTCATTTTCATTGGATAAATTCCCAGGAGTGGAATGGCTGGATCATAAAATAGGTCTATATTTAGCCTTCTGAGATAGCTCCACATTGTCCTCCACAGTGGTTGTACCAGTTTACATTCCCACCAACAGTGGATTAAGGTACCCTTCTTCCCACATTTTCACTAGCATTTTTTGTTTGTTGATTTCTGATTGAAAGCCATTCTAATGGAGGTGAGGTGAAACCTCATTGTGGTTTTGATTTGCATTTCCCTGATGGCTAGTGATCCTGAGCAGTTTTTCATGTGTCTGTTGGCTATTTGAATTTCCTGTCTTGAAAAATGTCTGTTCAGGTCCTTTGCCCATTTCTTAACTGGGTTGTTTCTTTTGTAGTTATTTAGTTTCTTGAGCTCTTCATAGATTCTTGAAGTTAATCTTTTGACAGTTTCATAGTTTGCAAATATTTTCTCCCAATCTGTTGGTTGCCTCTTCACTTTGAGTGTTTTTGCAGTGAAGAAGCTTTTCAGTTTGATGTAATCTCACTTGTTAATTTTGGCATTGACTTGTGCTTCTGGGGTCTTTGCAATAAGGTCTTTCCCTATGCCAATGTCTTGTACCATTTCCCCAATGTTCTCTAATAATATAATGGTGTTCCAACAGTCTCTTTGTGGATTCTTTTGGGTTCCCTATATGTAGAACTATGTCATCAGCAAATAGCGATAATTTTACTTCTTCCTTCCCTATTTGTATCCCTTTGATTTCTTTTTCTTGCCTGATGGCTCTGGCGAAATCTTCCAGGACTACATTAAATAGCAATGGTGAGAGTGGGCATCCTTGTCTGGTTCCAGATCCAAATAGGAATGTCTCCAATTTTCCCCCATTCAGTAGGATTCTGGCAGTGGGTTTGTTATAAATTGGTTTGATTATATTGAGGAATGGTCCTTGTATACCAAGTTTGCTTAAGGTTTTCATTATAAATGGATTTTGAATCTGGTCAAAAGCTTCCTCTGCATCTATTGAGATAATCATGCAGTTTCTGGTCTTCAGTTTGTTAATGTGGTTTATTACATTTATTGATTTTTGGATGTTGAACCATCCCTGCATTCCAGGGAGAAATCACACTTTATCCAGGTGAATGATCTTTCTTATGTATTGTTGGATTCTATTGGCTAGTATTTTGTTGGTTTTTTTTTCTTCTATGTTCATCAGGGATATTGGTCTATAGGTCTCTTTATCATACCTTTTTTCTGGCTGACATATTATGGTGATACAGGACTCATAGAAGGAGTTTGGAGGAGTCCCTCCTTTTCAATTATTTTGAAAATCTTTAGAAGAATTGGGATTAGTTCTTCTTAAATTTCTGGTAAATTTGGTAGTGAAGCTGTTGTGACCTGGGCTTTTCTTTGAGTCTATAATAAAGACCCTTCTAACAATCTCTGTCTTGGTTATTGATCTGTTTAGGTGCTTTGTGTGTTCATGATTCAATTAAGGTAGGTTTTATGTGTCTAGGAATCTATTCACTCCTGATTTGTTGGAATACAGTTCTTTGTAATAATTCCTGATTATTTTTTTCCTATGGTATCTGTGATACCCGTTTTCATCTCTGATTTTATTGATTTGGGTCTTATCCCTACTTTTTAATCTGGGTCAATGATATGTATTTTCTTTAAAAAAACAGCTCTTCATTTCATCTTTTATATTTTGTTTCAATGTTTTTATTGAATTTTCTTTCCTCCTACTAATTTGGAGTTTGGTTTGTGTTTTTAGGTCCTTGAGATGCAGTAACAGATCATTTATTTGGTGACTTTCCAGTTTCTTGATGTAGGCACTAATTGCTATAAACTACCTCTTAACACTGCTTTTGCTGTATCCCATAAGCTTTGAGATGAGGTATTGTCATCTTCATTTGTTTCCAGAAACTTTATTTCTCTTGATTTCTTCAATGATACACTGTTCTTTCCACTTTTGGTGCAGCCAGCCGTTCTCCCAGCTGAGGAATGCACAGGTGTTGGTCCTAGTGCTTAGCTCTCACCACACCCATGTATGAACTGCACATATGATCTATGGAATCTTTCCTGTGAGTATAGTTCCCTCTGCTATGAGCTGCTCTAGGCAAGTGAGGAGCTCTGAGTGTGTGGAGAAGCACTCTGTGCTTGCCTTGAACCTAGTCACCCTCTGCTGCCTCTTATGCAGTCACAGTATTTTCAGCCTCAGATACCAGGGTTCTTGGGGTCATGGAGTGCCAGTGGAGCCATCCCACCCTACTAGCCAGTCCTGTCTGCAAGAAAACTAAGGTGCCTTCACAGCCACTATCTGAGTGTTCCAGTCTGCTGGATTGAGTCTGGTACTCCTAACCAGATTTGATATCAGTGGGGAACACAGGTTCTTTCTGAGAGAAAAGTTGTTCACTTCACAATTGTACTGGGTGCATAGGAGAGTCCTCTGGGTGGGCACTTCTCTTCTGTAAGGGTGGCTCTCCCTCGCATCCCATCAATGGGGTGTGTGCAACTGGCATGGTGGAGACCTTCTCCTTTGGTTTCTCCTGAATTGCTGTGGTTGCCCTCACCAACTGATGGAGGGTGACCCCAGTAATTGCTGGGTGCATGAACAGGAGCTGGGGTGGCTGCTATCTGCCTATGTCCAAAAATGGTGCCAGTCCTCCCACCACTGGCTACAGGTCTGTTGTAGCAGAGAGGGGGAAAGGGAGAGAGGCATGCCACCCACACCCCCACCTCTGGGGAATCCAGGTGGAACCCTAAAGGGTGCTATTCACTAATCTCTCCCTCCAACTGTATCAGCATCACCATGGGCCCATGCAGTCTGCTCTCACCTAGTTTGCTAGAGTGGGCACCTTCACCCCCCCCCATCCAAGCTGAGGGGTCTTTTGTGTTGTGTCTGCCCTTACAGCATGGGTAAGGACTATTTCTACTGCTTTCTCAGGATCTTCCATTGCAGTTTCCCTGAAGCTTTACCCTGAGTGTATTTTCTCTCCTTTTTAATATTAGTCTTGCTAGATTAAATCAGACTGTCCTGTCATTAGTCTGCCATCTTGGAGCCCTTCAATGTGTCTTTTATTATGAGGTGGCCTCTCATCAGGTTTCCCTCATTCTTGTCAAGGTATTTTCATGTGAAGATAGTTGTTCAAATGCAGGGGAATGATCACTGGAGTCTGTTCTGCCATCTTGCTCTGTTTTTTTCCCAACCTTCCCCCCTATTTTGTATAAAAATATCATTCATTCTCTCAAGAATTGTTTCCTACTGAATATTTTAATATTCTCATATATAAATATATGGATTTTCTTACCTCTTATACCCATTTTATAAGATTTGACAAAGATGAGAATACATTTGCATTTAAACAACTGAAGATATAAGTCACAATCCACCTCACATATATATAAAAGTTGCAACTACATATCCCATGCATTTAATAAATTTCCTTTGTATTTGTTAAATTGATGTGTTCACAAATATCTTAATAAAAAGTGGATATTTAACTACCAGGGGAGGACATGAAGGGTCTCATCTTACCAGTATCTTTAGAGTGATGTTCCTTCCAATTTAAAAAGGAAACCATTTATCAACATGCTTTACATCCATTATCCTTCCAAAAAGGTGATATCTTACTAGGAGTTTTCAGTAGGAATGTTCAACCTTTGCCCTGGTAACTGGCATCAGGAGGACAAGTTATTCTTTAGTATCCAAGCAGGCTGGTTACTATGGCTTTATTCTGTATTCCTCTGTGTGTAAAGCACAAGGCAGCATCTAATCCATCTGCCCTTTCTATCTTGGAGATTTTGGGGACTCATACTTCCACAGTAAGTGAACTTCTCCAAGCTGAGAAAGGCAGGATCACTCAATGTGTCCCCCTCACAGTCTTGAACTCAAATCCTGCTGCTGTAATGGATGAAACCAAATGTCTTGTCTTCTTCCTGTCAATTTTAACAAATTATTTTGAAGAACAAGTAGCCAAATTTTAATTCAAAGAAATAAGGATAGCTTCAGACAGAGAATTAAGGTAAACACTATGGGACACAATAATAACCAAAGTACAGGAATTTAAGGGCGAACACATTTTAATGGTTGAAAACAATCTTTCTGAGATGAGTATAAATGCAAGAAATATTACAAGACATAACTAATTAATGCAAATTCTACTCCCTGAAATCTCTTGTGCAGAAATTCCTTTATCATTTATCTTAATACCCAGACACATGCTGAGGTTGCCAGGCCTAAGTTGGAACTGAGCAGGGAGGCCCGCATCTCCGATATCCAGAAGAGATCCAGAACGTGGAAAATGACAAAGTCCTTAAAATAAGAAGAGCTGATGTGTGCTAGAGAGGACATCAATTGACATGATCAGTGGCAAAGACAACATAAGCCATTATTAAAAAGAAAAGGGTTAAGATGCTTGCTGTTGCTCCATGCATGACTCCGTAAAGAAAGGCAGGTAATGTCTAATAAATGGCCCATTAGCCAATCATCTATTTTCCCTTTTTAAATGTCTCTCAAAATATGTGTTGCTCAATAAACTGACAGTTCTGTGACCTGTTGCAACTGAACAGGGACGCTCCAAGAAGGTGTTTTCTGCTTGATGAGGATGACGGGGCCTCAGAGCCCAGGCTACGCTGAGAACTTTGCTGTGGAGTTTACCACCCGTGAACCAATTAGAGAACCAGATCCAAATACCAACAGTGGTCATGCTGGAGTGAGGTCTGTAGAGACTGAAATCATCAATTCAGTTGCATAAATGATTTTTACATGTGCTGGTTTTTGTTCAAGGTATGGATTTCACTGATATTTTAATCCTTTGCAGATGTGCTACAGAGGAGAGTGCCACCCTTCAACTAAAAGATAACATGTTTTGTAAAAATAAAGCATATTGAATCCTCACTTTGTAGGTCGATGTTACCAAGATCTTGACATCATTGGTGTATGAAAGTGGACTCTTTTGCTTCCTGTCAAGTAGAAGAAAGGTTACTATTGATCAGTAATGCATGTGACAGTAAAAGGTAATACTCAATTTATGTATATCTAAATACCACACTTTCTATTCTGCCCAGTATCCTAAGCTGACAAGAGAAGTTCTCTGATGGACTTCAACAAAGCAAGTCACATCAGAGCTCTCAAAAGCAGCCCAGAAAAGGAATGGTAGCTAACTAAGTCTGAGCTGGACAAATGTCTTCCGCCATTTGGGCCATTTCCATCTCAACTAGAGCTTTCATGGGACTGCTGGCTTAGTGCCTGTGATTGGAGTGAAAGCACACTTCACATTTAACATCTTCTACTCTCATCCCTCCTGTGTATTCATCTCCTCACTTTTTTGAATAGTTCATACATCTTTCCAAAGACACATGTTTTAGAATATTAAAAAAATGAGGATTGTTGAAGGAAATCTACATTGTTTGTACTTCTTTTAAATCTAGTAAATCAAGTAATACAGAAAGAAATTACTTTTAATTATAAATAGGAAGTTTTCATAAAAGCATCCAGTTTAATTCATACCACTTAAATGTATACTTTTTTGACAAAGATACTTGGGCACCTATGGAATCATACTCAGATATCATTAGGCAATGATGAAATATATAATTTTTCCATTAGCATTCTGCATTAACATTACATAAAACTATACTTCCTTTTGAAAAGTATACTTTCCCCCTTGAACAGGTTGTATTTATTTTTTGGCGTTTCAGTGGATGATCTTTTCAATTACATAAATTATAAATCCTAAAAATGATCATATGAATATTCCTGTTTCCTACTGGACTAATGGAAGACATTACAGGTAATGAATTATTTTCTTATATTCAAAATGCTAACCTAACATTTATATTATATCATGTCCAAATAGATTGTAAGCAGAAATGATGTGGTTTGGGAAGGGAGAGCTGGGGTAAACCATGAGGGAAATGGAAAACCACTCTGAAAGGCCTCATAAATGCAGCCTTCCACTTGGGGATGGTAAAGTTGAGTATTCTTTCCTGTTCATATACAGGGAGAACAAAGAAACTTCTAGATAAGACACAAGGACCTGATTCCCTTCTAGAGCAGTGCTAAATTTCTTAAATATTATCCCCATTTATGTAGTCTTTCCTCTAAACTGAGTAGCTTAATAAACCTATACCTCCCATTTTCCTCTCTTATAAACATCTAGGATGCATTCCTTGGATTTGTACAATGCAGAATCAGTGTGTCTACATGGAGCAAAGGTTATATTTTATATTAATATGCTAATTTTACAATTTCAATTCGGTGGTTTTTCTAAGTAGTATATTTTTGTCTTGTTCTCTGGTCTTTTACTTTAAGATTTATGTATTTGAAAGGCAGAGTTACAGACAGGGGGAGATTTTCCATCCATTAGTTCAATCCCCAAATGGCTACAGTGGCTCCAACCTGGGTCAAGCTGAAGCCAGGAACTTCATGTGGGTCTTCCTAAGGGTGCAGTATTTGGGCCATTTTCTGCTTTTCCAGGTGCATTATCAAGAAGCTGATGCTGGCACCCTGGGCAACAACTTAACCAGCTATGCCACAATGCTAGCCAGCTATTTCAGTTTCTTATTTTGAGAAAATAAAATGTATAAGTGAAAGGTAGAAATTAAATATCTATTGTTTTGACTTTATGTATATGTTTTTTGGTCGATGCTATATTACATCATATATTTGTGATTTGAAAAAATAGCCACAAATAAGTGAGAACAGGACAAGTTAGTTTGGACAGAAGCTATATTGTATTAACTTTATAATGGTCACAATAAACAACTGTCCACATTCCTCCCTGAATGAAAGATGTAATTTAAGTGATCTGCCTGATAGTCGCAGGCTCTACTTAGTTACCCAGTCTTACTTTGTATCGTAACTTACATTGTAAGCCTTAAAAATTGAAGGATATGTTTAAAAACAACAGTTGATTAAGCCATAAATATTTTTGCACATGTCTAATGTATAATCCATCTTTGATAAGAACAAGCATATACTTTGGTATATACTTACTTATTTTACTGTCTTTGTTCTGCATGCACAGTATGAAATCATAAAAGCCACAAACATCACCACACCAACACTGAGTAAGATGATTTCTACCAGGCCAAGGAGGTTTATTTTTCCAGTCACTTGTTTTCTGAACATTTCTGCTTTCTCATCACCAATGGTACCAGTCTGCAATCAAATTAATAAATAGCATCACTGGCATTGATAATACTCGAACTTTTCAATTATGTATCATTCCTGTCTTCTAGCACTTGTACAGAGGTTAGCCATCTACATAAGAGAAGTTGCTGTCTTTGTCCTGACCTTAGCTGGGATACCCTTTGTATGTCAAAGTATTTCAGAGGGAAATATAAGGAGAGCGCATAAAATTTGTGGAAAATGCATACTGTAAGAACACTACGCATGGCTTTAAACATTTGTGCACTAATATCTTTTAATTGCTTTTCCCACAAGTTTTTTTGAAGTACCCTCATAATCCACTTCTCTGTAAACTTGCTGTCTAGCAATTGTAACAGGGCTCATTTCAAGACTGTTTCTATGAACTATTTCACAGGATTCCATTGGTTATTTCCCAGGGCCAACGGGAAAAGCGTGGGTCAACCATTGCACATGTTCTAACAGCTTATGCAGTGCATTTCTGAACTCTATGACGAACCAACTCAGCAGTTCACACTAAAAGCAGCTTGTCATGCACTAGGACAGACTGTGTGTGCCTACTCGAACCTGGCCTTTGTGGGTAGTGTAATAGTGAGACTTGATTTATTTTTAAGCAAGCTTTCTTCCAAGATAAGCACTATGACAAGAAATAGTATTCAGTAGAGGCATTTGGAAGACAATCTTAAAATGCTTTGCCTCTCCTCAAAGGAAACGTGGAACCATATATATATTTTTGTTGTTCTCCCAAATAGAGTCAATTATGTGTAAACTGGGCCACCCAGGCAATACATGCAGATACGACTGTAAATATGACATACATTTGTGACTCATACATTAAAATACTAACCTCATTAAGCCAAAGTATAGGCACAATGTAGTTCTTCTTCAAATTCTTTAATGCTCTGTAAAACACATTGATAACTTTATATATTCATATCTGAGACATTTTAGTAACTCCTACTATAAACGGGCAGAAATTAGTTGCTCTTGCATATGGGTTAAGCACCTTGATTTTTTTCTGTAATGTGTTCTTTAACTCAATACAGCTGTTTCTCAGATTGATAAATCAAAATTTTTACTTTTTCCAAGGACACCTTGTTGCTTTTAGCAAGTTCTACAAAAAATTGTCATATAAATAATCAAATATCTAGCAAAAAGACAGCAACCATCACATGGTCCAATTAAAATCATTTCAATAAAAACTAGATACTATTCAAAAATACAGGTGTAAGGTATCATAAGCATTTAACAATGACTGCTTAATGACATGAAGCAAAAGAGAAGTTGACATTTGGCAGTCTTTCCACTGACTTTCCTGGCTGAACTTACATTCTTAAAGAAAATGCTACACATTATATAAAGATAACCTTGTTAAAAAGACTCACTCAATTTTTTTTGCTGGCTTAACTAATATGTTGACTTGTAGCCGCTTTGCAAACTGTAAAGTGAATCCAGTTATCTAAAAAGAGAGCAAACAAATAATTACCAGTCCGTTAAAAACATTTTTTATAATATCCAAATTTTATTATTGTGATAGAAGGGTTCCCTAGAAGAACTTAAAGTGAAACAGTACTACTTGAAGCTTACATAAAATTGGACTTATTAAGTACATATATTTATGTATATTCGCATACATATACATGTGTACACACATATAATAACTTTGCTCAACCTAATATGAAGGTTTTGGTCATATTTGTGATATTTATCCAAGTGTTTTGGGAGAAATCAATAATAGCAACAGACTGTAACAGCTCAGAGTTAATTCTTGAACAATGCAAAGTCAAATACACAATCATTCCTCCAGATTAGTTTTGGAATCCCCATGGGTACAAGATATCTGTATGTGTGTAAGTTATTTAGCATTAACATAAAACCTACACATACCTTCTCTATACTCAAAACACATCTAGGTTACTTATAACACCTAATGTCATGTAAAAGCTATGGAAACCAATGTTAAACTGTTAAATCTGTACATGCTCAGTGCAGATAACATGTCTTCAACAATTTTCAATCTGCAGATTGCAATTCACAGAACTCATAGATACAAAAGGGTGACTTTATATTCAGTGAGAATATGTAAGTATCATAACTTTAATTATAATGCCATCATTATTGAAATGAAATTCTAGACATTTAGGTCATGTTTAGTTTTTGAAACTATAATATTAAAATAACTTTAGGCTAAAAACTACCATGATGCACCAATTTGTATACATTTTTCTTGAAAAGTGTATTAGATTGTATCCAGAATTCACAACTATGCTCATAAAATATTAATTTAAACAAAAGTGCTTTAGGTCAATTAGAATCATTGTTGGTATTCCTGACCTATGGATTATAAAAAAAAAAGCCTTAGTAGATTCTATATGCTGACACTGTAATTGAACTTTCTTGATATTTCATAAGTACAATGAGAAGAAATCAATAGAATTTTACTAAGTTTCAGTAATTTATTAAAATTGTTATAAGTATAAATGGGGAGGCTCTTTCTTTCAAATGCATTTCTAAAATTTATCTGGCAAAGTTTCCGTTTGTTGATTTGCTCCCCAACTGTGCACAAGGACCAGGGCTGAAGCTCAGAACTGAGAACTCATACCAGGACTTTGATGTGGGTGGCAGGGGCCTGAGCTGGAACCGGAACCCAGGAGCTCCAACATCAGCATCCCCGCTACTCAATCAAATGTGTAACCCAATTTCATTTTTAAAGAGTCTTAACCAAATTAGATCAATGACATATTTGCTTACAGGTTCAACATCCAGAAATGTCCTGTGTTCTTCTTCATTTGGATTCAGTCCTTCAATAGGTTCTGAAACATCAGGACTTGCATGTAGAAAATGAGGCAGTGAAATATACACAGGTCTTCCTGAAAACAATTTTTAGGAGTCAGTGGAGAACCAATTGTTTTCCTCATTTTACTTATCAGAAATAGTTCCTTGAAAATAAAAGCTGTTTAAAGATTTTGAGCACTGATTAGAGGGTAAATGTAGGGGAGAGTTATAACCTCAGGATGCCATAATACAAACATGAAATTTAAAATTCTACATTATCCCATGAAGCATTCAGGTGATTCCAGTCGTTCATTCCTTAGTTGCTCATTTTCAACAGTCCAGGTGAAGTCTAGCTGCTGAATGCAAAGCTTCAATTGTAAAAAGTCACAGACCAGGCAGTAATATGTAGATGGACTGAGAATTAGTTCTTTTTTAATTTATTTATTTGACAGGTAGAGTTATAGACAGAAAGAGACAGACAGAAAGGTCTTCCTTCCGTTGTCTGTTGGTTCACCCCCAAAAATGGCCACTATTGCCGGCGCTGCGCCGATCCGAAGCCAGGAGCCAGGTGCTTCTCCTGGTCTCCCATGTGGGTGCAGGGCCCAAGTACTGGGGCCATCCTCCACTGCCCTCCTGGGCCACAGCAGAGAGCTGGACTGGAAGAGGAGCAATTGAGACTAGAACCTGGTGCAGCAGGTGGAAGATTAACCAAGTGAGCCACGGCGCTGGCCCCAGTTCTTTTTTTCTAATATGCAGCCAGTCTACTATGAAGATAAGACAGATTCCAAATTTTGTGTTTGTCCGTTCTTGTTTTAGAGACAGAAAAAAAGATAAATATATTTTTGCTCTAAGAAAAGCAGAGCAATGGTAAATGGGAAACTTGGGATGCTCAAAGTATACCAAGAATTGTCTTCTTTTGACCCTAAACCTGAAAGCTGCATAAGATAGCAAAGGTATAGTTTTATATATTCATAACTAAGCTATGAAACACAAACACCAACCAGGAACCCCAAGCAATACCAATAATCCTGTCACAAACCATTATTTCATATTTGTGGTAGAAAGGAAATCTGGGTAAAGATTCCCTTTTAAAGAGTACTGAGATTCAATGATTGTTTACAGCCCTTGTCTCTGTTAAGGAATAGTCTTTTTCTCTTCTTACTATTTGTTGAATTCTTTGCTTAGTGTAGGGTTAATCTTATGAATATATAGTAAACTGAAAGTAGATTATTGTAAAAAATGAAGAGAAGGAAATAAGAAGGGTAGGAGGATAGAGGAAGAATCACTGTGTTCCTAAATCTGTTTAAGGTATACAGATTTCATGCTTTTCATATAAATAGAAAAAAGAGTACTGTAGACTACATCATAGACCATGACATTGAGAGTATGTACTCACCTTCTTTACACTTGCCGATGTCTAGCACACCATAGGAGGTACAATTATTTGAGATAATGGTTTCTGTGCAGAAGCAATGGTTGTCTGGATTTTGAACTGGAGATGCAAAAGCCTTGGCGGGAAGAACAAATCTATACACAGGGATTCCTTTCAGGTTGATTTCAGATCCAAACACAGCGTAGATTGACCTGAATAGACACAGAAAGGAGCTTCATTGCTAAGACTCAACTAAATTCTGAAGATTTTTTTTCTGATTTTTAAGGGTTTTTTTTAAGATTTTATTGACTTTATTCTTGATGGAAATTACAAAAAAATTCATCTGAAATTTTAATACAATCAGAACTTTATGTATGAACTATTCTTGGTTTTGCAAATGATTCTAAGGACAAGTTTTGCTTGTGAATGGTCAAATATTTATATCAAAGAAATTCTCATAATTTCCTCCACTGGTTAAATGTTGATATTTGACTTATGCTTAGATTAAATGAAGTAACAAAATGTCTGTCTTTCAAAACTTAACCACAGAGAGAAAGGCCATTCACTTACTGGGGTGTAAGGGTGGCACTTTAGATGATAGATCTACATACACACACACACTACACACCTCCATCATTTGCCAACTGTCTACTATGAACCTAGCCACTGTGCTAAGAGCAACACTTCATTCTAATCCCCAGATAATTCTATTGGGAGGATCTCTGCTCTTCAATTTTTGAAGATAAGGAAAAGATCCAGAGGTATGGAATGCTTGCCCACAAACATGCAGTGTTTAGTGACAGGGTGTGGGCTCTAATCTGTGTGGTATCTGTTGGGACCCAGCAATTTGAAAAGATGTTCTAACAGCAGTAGAGCATGTTAATTAATAGCACAGTTCTGTGACAGTTGCATGATCATCATCTATGAATATCTTTACAAAGATCGGGTGGGTGGGCATTTGGCACAGTGGTCAAGATACCACTTAGGACATTGACCTCTCATATTAGAGCATCTGGGTTCAAGTTCCAGCTCTAATACTGATTGCAGCTTCCTGCTAATGCACACTCTTGGAGGCAACACTGCTACTTGAAGGCTCAAGTAATTGGATGTTAGCTCCCTCTGTGAGAGACCCACATTGAGTTCTCCACTGCTGGTTTCAGCCTGAGCTAGCTCTGGTTATTACAGGCACTTGTGGCATGAAGCAGTGAATAGGAGATCCCTATGCTTTTCAAATGAATAGAAATATAAAAAACTGAGTGGGTCCTTTTAGATTTGTTGTTACATATACTAACAGTTTAATGTCTCTCTTAGCTAGAAATCATACAAAATTATCTACATTATAAGAAAGTTTAAGGATGTCGAAGGATGTTGCAAAGAATTAATACAATTGTTGCATTTGTTCTTAGGAAATCAAGAAAAGTTTCTTGGTCTGTATTTTTTCCTTTCAGGGAGAGAAGTCTGACTCCTAGAAATACATTGGTATCTTTATCTTACCTACAAATATCAGAGGAAAAGAACTGCAGCACTCGAGACTTCTCAACAAAAGGTGGAAATGAAGCTGCATCTGTGGGGAAATCAAGTCAGTGGCAAGTGATTATCTGTGTCTAGAAAAATCTAAAATTTGCATTCTAGTATGGTCAATATAAACATCATACAAACAACCTATGTAGTTTTATACTTACCTAGCAGTCACAAAGAAAAATAGAATAAATGAAACAGGCATATTTTATTAAACTCAATACATTAAAGATATTTACTACATGTTGACATGCTTAACATTCTCAAAATCTAGTGTATTCAATTGTTTTTCAACTTTTATTTATTAAATAAAATTTCTGAAGTACAACTTTGGGATTATTGTGGCTTTTTCCCCCATAACCTCCCTCCCATCTCCTACTTCCATCCCACTCTTCATCAAGATTCATTTTCAATTATCTTAATATATACTAAATTGATCTTTGTATATAAAGTAAAGACTTCAACAGTTTGCACCCACACAGACACACAAAGTGTAAAGCACTGTTTGAGTACTAGTTTTACCATTAATTTACATAGTACAACACATTAAGGACAGAGATTCTACATGGGCAGCAGGTGCACAGTGACTCCTGTTGTTGATTTAACAATTGACACTCTTATTTATGATGCCAGTAATCACTCAAGGCTCTTGTCATGAGATGCCAAGGCTATACAGCAGACTCATAGTGTATTCAATTTATAATATCTTTATATCAAGTACCAAGTAGTCATGTAGCTACATATTTAACAAAAAAGCTTCCTATTATTCACCTCATTGGTATAAATAAAAATCTCTTTAAAAAAGGGTAAAATCTGATGTTTGTTTTTTGAAATTTTTTTCTCTCCCATCAGCACAGTGCCACTTTCATGAAGTTCATTTAGAACTTTTGTTATGTCCACATTGCCCTTATTTTTAATTGATTCATTCTCTGTCTTAATGGCTAATGAATGTTTTTAAATAATTTTTTAAAGCTTTCCAGCTAAACAGAAATCTTCTTTGAAAACCATAAAATCTAAAGAGTCATGGATTGCATTGAATTCACACTATGGTACGATCCACAATATACATGGGATATACAAAGAAAGAACTGGGTAACTCCATGGGTTGGGCCGATGAATATCATCAACATGAGCCACCACTGCAGGTATCTATTTAAAATGGTAGCACCCATCCTTCAACTATTTATTCCAGATTCTATTCTTATCAAGTGTTTCAACCTTGTGACCTTTTTATCTTTCACTTATAAGATCACAGTGTTCATATGATCACTGCTGGATCCAAGCATAAACAGAATTAGATATCAAAGTCTAGCATACATTCTCCATAAAGTCCCTGTAGGGACATTGCCTACATTTGTCTTCCCAATACCATACCAGTGTATGTAAAACATATTGGAAACCATTAAAATGCATTACCTGAAATACTATTGAAGGTTATATCATAATTATAACCAACAATTACCATAGGTAGTGACCACATGATAAATTTGAGCTGGACTTTTTGGGAAGAAAGAATCTGAATATAAATTACTATTTTCACTTGATGTCTTTTTATACTTACTGAAGAAAGCAAAAGATGTACTTTGAAATAATGAAATCACACTGTCATTAATGAATCCTCTAGTTGCTTTTGTTAAGTCTGCCTTCAACTTTGTTTCTCAGAGAATTACTTAATATCTTTTTCCCTAAATCTATAAAATATTCTAGTCTCTGTATATGAGTCATTTTAATTAAATAGGAATTTCTTCACCTACTCCCATGGATCAAACCCTACAAAGAAAATCCAGCAGTGTTTTTGCTGTATTTTTCTCCCTATAACCCAGTGATGACAAAACGCATTTAAATCTCATACCTGAGTAAACGTTCTCTGTGCTTATTTCTATGTAACTTCCATCATCTTTATTATTTTGTTTTCTTATGGGGCATTCTATCACACACTTTGTCAAGACCATGTTCTGCTTCTCAGTAATTCACCTCCAATATTATAACCCCATGGATTTGGATTCTCATCGCTTTTTAAAATCCAAACTCTTAAACAGGCACATGTATACTTTGCTTTTTTCTTAAATAATAAGTCAGATTTACCTATACTTAGTTTATAGTTCTTTCTTGGTTCCCCCTCAATTCTATTTAAGGGTTTTTTTTAAACCTACCTTTTTTTCATGGTTAGTGGACATCAATTTTCTGTCCCATTTTGGCCATTTTTTTCCCAAATAGATACTCTTGCAAATTTATGCATTATATATCAGCTTCAAATCTCACTGAGAATTATGTTTTTCCTTTTATGATCATTTTGGGTTCTTTTACATTTTAATTCTATATTGCTACCTGTGTAGGACTTATAAATGATCTGAATCTAAGCTTCATTTTTTAACCACATCTGTCCCCAGGGTGGCAGATCATTAAGTTTTCGCAAAGCAAATGGTTCCTTAGTAATACAGTAAGGTCTATTTCCTCTGTGGTTAATCTTCAGAAATCTCATCATATTTAACAGAAATTTACTAAACCTTTATTAAAACAGAGACCTTGAATTATGTTGTACAAAATATAAAAATGGATAAATATATATCCACATACCCAAAGGTTGAAGGTATATATTTATACAGTGGGTGTGGTGGATTTATCAGGAATAAAACCCAAAACAAATATTCTTACCTGTGCCATTAATCATGTCACAATAACTTGGCCAATAGGAGAGATTCCTTAGGGATAAAAACAAGAACAATGAACAAATATTTTCCAAGCGTACCTTTCTCATATTACACTTTCTATTGACTCAGTACTTTTCTGAACTTAATGAAGATTTGATGTGACAAGTACTAAATTCAAGAAATGTTCTGTTTGACCCATTCAAGTATTGCAATAAATTAAAAGTCTGATGCTTTTAAGTGGCCAGATAATAAAATAGAAACTGCCAAATTGTTAGTTCACTAAAGATAACTTCAAACATAGTTTTGAAAGAAGAAAATTGAGAAACACTTATCAGAAACTTGGATTTTGCTTAGGGGGAATTGTTTATTCCAGTGGGAGAAATTAATTACTTGGTATAATTCTGACTGTTCAAATCAAAGGGGAGGAATGTACTAGGCTCTGAATGAGCTCACTCAGTATAAGGCAGAAGAGAGGAGTGAGGAAAATGTTTTGATCAATGGAATTTGAAACACATGAATACTCAGTTTCGACTTTTCACCCTTTTAACTCTTGAATGCACTGACATCAAAGTAGGACAGCATCTATTCGTTTATCTGTTAGTGTCTAAATGAGGTCTAAATTTCTGCAGGTGACATAAACAGTAGTAATGGTCTCCTTAGTTTTCCTCATTGGCAATATAGCATCCAATGAGACAGCCACACATTCTGTGGCTACATTTTTAAACAGAATAAGCTGTTTCTCAGGTTCAGTCTGGCCATGAGTTAAATCTACCTCAGTCTAGCTCTTATTCTCATTAGAAGCACTTAGCAACTCTCCCATCTCCCTCTCGACAACACTAAAATGGGGTGAAGAGCTCACTGTTCCTCAAAATGCAAACATGGATGTGATTTCCCCTGAGTGCTTAGAAATGTTTGTATTCCTCCAATAGACTTTTCTACAAACGTGACTATGAACTCTTTGGACATAAAGGTACATTAGTAAATATTTAACTGCAGTGTACCATTATTAGATAAGCAATCGGTTGGAGGCAGTCATTATGGATATTAGTGGAAACATTCTATCTTTGTCAGGTTTCATCACTTTATTGCATAACTGATCTATAACACCGGTATGAACTTTAACGGGAAGAAGAGGCTTTCGCCTCTGATTTTCGTTAAGGGTCTTTCTATGGAGGATACTATGAAAAGTTGGGGGGAAAAGCAATGAGTTGATGTTGGTCAAAGATTGTTGACAATCATGCACAGTTTTAAAAATAGGAGTGGTCTGGGCCGGCGCACTAGGTTAATCCTCCACCTGCAGTGCCAGCATCCCATATGGGCACCGGTTCTAGTCCCGGTTGCTCCTCTTCCAGTCCAGCTCTCTGCTGTGGCCTGGGATAACAGTGGAGGATGGCCCAAGTGCTTGGCCCTGCACCCGCATGGGAGACCAGGAGGAGGCTCCTGGCTCCTGGATTTGGATAGGCGCAGCGCGCCGGCCGTAGCGGCCATTTTGGGGGTGAACCAACGGAAGGAAGACCCTTCTGTCTCTCTCTCACTATCTGTAACTCCACCTGTCAAATAAGAGCTTTTTAAAAAATAGGAGTGGTCTTCAAAAAGTTCATAGAAATGCTATGATAAATTATGAATCCTTCAGCTGAACTTTTAGGAGTTAGGAAAGAAAGGAAATAATGGCTTTACAGAGCTAATATGCTCTTTTACTACTTCAAAAGTAAAGTATTCCCCCACTCAATACATACATTTTAGAATTGTACTTGAAGTAATAATTTCATTTTTGCATGGTAAAGGTGAAGAAAGCTGAGGTAGCAACAGAAAATTCAGGAATGTGCATAGATCTATTAAACTTCTGTTTTTTTTTTTTTTTTTTTTTTTTTGACAGCCAGAGTGGACAGTGAGAGACAGAGAGAAAGGTCTTCCTTTGCCGTTGGTTCATCCTCCAATGGCCACTGCAGCTGGCACACCGCGCTGATCGTAAGCCAGGAGCCAGGTGCTTCTCCTGGTTTCCCATGCGGGTGCAGGGCCCAAGCACCTGGGCCATCCTCCACTGCACTCCCGGGCCACAGCAGAGAGCTGGACTGGAAGAGGAGCAACCGGGACAGAATCCGGCGCCCTGACTGAGACTAGAACCCGGTGTGCCGGCGCCGCAGGTGGAGGATTAGCCTATTGAGCCACAGCACCGGCCAAACTTCTATCTTTAAAGGCACATTTAGGCTGTATTACTACAGCATACAATTTTTATTTAATATGTATAATTTTACAAAGTATAAAATTTTTGTACCTACTAGACTATCAGTTGAAGGGTTGATTTTATTTGACTCTATATGTAATTCTCCAATTGTCTGAGTACACTGTAATGCTGGATCTGTGGTAGAGATGAAAGTAGCCCCTTTCAATTTCTTTATATGACAGAGCCTGTGCAAACAGGTAAGCAAACCCTGACAAGGGCTGATATTCACTAACTATGCATAGGTGTGAATGTGCCTGTGGGCACAGCTAAAGTGTTGATGCCTGGCAGAAAGGCCAGTCCAGAGTGGTGTAGCCAGGTCTGTTCCATAGCTTGGTGCCTGCACCTTAGCAACTGTTAAGCAAACAACATTCCTGCCAGCCAGTGCCCTAGGAATACGCATGCATGCTTCACTCAGATACTCACCTTTTACCTTTGTAAGTGTCAATTATGGCAACTTTGCTTATATTATCTTTTCCATTGAAAACTTTATAAACTCCATCTACAGTATTGTTGTACTGAAAAGACATGTACAAGAAAAAAATTACTTCTGGAACAAGCCATATTTTCCCATTATGAAATATATAATTCCTTTTCATATGCCTCAAACACTGGTTATGCACATTCATTTATATGACTCTGAATACATGCAATAACTTTTTTAGTTATTTGCCTTTAAAATAAGAGTACTAATGTAAAATATGTCAAGAAATAAGTCCTAGAGCCAAAATAAACTAAACATCACCAATTGACATAACTCAAACTCTAGAACTGTCATAATTCAGCCAGTCACCACTCCTATTATATTGAGAAGATTGAATAAAACCTATGAGAGCAGTGATACATTTCTAGAATTACTTTAAATGTTATGACCTTAAGTAAGAAGTACTAAAATTAAAAACAGAATTAGCCATGGTAAAGAGTTACGAGTAGTTGAGTTATAATAACTGAATCTGATTCCTTATGGCTTTCTATATTCATAATTGACTGATATGGAACGTTACAATCCTAACCACTATCTAAAGTAAAACAAAGAATTTGAGAATATAACTAATATGTACATATATAAAACCTAATGAAACTATTTTACATAATCTTCAAAATGCCATTTTCACAGCATTCGGTACTACTGGAAGGTCTGAATCACAGTCCCATCAAAAAAAGGCCTTCTGACTGCATAAATTTAGGCTAACATTTTACTTAAATGTTTAAAATTTTGTAAGAGGTCTGGAGAAGGAGAAATGACAGAATACATTGGGCAAATAGAAATATAGTATTGAACTTGATTTTGTAAGAAGGAAAAACAAAATAAAAATAGTTTTCAATGATTTGCAGACTTACAAGGTATGTTTGGACCACTTGTACATTTATAAAAGAGTGGAAACTTGATGACATTAGCATAAATTTTTTAAAATTTTCCCACTAGGAAAGCTGAATGTATGTGTGATGAAGACTTAATATATATATATATATATATATATATATATATATGGTATGTATTTCCAGATCAACAATAGACTAACACACTAAATTACAAAGGATGCCTTGACTAAGACATTGCTTTCATCCAGCTGAAAGATAACAATATTTTTATTCATATTTGGTACTTACAGGATAAAACACACCCACTGTGGTGGTAATAGGGTATGGAACCAAACTCAAGAATGGATCTTTATAGCCCCATAGTAATTCTTTTAAAGTTCTGGTTTGGAACATAGAAGATTTTGACTTTTTGATGAGTGAATTGAGTAACACTTGAACAAATGTATTTTGATAGATATGAGGTGCAGCCTACAAAAAAGAAATTCACTATTAAGATATATCAATACAGTATCAGATCTTAACATAAAAGGATTAAGTACTATAGTTGAGCTTAATACAAACTTTAAAAAAAAAAAGATACCCTTAATAGTATTGCCAAATGCTCCTAAGACTGAAAGTTTTTGTCTAATCTCTATAATATTACATTTTTTCTGCCTCAATGCCAGGCATGGAAGTAGACATCTCAAGTTTAGCACTAGGATTTTTAGCAGTATACTTTAAACCATATTCTAACCCAGCTGATTATGATTTTGCCATTTTTCTAAGTGACCCTAACTCTTGAAAATATCCCAAGAACACATTTTTTTAAAAGTGGCAAGTAGAAGTGGGTGCTTGGTGTAGTGATGATGACATATGAAAGTGCCTATGTTTGAGTATTGGCTTTGCGCGTCCCTGGAGTCAACAATGGTGGCTTGAATGGTTGTGTCCCTAGGACCCATGCGGGAGACCCAAATTGAATTTGGGGTTCTTGGTTTCACTTGGCCCAACCCCAGTTGTTGAAGTCATTTGGGGACTGACCAAGTGGATGGGCTTGGTCTCTCTCTCTCTTTCCTTTTTTGTTTTTGCCTTTCAAGTAAAAATACACATTTCTTAAAATGGCACATAAAATCTATTGATAATTCTAGTGATGAGCTTAATTATGGTGGTTTATTTCTCAAATAACAATGGTTCTGTTTGCCTACTCACTGCGACAGCCAAATTGAGAACTGTGAATGTGTCATTCTCGGTTCCAACAGACAGGGAAGGTTCAAAGATAGCTCCATTGGGCTGCACAAAGGAAACCGTGTGGTCCTCAGGGTCCTGGGTCACATTTTCTTTGGCCAGATAACGAACTCTGAAAAACACAGAAGCGAAGTGACAAGAAAACCACATTTTTCTCCTGTGGATGTTAATTTTCTCGACAAATATTTGAGCATAGAAAATGCCAGCAATTATGCTACACAGTGGGGTGAAAATGATAAATTAGCCACTACTTGGACCTAGTAAGCTATCCAGAAGGAGTCTCGAACTTGCAAACTGGGAGTTTTCACAAAGGCCATGGGAAAGCACACAGCAGACAGAAATGTCAGCTTGGTGGGGTGGTGGTGCATATATTGGTAGCAATTCTATATAGGTGGTCCAAATACCAAACAGTAGTTAGGTAAAGAAGGGCAGAAAGTCACCTGTATAAATAAGAAATTACATGATATATCTGGGGAGATGCAAATGTTTTAGTGTGGCTGGATTATAGAGATAATGATACAAGCAAGATCTCATACATTAAAATGATCCTGAGGGCAAGGAAGATAGTAGAGAAGCTTAAACAGGGGAACAGTGAGAACATTTTCTTATATTAGAACTCTCAGAGTATAACCTCCTCGGCACTAGATTTCTCCATTATTTTCAGCACTTTAATGAGAACTAGAGATCATAAAATTTCCATTTTTAAGGGTCACAGACTAACTCCACCCCTCTCTCATATACTGAATACTTACTAGTGCTAAGCTCCTGGTTTTAACATCCGCAAAGTAACAACTGCTTTTGAGGAATGGAGTGAAGGGTGATTATTATGGAGAAAATATTTTGCAAGTATAAAATATTCAGTGAGAGGAAATGAGGTAGTCACTGCACTGTCAAATATTTGACTATGTGTTACATGAGGTAAGTAGATAACTAAGGTAAAGACTGAACAAAGCAAAAAAAAAAAAAAGCCGGCACGGCGGCTCACTAGGCTAATCCTCCGCCTTGCAGCGCCGGCACACTGGTTTCTAGTCCCGGTTGGGGCCCCGGATTCTGTCCCGGTTGCCCCTCTTTCAGGCCAGCTCTCTGCTGTGGCCCGGGAGTGCAGTGGAGGATGGCCCAAGTCCTTGGGTCCTGCACCCCATGGGAGACCAGGAGAAGTACCTGGCTCCTGCCATCGGATCAGCACGGTGCGCCGGCCCCAGCGCACTGGCCGCAGCGGCCATTGGAGGATGAACCAACAGCAAAGGAAGACCTTTCTCTCTGTCTCTGTCTCTCACTATCCACTCTGCCTGTCAAAAAATAAAAAAATAAAAAAAATAAAAAAAAACTGAACAAAGCAACTAGAATTTAAGGCAAACCATCCTTCATTAACTATAAATCCCCCTAGAGCACAGAGGATTAGTGTTTTATGCTTCCAAACACTGAGCCTGACACACAGCGATTTCTTGTGGAATAAACTGATTGATGGTCACAAGATTTTAAGAATTTATTTATTTGATAGGCAGAGTTAGAAAGAGAGGGAGAGACAGAGAGAATCTTCCATCCAATGGTTCACTCCTCAAATGACCACAATGGCTGGAGCTAGGCTGATCCAAAGCCAGGAGCCAGGAGTTTCTTCTAGGTCTCCCACGTGAGTAAATGGGCCCAACCACTTGGGCTCCCTTCCACTGCTTTCCCAGGCCATCAACAGGGAGATAACTGGAAGTGGAGCAGCTGGGACTTGAACAGGCACCCATGTGGAATGTCAATACAGCAGGTAGAGGCTTAACCTACCATGCCACAGTGCCATCACTGATGGTCACATTTTTCAAAAGAGGATTCAAAATCCTCTAGGTGAGTATTTTATTTCTGATAAAATTTCACCAATGCTTTAATATTTTTTCTCCCCAGAATAAGGTAGCTACAGACAAAATAAAAATCTGAAGCAATATTCAGGATGGCCAATTACCCTATCTTTCCTCTCAAGTAATTGTATTTTAAAACTGGAATAATATCATGCAAGATAAGCTACTTAAATTTTAGGATCAGTTATATGTATATGTGAAATTGAAACAATAGTTTCTTGAGCTCACTTAAAGTTGTACTTACAGCATTCTACCAGCAGATGACACTCCCTCAGAGAAAATCCTTAAAAAGGAGTTGAGCCTTTAGAATCCACTTTCTAATTGAGAACATTGTCAGTGTTTTATTTTAAAATATTGGAAATTTTGCAAAGTGTTACTTTGTAAGGTCAAAATAAGGACTCTGTCCTACATTTTCCCAGATTGCTTTCTTTCCTATTCTGCAAAGGCAAAGGTAATTATAAATGATACCTGTTGGATCTAAGAATATTCTGAAGGAATTAAAATCTACAGAGATGGTGGGTATTGGAATAAACTTAAGATTTCAGTCCAGGGGCCAGCACTGTGGATCAGTGAGTTAAGGCCAAGGCCTTTAGCACTATTATCCCATATGGTGGCTAGTTTGTGTCCTGGCTGCTTCATGTCCAATCCAGCTCCCTTTAGGTGCACCTGGGAAAGCAGCAGATGATGGTCCAATTCTGTGGGCCCCTGCACGCATGTGGGAGACCCAGAAGAAACTCCTGGCTCCAACCTAGACCAGCCCCAGTCCTCATGGCCATTTGGGAGTGAACCAGAAGATGGAAAATCTGTCTCTCCTCCTCTCTAACTTTGCCTTTCAAATACATAAATAAATATTCATTTTTTTATTTCTTCTTAGAATGCAGATATAATTCATTAGACTTGAAAATCAACAAAAATCAGTTTTAGGAACTTCTTGAGTAGATTGTGGGATTTTTTTTCTTCTACTTTTTAATCTGAAAAGCAAATATCTAATAGGTAATTTAATACCATACAGATTTAAAGTTTAGTGTTTGAATAATACACAAGGGTTAGATAAGTGATAAGAAATATTACATAACTGATCCAACTCTATTCTGTTACATTTCATCAAAATTCCATGCGTTCTTGGGATCAAACAGAAATATTCAAATATCTAAATTCTGGCTTTCTTTACTCCACTAACAAGATCTTAACCTACTGTCCATTCTTTGAGGGTGCAGTTTTGTTTTTGTACAAGTGGATCTGTAAAGGTCTATTTTTCTTATTAAATCTGGATCTACGCAGTCAATGCAAGTCTGAAAGTGCATTTCAACAGACTTTGAAAAGATGGGTTTTCCATTAGTAATTCCTTTAGTTAACATTGATCTCTGCTTTATCAGCAAACATGAGGAAAATAATGAAATGTAGGAATGGTTTTAAGAATGTCTTTAAGGAGGGGCTGGTGGACAGCAAGAAACTAAAGAAGCCACCTGGAAAGTAGGAGTTTGGGGTACAATGATTGTAGGTACTATTTAGAATATCTGCAGAACCAAGATAACATAGCGTCACTGATGGTGAATGAAGATACAAGAGAGCAAGGGGCAGTGGAGATAGGGAAAGCTGACCCTGACGCAAGAAGTTCCCCACTGTATCTGCAGAGTGGAAAGGGTCAAAGTTCAATCATGGGAAGAATCCTCTTCTCCACTCAGCCTTGAAAAACAGATTGATGCCAAGATACAGCTGGGTAATTCAGAGAGGATGACCCTGCTACAGATGGCCTACGATGTGCTGCTGTCCTCTAAAGACAAAGTGGAACATCTGGGGCTGGCACTGTGGCACAGTGGGTTAAAGCCCCGCCTGCAGGACCACCATCCCACATGTATACACTTTTGAGTCCTGTCTGCTCCACTTCTGATCCAGCTGCCTGCTAGTGTGCCTAGGAAAGCAGTGGAAAATTGATCAGGTACTTGGGCCCCTGCACCCATGCGGGAGACCCGGAAGAAACTCCTGGCTCCTGAATTTGGATCGGCTCAGCTTTGACCATCATGGCCATTTGGGAAGTGAACTAGCAGATGGATGATATCTCTCTCTCTCTCTCTCTCTCTCTCTCTCTCTCTCTCTTTCTCCCCCTCCCCCCCATTTCTACCACTCTCTGTAATTCTGTCTTTCCAACAAATCTTAAAAGGAAGTGGAACACACTATGGATAAATTCTTAAAAATTCCTGCAGAGAAAACTAAAATATTTTGATCCAGGCAATTGCTTGCTTAGACCACTGTCATGTTTTGTCTATCAAAACTTCATCAAAGTCACCCTAAGAGCCATTGGTCAATAAACCCTTGGTTCTGATGGAGGAGAAATGTCTCCCATGCTTTTCATTTCCATAGAATTCAGGGTCTCATTTATGGGGGAGCATGTTTTCCTCAACACACAGGAAACCCTCAAATTACCACCTTTTTCCTAAGAGCAAACTCACCATTCTTCCATTACTTAAGATGTCTAGGCAAACTGAAAAGACTTCATTTTGGTAACATCATGACACAAAATAACCTCAAGTTGAGCAAGAATCCCTTGAACATGATTCCATATGGGGGATTTATTACTTAGGGCATTTTGCAGCAAACTCAACTCCTCTTCTCCAGCTCACCCTCTGTCATTTCTCCAAGCAGGTCAAGAATATACAACCCCTTCCCCATTTATCCCCTAGAGAGATAGGTTAAGGCTTTAAGAATAACATGCACATGAGATGCCACCCATGAGAGGAGAACAAGGATCAGCATTATGTTTATGCTTCCTGTTATCACAAAATTATTCTTTTTTTCAAAAAAGTTGATTTATTTTTTATTTATTTGAAAGAGTTATGAAGAGAGGGAGAAACACACACACACATACACATGCAGAAATCTTCTATCTGCTGGTTCACTCCCCAAATGGCTGCAATGTCTGGGGCTGGGCCAGCCTGAAGCCAGGAGCTTCATAGGGGGGTCTCTCAAGTTGGGACAGGGGCCCAATTACTTCAGCTATTTTCTGCTGCTTTCCCAGGCCATTTGCAGGGAGCTGGATTGGAAGTGGAGCAGCCAGGACTCAAACCAGCGCCTATATGGGATGCCAGCGTCACATGGAGCAGCTTAACCCAAACACACAAAATACATGACATGATCTGAATTCTAGTAACTATTTCTTCATACTCACTTCACTGATGCCACTTTTTAAAAAATTATGCTTATATTTCCATTATGACATATGAATTCCAGGTTCTCACAAGTGTATATCATATTGTGCCTATAATATTCTTTTACAATCAAATAGTTATGTAGGAATTTGCTAATATTATAAGTAAAGTATTCCAAGGTAAGACTTTTTCTTAACAAAAAAAAAAAAAAAAGAAAAAATCTTTCTCAACAACGTTATGAACAGTCACACACTTGGGCATAGAGACAGGTGATTTGGGGAAAACCTGTGACACAGGCAGGCACAATAAATCTCTGCCACTTCCCTGTCACACACCTCAGCAGAGGCTCTACCCTCACCACAACTGTTGGCGTTGACTCTACTTGGGGTGTGAGTTGCCAATCTAGAAACATACTAATGCTTTAGAGAGAAAGGCAAATTATACAGCCATCGAATATCCCAAACAAATAAGAACTATAACTACAAATATAGGATTTCCTAAGAATTCATCATAGAGTATAGCTACTTGTAATTACCCATGAAGGGACATTCACACATTTGTATAACAAGTGACAATGCAGGACTTAGGGATGTTTCCATATGGATATCATAAATGTATTCCTAATCTTTGGTGAAGGCAGTGCTTATAAGAAGTAGCATGGGGCAGGTATAGTGTAGCAGATTAAGCCTCTGCCTGCAGTGCTGGCATCCTATATAGGAACTAGTTCAAGTCCTGGCTGCTCCACTTCTGATCCAGCTCCCTGCTAACGTGCCTGGGAAAAACAGCAGAAGATGGCCCAAGTCCTTGGGCCTCTTGCACCCACGGAGGAGACCTGGAAGAAGCTACTGGCTTCTGCCTGGCCCTGGCCATCTGGGGAGTAAGGCAGTATATGGAAGATCTCTTTCTCTCTCTCTCTTTCTCTCTCTCTCTTTCTCTCTCTCTCTTTCTCTCTCTTTTTCTTTCTTTTTCTTTCTCTCTCTCTCTCTGTCTCTCTGTCTCTCCCTCTCTTACTGTACCTCTGACTTTCAAATACACAAGTCTTTAAAAAAGGAATAAATACTTTTAATTAAAAAGTAAATATAATGATTAAATTCTTAATAGTCTAGGATTCTACCCAGATGGGAAAGAGCATTGCAAAATGTCTTAAATGGCAGAGACACAACAAGGACATTTCAATACAGGGACATTGGTCAGGTAGACACCCTCTTAGAAACGTACGTGGTCCAGACACAAGCCCCATGGCCCACTCAGCAGTGGAGAATCACTCACCTGTACGTGTAAGGACCTCTTTGCTTCACCTTAATGTTGCTGCTGTTTGCTACCACTTGGTCTGGATTTTGCACATCGAAGATCCAAAACTGTCTATAAACATCTGTGCCTGTTTTCACCCAGTTTTTAAAAGCAATTGTACCTTCCTCAAGGACAACTTCCTAGGAATAAGAAAAAATAAAATATGCAGGTTATTTCTTTGTAGTAAAGGCAGGGCCTGCTAGGAGCTTCTTTTTTATCACCTTCAATGAGCCAAGATGAAAGCCTCAAGTTCAAGGGTCTTGCTCATGAGAACCTCTGCGACTTTGACATGGACTTGGCAGTGGAACTGGTCTTTCTTTTCCTTTTAAAATATGTTATTTATTTGTGAGGCAGAGTTACAGAGAGAGGAGAGACAGAGAGAAAGGTCTTCCATCCACTGGTTCATTACCCAGATGGCCACAACAGCCAGAGCTGAGCAGATCCAAAGCCAGGAGCCAGAAACTTTTGCTGGGTCTCTCACATGGATGCAGGGGCCCAAGCACTTGGGTCATCTTCTGCTGCTTTCCCAGGTCATAGCAGAGCTTGATTGAAGAGAAACAGCCAGGATGCAAACCAGCATCCGTATTAGACGCTGGCACCACAGGCAGCAGCTTACTATGCCACAGCACTGGCCACAGTGGACATGGTTTTGAGGTACTAGGACCGTAACCCTTTTTAGATACCCTCTTGTGACAAGCATCTATGTGTAACCCTGAAGGCTGGATTGTGGATGTTAAAGCAAACCATTGGCAAATTCTAGAGTGACCCTGGGGGAACACTGCAATGGTCAGTGACAATTTAAAAGTGTATTCAAATTGTTCCAAAAACTTTTCAAGTTGAACATTAACTTCTTTTATGCCCCTAAATGAGTTTATTTAATTAAGCAGAACATAAAATTAAAGGATAAAAAATTGGAAACTTTTTCCTTTCTTGGATATTTCAGAAGCTTATGGCTTAGCATCTATTAAATGAAGACAATAAATACTTCTAGACAAAAAAAAATAAATAAAATTGACTTCTCCACTCAGAATCCTGCTCCATACAGTTTCTCCAACGCCTAATACATTTGCAGCAACCCGTTACTACAACAGTCTAATCCATTCTATTCTGCAAATGAAAAGATGAGATAGGAATATGTCTTCTTAGGTAAAATCTATTAAAATTCACAAAGTCTTGTACCAAATATAGACAAGAAGAAAATGCATCGATGATAGCATATAAAAACCCTCCATTAGAAATCTGGTTCTTTGCTTCAGGAGATTTGGGACCAAGTGGAAAGTCACCAACCCCCTTAGGGTCAATTTCATTATTTGCCAAATGAGGGAGTCACCATAGAGGCTCTCCCAGTGTCTTTCCTAGGTGCCGACTCTCAGAGCACAAAGTCTATGAAGCTATAGTAACCAATGCAAACAAAGGTGATTTTGTAGCCAGCAGTATTTCCAATTAAGTGCCCTGGGAAGCAGGCACAGGCAGGAGACCTGTGCAAGGGGAAAAGGAAGACAACCATTTCACAGAAACAAGCTTAAGGGGATCCATGGATCCAGGAACAAGCTGATCTATTTGTTTCCTTCTCTTGGAAGCATGAGTTCTTAGAACAATGGGTCAGGAAAAGACATCAAACCTAATCTTGTTTTTCAGTAGGGCACAATGAGGCTCTGAGGACCCAGGGAGGTGGCCCCAGAGTAACCTGGGCAAGGAGCAGTGGGTTCAGAAAATCCTCCTCTCTCCCCGTACTAGTCCTTTGTTACAGCAGGTCCCAGCTGTCTTTGTTTCTCCTGTCTGTCACCCTCTGCATATACTGGGTGGAAGCCAAATGAAGTTTAGTATCTTCAGCATATTCGATTGCTTAATGCTGAGTGTCAGGGAATTCCTCAGAGAACTACCAGGCGTGGTGTTAAAACGCAATTACAAAATCCCACGCCGTTGCGAAGCACTTACACTGTGTACACTGGAGCTGCTAAAGTAATGTTCAAATCTCTTGCTTTTTTGAGAACTTGTCTCTGGAAAACTTTCCAGTTGCTCTTCAAAAAGCTTGCTTCCATGCAACAAGCCCAAAATGAAGGCAAAATCACATGAAACCTTATAACCATTCTAAAGGTGAAGATGTTTGATGAGAGTGTTGATGCTGGAAACAATTTACCAATTTCAAGAGACTTTACAAAAGGGGAATTATGCAATTATTATCACACCATAAGGATCTTGGAACCTAAAGCAGTATCTGTAATTGACCACATGCCTCTCCAAGTTCACATGTTATTTCAGCCCCAACTTTGAAGAAAAACTCCGATTCCTATAGAATTCAATAGGGTCTGACATATATAATGTGTACTTAACTGTATAATTCATTTAAGACATGTAAGTGTTTTAGGCCTTTTTTTCCTTTATATCATTTTTCCTTATTATTATTTCCTTATTATCATTTTTCCTTTATATCATTTTGCCTTATTAGTTGCTGGAGATTTTTTTAATAGAAATGTTGAAAAAATGAATTGAAATGATATATGGAATTATATACTCTTAGAGTTAGCACCACCTTATTTTCAGAGGTTGAAAGGGGAGTTCATAGGAAAAACAAACGTCTGATTCATTGTTATGTGATGATTGTGTAGCAGGCAATGGAGATATCACAACTTCTCACTCCAGTATTGTACAGTTCCCATAACGCCAGGATTTGTTCAGAGACAAAAGGAAAAATATCATAGTGGTCAAAACAAATGCAGTTCTTCTTCTGATGACATTACTATGTGCCTTAGAAAACTGTGCAGTAGCTACTTGAACAACAAGACTAAATGTGTTAGAGGTTCCTTTAATCGTTAAGAGGAGTAAAAGAGAGACAGAGAGAAAGGTCTTCCTTTTGTCGTTGGTTCACCCTCCAATGGCCGCCGCGGCCGGCGCGTTGCGGCCGGCGCACCGCGCTGATCCGATGGCAGGAGCCAGGAGCCAGGTGCTTTTCCTGGTCTCCCATGGGGTGCAGGGCCCAAGCACTTGGGCCATCTTCCACTGCACTCCTGGGCCACAGCAGAGAGCTGGCCTGGAAGAGGGGCAACCGGGACAGAATCCGGCGACCCGACCGGGACTAGAACCCGGTGTGCCGGCGCCGCTAGGCGGAGGATTAGCCTAGTGAGCGGCGGCGCCGGCCCAAGAGAACTTTTATTTAATAAATATAAATTTCCAAAGTACAACTTTTGGGTTATAACAGTTTTTCGCCCCATAACCACCCTCCCACCCACAAACCATCCCATCTCCCATCCCATTCTTCATTAAGATTCATTTTTAATTATCTTTATATACAAAAGCTCAACTTAGTATATACTAAGATTTCAACAGTTTGCACCCACACAGGCACGCAAAGTATAAAGTACTGTACGAAGACTAGTTTTACTGTTAATTTGCATAGTAGCACATATTAAGGTCAGAGATCCTACATGAGGAGTAAGTGCACAGTGACTCCTGTTGTTGACTTAACAATTGACACTCTCGTTTATGGCGTCAGTAATCACCCGAGGTTCTTGTCATGAGCTGCCAAGGCTATGGAAGCCTCTTGAGTTCACCAACTCCAACCTTATTTAGACAAGGCCATAATCAAAGTGGAAGTTATTTTTAACAGCCATGTCTTCTTTTTCAAAAAACAAAAAGTTTATTTATTTGAGATACAGAGAGAGAGACTGGGCAGCAAAGAGAGAGAAAGGAAGAAGGAGAGGGAGAAGGAAAACATGCAAGCAGACAGAACTCTCATTTTCTGATTCATTCCCCAAATGCTCCCACCAGCCAGGCTGAGTCAGGCCCACGCTGGAGTCAAGGATTCAATCCACATCTCACATGTCAGTGGTGGGGACCCGACCACCTGAGCTGTCACTGCTGCCTCCCAAAGTATGCATGAGAAGGAAGTTGGCATCAGGCACCAGGGCCAGAACTCAAACACAGGCACTGCAGTGTGGGACGAAGGCATCCTAAGCAGCATCTACACCAATAGGCCAAATGGCTGCCCAGGGACAGTCAGGTCTTTTAGAACATACTCAGGCAATTACTGTTTGTGCATGAAATTAGCACTCCTCTACGTGACTGGCAACGTTAGCATAACTATTCAAATACTCTTGGAATTCTTTTATGTGTAGGGTAGGTGGAGTACAAATGTAGAAAACATACTATTTCACTTTCCAGAATCATATATAGCAGATTTTGATCTTTGTTTGGACTATTTGGCCGTATGGGTGTCCTAACAAAATATAATGGCTTCTTCTCTCAAATCATAGAAGGAAATGAAATGCTATGAGTTTGATTCCCTGTCTGGTCACTTTAATAACCATTTAAATTTGGACAGGTTATTTGTCCCTCAGTTTCCTTCCCCAGAAAATGAGGATAAAAATAATTTCAGTTAGAACTACATGAAGTTAGTTTTTTTTTAAATTTATTTAATTGAAAGTCAGAATTACAGAGAGAGAAAGATAGAGGTCTTCCATCCTCTGGTTCACTCTCCAAATGGCTGTAACAGGGCTGGGCCAGGCCAAAGCAGGAGGCAGGAGCTTCTTCTATCTCCCACATTGGTGCAGGGGCCCAAGCATGTGGGCCATCATCTGTCCTTTTCCAGGTACATTAACAGGGAGCTGGGTTGGAAGTGGAGCATGGGGCCGGTACTTTGGTGTAGTGGGTGAAGCTGCCACCTGCAGTGCGGGCATCCCATATGGGCTCCAGTTCGAGTACTGGCTGCTCCACTTTCGATCCAGCCCTCTGCTGTGCCCTGGGAAAGTAGTGGAAGATGGTCCAAGCCCTTAAGCCCCTGCATCCATGTGGGAGACCTGGAGAAAGCTCGTGGCTCCTGGCTTCAGATCAGTGCGTCTCCGGCCACTGCGGCCAACTGGGGAGTCAACCAGTGGATAGAAGACCTCTCCCCTTCTCTGCCTCCTCTTCTCTCTCTGCGTAACTCTGACTTTCAAAGTAAATATATAAATATTTAAAAAAAAATAAAAGGAAGTGGAGCAGCTGGGACTCAAATTGGCACCCATGTGGGATATTGGCACTGCAGACAGCAGTTATGTCACAGTGCCAGCCCAAAGTTAGTTATTTTTGAAGGTCAAAAATTGTTGACAACTAGTATTTTCATATAGTTTAAGTTAACAATTAAGCTTTTGGTTGCTAAGAGGATGAATAAGTGTGGGCATTAGAACAGTGTAAGCCCACCATGAGTATTTCATATATCTTAGATTTTAGTATTATACAAATACTGTCCACCATTTAGAGGGTTGTTTTTTTGTTTTTTTGTTTTTTTTTTTTTTTTTTTGACAGGCAGAGTGGACAGTGAGAGAGAGAGACAGAGAGAAAGATCTTCCTTTGCCGTTGGTTCACTCTCCAATGGCCACCACCCAGAGTGCTGCGGCCAGCGCACCGCGCTGATCCGATGGCAGGAGCCAGGTGCTTCTCCTGGTCTCCCATGGGGTGCAGGGCCCAAGCACTTGGGCCATCCTCCACTGCACTCCTGGGCCACAGCAAAGAGCTGGCCTGGAAGAGGGTCAACCGGGACTAGAACCTGGGGTGCCAGCGCCACAAGGCAGAGGATTAGCCTAGTGAGCCACGGCGCCGGCCGAGGGTTGGCTTTAATATAATTTATTTCCCACACTGCTTTAACTACTTCACAGTCTCTACTGCCTGAACCAGTCATGTGCCAATAGCGAATGTACTTTCCTATGACACTTCTATTCCTGCTGTCATCATTTTTATATGCATTCCCTCTACAAAAAAGTAAATATTCCTTAAATAGCAGAAAGCAGAAACATACTTAAGATACTTCATCTTCCACACCCCCTGCTCCCATTTGCTCTTAGCTGATCCTAAACAGAACAATTTCTCCAAGTTAAAAAAAATAAATTTACATTAAGATATACAATATTATTTCAGAAGACTAGTCATTTTAATAAGCAACTTGTTATTATTTCAATTTATCTGAAAGTAAATTTAGGAACAAGTTACTAAAGGACCATCCTATTCAAGGATAGGGAAAATAAATGATAGTAAAATTGAATGATGGTAGAAATAATAGAAATAAATAATGCTATAGATGAATAATACTCATTTAATATGCCAAAAAAGCTTTAGTTTCATTTTGCTATGATATAGTCAATAACACAGGGAAATTAAATTCATATTTATTTAATATTCCCTTTGTTGTGCAATGTTCACTAAGCATTTTATTGAGTGATATTAACAATGTCAAGTAATACTTTATCTTTGGCAAATGATGGCAGAACTTTGACCTTTTCCAAAGTGCTTTGGTGGTTTCCACATTGATAGCAGCTCATGCTGTTGACTTTTAATCTGCTAGAATGATTGTGTGAACCTCTGGCTTCACACAAATCAATTAGTAAAAAAAAAAGGGGGGGGTTGAGCTGTAATCATAACAAGCATAAAATCTTCAGTAACCATCTCTTTGAAGGAAACAGCAAAAGCTAAATAAGTTAGAAGTAAAATTTCTGGTCTATTTTAGAACATTTCAAATGATACAAACAGGGTGTCATCATTTAGAACTGGAAGGTATGAGGGAGTTGACCTTAAAAATTAGATGATTTTCTGATCTTTTCAATGAAGCATTTTAATTTTTTTTTCAAAATAACACTTTCTAAATTTGCTATCAATTAAAATAAGAAGTAATATTCGGTGAGATGCAATAATAAACATATGAGAACTCAACAGCATTGAAATTCTTATTTGTTTGTAAAATAACAACATAACCCTAAGTGCATCTCAGCTGGGAGTGAGACACTTGACTCTCTAGGTTTACATGTAATTCACAGATCTGAATCTTCTCTGCCAAAGATATGCATATGCCACTCTCATTTTAAAAATAGTTTTGTAAACTAAAGGAAAAGGAAATAGTCTTACATAAATAAGAAGTTCCAGCATCTTTATATGACAAAAATTGATAAAGTGTATATGGTTGTTATACTTTTAGCAAATCTGAGAGCAAACTCGAACTTGGCCTTGGGTCAGCCACAGACCATGGTCATTGTAAATTCCAATGATGAGTCTTGGTCTAGAATATATGGTAAACGGAATATCATTTGACAGCTTTTTTTAGAAGTCATTATTTCCCTCAACTCTCGGCTCTGTACTTCCTCCTTCTTGAGTCTGACTCCATTAACCTCTTCCTTCTGCCTTGTGAAAGATGGCACATATAGCCTACATTTCAAAACCAAGACCGAAAAGCACATTGTTCTGTTATTTCCTTCTTCCCTTGAGCTCTGGCTTCCTATCACATCCTAAGAAATTACACCCCCTTGTTTCTATTACTTCATCTGAAATCATTTCTTTCCCTTTTTGCTTTTGTCTTCCTGCCTCCAAATTATGCCCAAATCCTGCAGCAACCTTTCTATTCTTTTCTCTCTTCATTTAATCTCACTGGAGAACAAATCTGTTTTGTCTGTCATCTCTATAGCCATGATCAAATCCACATGAGCTGTGACTTTTGGAGTACAGAATGATCTTCATATCAAACCATATGTAAAATCTTTCTTTCATGTCCTAACTTATGTATTTCTATTAAGAATTCATAGACATCTTGCATTTTTTTATTTCCTCTCTCCTAATCCAGCCCCCTTTTCCAAACTCCCATTATATTCCATTATCCATTGATGTTTTCTGTGTACCACTCCATGCCAGACCAGAATGCTTTGGCTATATAATGTGCAGATTATGCAAACTCATTTCTGAAAAGGAATCTTAAATTCTTGAAAGTGGTCATGGCCTACATAGTTTCCTTTTGTTTTGCTGGTTTAGGTCTCCATATTTTTCAGCCCTTTCTATTGTGGAAGCATAGCATGCAAGGCTGTGTGTGTGTGTGTGTGTGTGTGTATCTTTAGATTGCCTACATCTGGCACTGACTCCCTTTCCTAGGGGCTAGATAAGTTGGCAAGTTGATTCAACAAATTTTGTGCCTGTAATAAGAGGGAAATAATTTTATCTCCTCCTAGAAATTTGTGAAGATTAAAGAAGTTGGTATATAGGCACTCTTAGTAAGCACCACATGAAACCCAGCCACTTGATGCTCTCAATCTTGAGTGTAGGTTTTGTTATAGCTTACCCTTAGTAAGAAGCATTTAGCAACTACTACTTCATTTTAAAACATCAGTTAAAATATTCTTTGGTCTGTGGGTCAAAACTTCCTAAACTTAAGCCTATGTTGTTTTGCTAATCATTCCTCTTGTCACTCCATCATTCCTGGCACATTCCCCACCTCTTCTTTCCCTTTGGGCTGTTGTCCATTAGACTTCCAAACTCCATACTTCAAAACCCAACTGAAGTTCCACCTTCTTCCTGAAATATTTTGGATGTTCTGAGATATTTCTTTATAAACAGCATCTACTTTTCCATATTACACACCTACAATTCAACTCTAGATTCTCACATCTATTTTTTATGACACAATTTCCCCCAGTTGCAACTTACACTGTTGAGGTAAAAATTTATTTTTTTCTCTTAGTCACTTTATAAAAAGTACTTTTTGACATCTGTTATCTTTTATTTTCTCATGATTATTATGAGCCTATGGATAAATATTAAAGAGTTGGCTGAAAATATATGCTGGAATTCACATGTCAACCAGGAGAGAATGGGTATACACTTTGTTGCATGAAGCAGAAAATAAATTAGAGGATCAATGTCCAGCTATTGATGATCTAAAATGTGTCTGGAAAAAGAGTCTAAAAGCCTGTACACTGGGAAATGATTGTGACTTTTCCATTTAGAAGACTTTTGCAAAAGAAATTATAGTTTGTGCTAACATAGACATTGATCCTGTCCTGTCAATGGAGAAAGGCCAAGTGAGAAGCACAGTTCACAGAGGGGGAAGGTGTCGGAACAATGGCAATGCCACCTTGCATTAATGGACAAGTTGTGCTTCATCATCACCTGTCTGTCCTTCATAGCCCACAGCAAAACATTGTCAGGAGAACTGGAGATTCAAAGGCCAGAGATATGATTCAACTCAATCAGTGCATGAGGCTGAAGATCTACAATATATCAGCAACAGAGGAGCTGGAAATTCTTATACTATTATTGAATAAATGTAGGATTCAAATATAGGCATTAATACTGTAAAAAACCCCCATGCAATGAATCTTTTAAAAATCACAGAAAATATATATGATAAAACCAGGCATGGATTACAAGTTTTTTTGCCCACAAATAAACTTTTTTAAAAATTCCATTTCCCATGAACTTTTTGCAGTCCTCACATATTTTATACTAAGACAATAGCTATAAACATTCAGTGAGAAGATTTCCTTTAACTTAAAAACCTTTAGCATTTTTAGCTAAAGAAAAATCAAAACATAGTAACACCTTGTCATGAGTAACGAGATTTGAAATTAATTCTTCATATTACTTTGTCAGTTAAGTCCATGATTCCATGAAGTAAAATGGTGTTTATATTCCTAGTAAGATGATGATGTCAGACATGGATGAATGGAGGAGAGACACAAAATTCTGGACAGTAACAGAAATTTCAGTATGAACTGGTTGGTCTACCACAGTTTTTGGTTCAATTCTTATTGTTTTCCATTGTGTACTACATTAACTCTGTCCAGGTCCTTGAAACCCTGACCAGGCTGTGTTTAATTTGGCCAGCATTGTGTTTTAAAAGATGGACATATATGCTTTTGGGCAGGACACAAACTCTCAAGTTCACAACTGTGTGCTTCATTTTATCTTTTTCTTGGCAGCTTAATTTTTGTAACCCTGCCATTGAATATGCCATCCCACTTCAGGATTTCAGCAGGCATGCCTCCCCTCACTATCTTCTTTCTATTGAATGTCCTGGTAAGTGAGTGTGAGGCTAATGAGAATGAACTTGGCTGAGACATAATTCTATAGTGTCTATCAAATTGGTCTAATTTTTGTTAAAACTACAGTCAACTTGTTGAGATATGCTGAGATATATCTCACCTAATATATTTCAAAAAGTATTTTCTGAGAGTAAAATATAAAACTTTATAATTAGAAAGTATCTGTGAGATAACCATCTTTACACATATTAGAGATACTACATTACTATAAAATGTAGCAGTTTACCAAACTTATTTATCAGTTTATCAAATGTTTGAGCTCCAATATTAAAGTGTTTAATATATCCATGATTTTACTGTTATCAATAGGAATCAAAATTCAACTACTTTATATCCACTTAGCAAATACCCTTATTATTTTTCATTCAAAAGCACATCAACATATTCTTTGAACATAATTGAAAATAATATTTCTACTAATCTTCAGATCTGTGAATAGCTTTTATCTGAATTTGGATGTGTGTAAGATGGGAATGTATTCATGTTATGTACACATTACACTTGCAATGTTTTGCACAGGGACACTTCTCTGTCATGTCCAGTTTCAGTGATCCGTGATTACCCTTATGTTAAAGAAACAGAATTACTGGTTACCATGGATTATGTAAGTCCCCATAGCCAAAAAAGAGAAGAAATACGTAGTATGATAAGAAATACTGTTTGGATTACTCGTACCTTTTTAATTGTCTTCTCAATCAGTATGTCTCCAACTGGCATTAGAATACCTCCAAACACAGCCAGCACCGCACCAATCACGGCCCCCGCGATAAGACCACAGTTCCGGTCGCAGCCCATTTTCTTTTGTGGGAAACGAATGAAGGTTATGCACCTGCTTCTTCCAAACTCCCAGGTACGATTCAGGTGTTTTCTACCAAGTCTGGTTCTGTCATTAGGAAAAGATCATAAAACAGAAGCATAAATATCAGCACAAAAAGTTCAAAGTACAAAGACAACATGCAACTGAAACATAGTTTTTCCAGTTCTAAATGGACTAATTCTTTAGCTCTACCAAACTCACTTTCTGGCTGCTGCTTCTCTTTATTGCTCCTAAACTACCACAGTGCCAGAAACCATACTGTATATTGTGTTTCTTCAAAATCCTCCTCTGAATTTTATTCCCCTGGATGATTAACACATTGAAACCTTATCAGAGGAGAGCCATGCTCTTGTACTCTCACCCTCAGCCACTATCTTCCAGCCTGGGATGATCAGTTGCATCCTTGCCCTCTATCTGGCTTCTCCACCCAAACATAACCATCTCCACCCCACCTGCAGTTCTCCTGTAAACTGGACACCGTCTCCAACTTCCAAGCAAGGAGGGTGGCATGATTGGGGTTTTGCTTGTTTCTTTTTCATATTTTACTATACCTTATTCACGATTAAACAGGATTTTACAGGAAATAATCTGAGGAACTTCAGAAAGAATCAGTTCTTCCAATCATTTGTAAGCTATTAAAACAAAAGTATGGGTAAACAGATAAAATATTTTTTAAGAAAATATTGTCAGAAAATTAACAGTTGAATATACTCAAATGCAATCATAAGGATAACCATTTAAAAAATATCTTTCATGAATACTGAGTTCATGTCTAAACTGTATGATATTTCATTTTATATACAATTATAACATAAAACTTGGACTAAAACAATGTATGGAATGGATGGATACTGTTGTAGTAAGATTAATATTCTTCAAAGCACATTCATTTGAATTATTTTGGTTGTGATGGGATTTTTCCCATAATGAAATTTACCTGTCATTGAGACACAGTAAGAATGTGCTTTGAAGCTTATAAAGAAATAGTGTCAGGATGGAAGTACTTAAGGCATCCACGTCCCATATCAGAATACCTGGACCATATATCCAGCTCTGGTTCCTGACTTTAGTTTCCTGGAGTACTGATGATGGCTCAAGTAATTGGATCTCTGCCACCAACATAAAAGATTGAGTTCTCAAGTCCCAGCTTCAACCTAGCCCAGTCCCTGCCATTGCAGGCATTTGGGAGGGACACAGAAGATGGGAGCATATCTCTCTCTGTCCCTCTCTTTCATTAACTAATTTTGAAAACAGTCTATTTCATGACCAAGGAAAACACAGGTATTAGCAGTACAAAAGCTATAGTTCAAAAAGAGGTGCACACAGAATATAATTGCCAATAATTTTTAAAAAATTATTTTCATTCTATTTAAAAGGCAGAGATAGAGAAAGAGGGACAGAGAAGATCTTCCATCTTTTGGTTCCCTCCCCAAATGCCTACAACAGCTGGGGCTAAGCTACATCAATTTCAGGGGACTGGAATTCTATCCTGTCTCCCATGTGGGCAGCAGGAGCACAAGTAGTTGAACTAAAACCTGCTGCCTCCCCAGGTGTGCATTAGCAGGAAGCTGGAATTGGGAGAAGAGCTTGAATTTGAACCTGGGTGCTTGGATATGCCCTGCAGGCATCACAAGTGGTGCCATAACTGCTGCCCATTACCAATGATTGTAGGAAAATCCATATTTTCTTATGATCTCAGCTTCCCCCCCAAACCCCACCTCCTTTTTTGCCATAGAAGTATTACTCTCTCTGCCAGTATGCATTTTCACTTGAGAAAACTTTCAGGTTCTCAGAACTATTACGTGCATAGCTAAGAAAACAATGGTGAAAGATAACTGCTACAAAATTTATTTACTATTTTTATCCTTTAGGACTTCTGTTTCCTGAGGATTCTGTCACTGTTTATCATGGTACCCCATCAACTCAGTCTCACTGAGGTCATTACTGGCACATGTTTTCACCAATGTAAAAGGAATGCACACAAGTATATACAATTGGTTTATTTTTCCTGTGAACTTTTATGTCTCCCTGAGCATGGGACACTGGCTTTTTATTAATCATTTGGGGTGGAGCAGAAATAACAGCTTCCTTACCCTTTGAACACATGTACTGTGCCACCTCCTGTGGCTTTAGCAAGTATTGCCATCATGCAATGGGGTAAGTTGTTTAAGATTGATAATAATAAATACTGAATATTATCAAATAATGCATTTCCTTTGCAAAGTATAATTATATAGTGCCTTAAACACTTTTTAAAAATTTATTTAATTTGAAAGGCAAGGTGTGTGTGTGTGTGTGTGTGTGTGAGAGAGAGAGAGAGAGAGAGAGAGAGGGAGAGAGAGAGAGAGAGAGACTCTTCTATCTGCAGGTTCTCTCCCCTAGTGGCCCCAATGGCTGGGGCTAGATATGGCCAAAGCCAGGAACCTGGAACTCCATCCTGGTCTCCCACATGGTGGTAGGGACAAAAGTCATTTCACCATCTTCCAGTGTCTTCCCAGGTGTATTAGCAGGGAGTTATATTGGAAGTGCTGCAGCCAGTACCAGAATTGGCATTCCAGTCTCAAGTGCTGGTGTTGTAAGCAGCAGCTTAACCACACCAGCCTGCTTAAATTTTTCTTGAAACAATCATTTAAGCAACCATAGTAATTGTTAAATAGCGAATGTCACCCTGGGGTTGTGTGTGCTGGAAACCAACAATCTATCTTGAAGTTATACTTAAGGAAGTAATAAAAATACATCTCTGCAAACTGGTGTAATGGAGGTTAGAAGACTGAAGATTAAACCAAAGATGGATGTACCATTCTCGTGCCAGGTGAGAGTGAGCTAGCCAATTAATCTGTTTGCCCCTCAGAGTCCCCCAGTGTAGAGTGAAATGTGAAGAGGAGATTAGAAGTTTTAAGACAAGCAGCTGAGCCAGTGCATCACCTCCATATGTCATGAGGGCTGCCGTCTCTAGACACACAGACTAAGTATGTGGGCTTTTATGCACTCTGAGCCCAGACATACTGAACAGTGGACAGGCCAGTGTAGTGCCTATACTCCGCCTGCTTTAAACTTAAAACTGAAGTGAGACAGTGTACACATCCCACTGCTATTAAGCCAAATTCATTAGAAAACAGAAGTATGAAATAATGTATTCTGTTGAATCATGCTTAGACAGATTACTTATATAACATTAGACTGGGTGGTATATGAGCAAAAGTATTAATCTTTAATTATTTCATTCATATACTCAATTTGAGAGAGAAAGAGAGAGAGAGAACTTATCTACTTCTTGAAGTTTCAACTAACGAACTTTTACTACCTTGCTGTAAATTTCTACTTTTCCCCTAAGTGTAGGACAGTTATTTGACATTCCTTGGGTTCATTTATTATTCTTCAGTGAGTGCCTTGAAATCATGAGTAATGAGATATTGCTATTATAATCATACTTTATCCTTATGCTGCCTAATACAAAATTATAATTAGTTTAAAATTTACCAGAGGCAAAGGAGGACCAAACACATGGAGGACAGGCACTGAGCATTGAAAGAAAAGTTCAGGTTACACAGAATATTCTATTAACACCTCTCCACTCTTATTTATTGTCAGAGAAAAGGTATAGTTTCTCTCTACCATTTCATCAAATGTGGCTATTTATAGCATGCAAAGTTTGGGTATTGCATACTTGGGTTTTTTAATGGATAGCTTCATAAATATTAAGTAATTAATTTCACTTGCTAAACCTGAATTCAATTTTATTTTTTACTGGTTATTTGCCTTTTAAGAAATAAACAAAACTTTGATATGTCATAATTTATTTCTTGCTTAGAGTTCTTAAATTTGGACAGCAAATAGTTTCAGACAATTCTTGAGACTTATATAAAGAAAGAAGAGGGTCCCGGAGCTGTGTCAGGGCAGGTAAAGTTGCCACCTGCAGTGCTGGCATTCCATATGGATGTTGGTTCGAGTCCTAGATGCTTCACTTTCAATCCAGCTCCCTGCAAAAGCCCCTGAGAAAGCAGAAGATGGCCCAAGTCCTTGGATCCCTATACCAACATGGGAGACCTAGAAGAAGCTCTTGGCTCCTTGCTTTGGATGGGCCCTGCTCTGGCCATTGCAGCCATTTGGGGAGTGAACTAAAGGATGGAAGACCGATCTCTCTCTCTCTTTCTCTCTCTTTCTCTCTTTCTCTCTCTCTCTCTTTCTCTCTCTCTCTCTCTCTCTCTCTCTTTCTCTCTCTCTCTCTCTCTTTCTCTCTCTTTCTCTCTCTTTCTCTCTCTTTCTCTCTCTCTGCCTTTCAAATAAATACATTTTTAAAAAGGAAAGAAAGGAAAATAAATGGCAGAATACAAGATGTTACTAGTCACATACCTTTCCTGATTCTCAAGGTGAATAAGATTGCTGATTCATAGATTATAAATCATATTCCTTTTTAGAACTCACAAGTAGACTATTCCCTTGGGCTGTTTTTGAAAGGAGGGATAAAAAGAACTTCTTTCTCTTTTTTCTGATGTCAAATTAATGGAGTGTTTTTATAATGAACTTTTAAGCAACATAACCTTCCAATATTTTGGGGATTCAAGAACTGAACTTATTGCAAAACTTGTAGTAGACTGAACTATAAGAGGCTTCTCTAAAAAATGGACTAGAGGGGTGGGTGCTGTGGCGTAGCAGGTTAAGTCTCTGCCTGCAATGCTGGCATCCCACGTGAGTGCTGGTTCAAGTCCCAGCTGCTCCACTTTTGATCCAGCTATATGGTATGGCCTGGGAGAGCAGTGGAAGATGGCCCAAGTCCTTAGGCCTCTGTACCCACATGGGAGACCTGGAAGAAGCTCGTGGCTCTTGGCTTCCAATTGGCACAGCTCTGGCTGTTGTGGCCAGTTGGGGAGTGAATCATTGGATGGAAGACTTCTCTCTCTCTCTCTCTCTGCCTCTCCTTCTCTCTGTGTTTAACTCCAACTTTCAAGCAAATAAATAAATCTTAAAAAAAAAAAAAAGACTGGAACATGAGAGCAAATCCACAGAGAATCTATAATTATTCCCATGTGTGAACAAAGCTGTGTTCCCTGGGAAACTCCACCCAGAGGTAACTTTTCTGGGATATGAACTATGAAATTGGAAATAGTTTCAGATTTCCAGGGTTTTTGTACCACCAATGAGTCCCAGTACCCACATGACATTTTCCTGATGATCATTGGATACCTAAAATTTCCTGTTCTTTCCATTAACCTTCCTTCCACTTTTTCTTAGGATAGGAAACTAGATCAGACACTTGTGATTCTATTAAGTACATGCAGTCATTTTTTTAATACACAGACTCTTCCTCATCAAAGAAATGCAACATTTGCCCATAAAATCCAATTTGTAGAATTACTGGGGATGATTAATCCAGCAATAGGTTGAAAAAAGTATGAAATCTAGTTTCCTTCCAAAATTAACACAATGTCTTTCCAGATTTTTTACTCTATGCAAACCATGCCATGGTTCCCTAGAAATATATGAGATAACAGATCGAAATCCAATCTCATAGAAATAGGTGCAAGCCAATCTTTTAAAATTGGTTCTGTTTCATCATTGGAAACAGAAGGCCATTAGATCCACCTTCATGAAGTACTATTCAAATATAGAAATCTCCTTTTAAATTTGATGCACAAAAACTATTGAAAGCTTTACTTAATATATGCTAAATTGATCTTCTGTATATAAAGAAAATTGAAAATGAATCTTGATGTGAAGGGAAGGGGAGAAGGAGTGGGAGAGGGAAGGGTTGCAGGTGGGAGGGAAGTTATGGGGGGGAAGCCATTGTAATCCATAAGCTGTACTTTGGAAATTTATATTCATTAAATAAAAGTAAAAAAAAATAAAAATAAATTTGAGCAAAGGAAAGCTAACTGGTATAAGAAGAGGATAGGTAGGTGGTGCTGTAGCATAGTAGGCTAAGCCTCCCCCTGCAGCACCAGCATCCCTAAAGGGAGCTTGTTTACGTCCTGGCTGCTCCACTTCTGATCCAGCTCTCTGCTTACTGCCTGGGAATGCAGCAGAAAATAGGTCAAGTGCTTGGCCCTTGCACCCATATCAGAGACCCGGAAGAAGCTCAGGGCTGCTGGCTCTGGGTCAGGCCAGCTCCAGTCATTGCAGCCATTTTGGGATTGAGCCAGTGGATGGAAGACCTTCCTCTGTGTCTCTCAGTCTCTCTGTCTATAACTCTACCTCACAAGTAAATACATAAAATATTTTTTTAAAAAAGAAAAATCGGGCAGGAATTGCACCCATTCAAACTTTCAGTCACACTGTACTTGGGCTCTGAGTTACTGAATAAAACCCAATGCCTCTACCCAAAAAATAAATAGGAGAATTAGAAGATGACCAACATCTTCTGGTATAGAAGTTACCATAATCTTTTGACTTTCTTGTATGTGCCTTTTCATACTATCAAAATATATGCAGGTAAAAATATACAATATAAATATTCTCTGAATAGATACTTGTCATATAAAACAATACTACACCCAGCTAAATCGTATAACTCAAATATCACAATAATAATCATACATATAAATGTATTGGGCTTCACATATTATACTCAGGTTCCTTCTAAAATGAATTCTTCTATTAGAGGCATATGAACTAGGGATTACTACAAGTTTGAAATGCCTCTTATAGAGTAATAGTAACTTAAACAGGTTTGCCTAGAAAAACTCAATCTCAAAACTTATATTTTTTTTCACACCCAAAATTCTAGTATAAACAGAAAGATACTAATAAGCTTACAGGGGTTAGGATTGTGGGTCTGAAGTTGAGAGCTGAAGTTGAGAGCTAAATTTGAAGCTCTTAGAGTTTGTCATTCAATTTTCTCATAAACGAGTTTTTGTACACCAAATAAGATTAAAAGTATTAAATAAAATTAAATGTAATAATGTATAAAATTTTCATGGTGAATGTTATTTTGAAATGTCATTTTAAGCAACTATAACATAACAAGGTTACTTCATATTGCCCAGGTTGTTTCAGAATTATAATAAATGTATACATGTTATACAAATAGTAATGATTATTTTAAACTTATAACAAAATTTGATTACATATACACTTATACACATATATACATGAAATGAAAATACCATGCAAATGGAAAGGAAACTGAAAACAATGTTACTTGAAATTTTTAGCAAAATCTTGTGCTAGTGAACTAAAACATGATTAAATCAGAAAATAATTACAGAATTGCTTCCTTCAGCAGACAAAAGAAAACACAAACATAGCAAATATATTTGGGCAAAGTTGGCTAAAACTTTCATAAAATAAAGGCAGTAATGTTACTTATTAGATAAGTTCCAAAGCTTTCAGTACACTCTGTACAAGTACCTCTCCAACTGTAATTATAATAGTCCTCCCAGGCTAAGCTGTTATCTGATAGTTTTGTATTTGGTTCATTTTTCTGGTTTACTAATAACTTTAGTATATAAAAAGATTTCTACATTTTTCCTCTTAATGAATGTCAAAGAATGACTAGATTCTTTATATAACAAAACTTTTTAGATATTTCATTTCAGCATTGCTTTCTTTCCACTTCAACAGACATCACTGACTTAAAACCAAATGGGAAAAGACTGCAAATCTTTACAAAAATTTTATCAATGTTTCATGATAACTGCAGACACTGTTTGAAATTTAAAATACAGAATTTATGCCATTTACAGTTATTTAGAAATTTACTTGGATAAGCGAGCCTCTTAATTTCTCCAGAATGCTTTGTCCCTTATTCAAATTCTATTTCATGTAAGAAAACAGTGCACTAAATTGCCAAAAACATTTATTTTAGTTATTTTTCTAGTAAATTGTAAGCTAATTTATACTAATTAATGTCAATATTTAAAATTTAAATTCCTGGGAACAATTATTGCATCTTTATTAATGAAAAATGCTTAATAATCACATATCCAAGATACATACTGAATTTAATCATGTAGACAAATTCAGTTTCCAAAAGGAACTGTGAAATTTAGCCTGGAAACTAAGCAAACTAATGATTCTGCAAATTAATAATCAGTTAAAAAATGCATACTACAGAGCATTCTGACCGGAGTAACAAGACATTTATGTAAATAAATCCCATTATATTTAGTATTATTTTTGATAATTTTCATTATCAAAGCATCTTGTATAAATAGACTGAACACAAAACAAATATTTTTACAATAATCCAAATCAGACTGTAAATCATTTTAAATGTTAGCAAATAAATGTTTGCATGCAAACAAAAGATACTAAACATCAAATAGTGAAATATCTTTGAACACAGTTCTAATAGTTCACAAACATAAAATGTAGAAGATTGACAAGCTGGAAAACACAACACACCTGGTTTTTAAATAAAGCCTAGTGACTTTAAGACAAGAGCTACTATTTTTGGTTGTCTTTATTAATAAAATATCTTAGGAGTCTTTCCATAGTAGTGTGATCTCCCATCAGTTGGGAGTGGGAGTCTCTACATCTTTTTTTATTTAAGAAAAACCATATGACTTACCTTTAGAAGGGCTAAAAAGGATTTTTCAATCAAATGCTCCAACATTTGAATAGACAATTCTTAATAGGACCAAATGGTATTCCGCAGAAAAATCTTACACCAAGATTCTCATTACATAAGTGTGTGAGAGTTTAAATATGCTTAAAAAAAAATCCTACAACGTCAGATCCCAGTGTGTGGCTCACTGCCAGAGGAATTGAAAAAAAAAAAAAAAAACTCACACACATCACGCTACTGGTATGGCACATCAGAGTCTATTTTTGTGATCATGTGAAGACCCATCACCTATATCTGAGCTACTCAGCAGTACTTTTTTTTTTCTTTTTCTTGGCTGTTTTGCCATCCAAGTAAGTCAGAGGCCAGAGAAACAAAAGGAACTGCTCTGCAGAGCCATCTCTAATACATTCCGTTTTCCTTTAGAATCTTTATTGCAGATGCCGAACTGAGATTGGGAGCAGGAACAGTGTATTGGGAAGGAAAAGCCTATTTTCACTTCCGTGTCATGACTGGGCTTGCAAAATTCATCTTGTGAATATTAAATTAAATGTGTTTTTCTCTAAAGAGCATAACACTGAAGAGCTCTGTGATTAACCATCCTAAAAACAATTGGACATTCTGTCAATCAACAAAGATGACAACCAGGCTTAAAAAAAGGAAACAGCCTATTGTTCTCAAAGAACATTCTTAACCATTTATCATTTTCTGTTTGTTTTACATTAGTTTCACATGCACAGCAAAGTTCTCCTGCCAAAAATGAAATCCCTTACACATCTTCAGTCCAAATAGGACTATTAAATAATATTTAAATGCAATTACTATAGAGGTTGAATGTTTAATGTTTAAAAAAATGCCTTTAAATCATTTCCAAAGTCATTATTTTTATAGCTAATCAAAACAGAAGGACTTGCGCTTTGGAGATAGAGGGCCTCTTATTATTAAATCTTCATTTGTAGAAAGAAATCCTCAGACTCTTACAGGAAAATCTTCAGAAGGTCAAATTAGCCTGGATCTCGCAGGCTAGCTGGATAAATGTCTCAAGTCAACTTTGACATAAAGCAAGCTAAGAATAACAGCCAGCAGTATATTTAGTCCATTAGGTCATATGTAAGACAGTTTTTGTCATTAGGGTGCCCACGCTGTCCCTTTCAGATGTGTGTGGCAGCACATTGCAGGCAGTAGACATGATGCGAAAGGGAACCAGCAACTCTTTCTGGCATTTTTCAGAATGCTTTTTTTACTGACATGTTTATTTAAAAGTTAATGATCCATAAAAACACTTTAGGTATATTAGGATGAGCTTTCTAAATTTCAGACCACTTAATTAGGAGAGAATAGAAATCACTCAAAGAAATCTTATCATGATTATCCTTTCCATTTAAATGAATAACTCCTAGAGATTCCAGGAAACTTAAAAAAGGCAATTGTTCCGTGGCTGGAACTTTTTAAGGTTGGCTGTATCGTGTGAAAATGCAGTATGGTATAAATGTTAATTTAATACATATATTGCTTAAAAATCTTATAGCTATCTGTTTGGTATTTAAGCCACTTTGATATATTTTCTTCTTAACCTTATTTCTCATTTGTACATATTCACAGACCAATATGACAATTCAGAAATACTTGCCAACACAACAGGTCTCCAGATAAGACACTTTTGAAAGTCATATTTTACACATATTGAAAGGATTGGTAAATCATCAGGAAAATATGAATATTATTAGCAACAGATATTTCAGAAGCAAATAGACACAAAATAGATGGCTGCCTTGGCACTGGTCTTACTTGGTTCTGTATTTAACTGATGGCCTGGTGCCATCCAAGTCTCTGCAGAGGAAAACGTCACACATTGCCATGAGCCGGCTGTTCAGACAGGCAAACTGACATTCCCAGAAGCAGCTGCTGGGTGTTTAAAAGCCCAGTCTGTTGAAATCTTTAGTATATACTAAAGTATATACTAAAGTATATATTAAGTTGATCTTCTGTATATAAAGATAATTGAAAATGAACCTTGATGAAGAATGGGGTAGGAGATGGGATGGTTGCAGGTGGGAAGGAGGTTATGGGGGGAAAAGCCACAACAATGCAAGAGTTGTATTTTGTAAATTTCTATTCATTTAATTAAAAAAAAAAAAAAAGCCCAGGGACAACAGTTTCTGAACAGCTTAGCACATCAGAACCAGGAAGCACACAGCCAAGTCCAACCTGAAAGCATGGTCTTTGAGGAAAACATGCACTTTCCACCCTGGCACCCATTTCAGAGAAAACAATGTTGGGGTTTCCTTTTTAAAAAGGAATGTGTTTCATATAAGGGTAAATCTTACTTTATGTATATCTACAATAACACTAAATGAACATATTAGAATAACAATAAAATTGGCAATATGCTTAAGCCAACAAAGGCACAATTATTTGTAAACTCTGCTTTGTGAAAGATCATTAGGGCTAGAAATCATATGACAGAAGTAAATCCTGAGGCCACCAGGCCCTCGTTATGTGAGTGGGGGTTAGGAATTAAGTAACCATTTATGTTTTAAAGTTAATATAGAATAATTGCATAGGCATCAAACAGACACCTTGTGATATAATTGTTCTTTCGAGATTTTCATTATACTCCTGTGGAATTGTGGTCTTACTACTTTTTACTTGTTGAGTACTATGGTTAGTGGTGCATTAAGCCTGTGTTTATAGAATGGATAGAAATGATGTTTTTGCAAGCATTAAAGAAAAGAAAAAAAGAAGGAAGGAGGGGGATTGAGGGAGGGAAACAGGTAGGAGGAAAGTATGGTTAGCTTCTTAGAATTGTACCTATGAAATATGTGAAATCTGGTATAATATTAATAAAATTAAAAAGGCATAAGTTATTAAAATTCCAACATGTATGTATACAACGTTAAATGGTTGCCACAATCAAGCTAAAGAACATATCCACTGCTCTTCTTCTCATAATCAAACATTAGAGAAAACTAAATATCAGACTGGTAAGAACTAAATGAGATGAAGAGTGTGCAGCCCTTGACGAAGGCCTGGAAACCCCTGGGCACTCAAACTATGCTTCCTCCTGTTGCCCTCTTCCTGCCAGCTTTCTTCCCCTCGCTTCTGTCTCTGCTCTGTTCCCTGCCAATAACTTATCACCGCTGGACAAAATCCTACAATTGACCTATGTTTTTGTCCTGTCTGCATTTATTAGGATTCTGGGCTGTGCCTGTTTAAATCCACTGCGAGTGCCCCCAAGTTCAGAAGGGGCACAGACTGGTAAACAGTTGAATGAATGGACACACACAAGGACTGCAAAGAGAATAACATTTTAAAAGGAGCCAAGAATGAATGGAAAGGAGAGGCCATTGTGCTGCTTGTTCTTAACACAGTTATGCCATCGTTTGATTGGGCCTAAGATATGCTCAGAAAGTGAATGGGCCTCAATTTAAGATTAGTTTTCATTATTTCCTAGGGGCATGAAATGTTGTTAACTACTTTACACCTCCCAGCCACAGTGGAAATCTCTCTGCCAGAACTGTGGTAACAATTAAGTGATGACACAAAGGATTTAGGAAAGAACCACACAGCATTTTTGTTGAAAAAGTAATTGTCGATTATCATGGGCTAGTAAGCAAAATTTTATTTTAGGTAATTTGTTAAACCCAAACAAGTAAGAAATACCACAAATTATAGAATGGTATAAAATGAGAAGTCAATATCCAAATCTATTCCCTAGAAGTAACCACTGTTACATATGCTACCCTGCTCCTGAGATGTGAAACTTAACATTTAATATGAGGTAATGCCTAGACTGATTTATAAATACTTTCTGGAACTTACCATATCACAAAGAGAATTTCCCTTTTATCACTATTATAAAATAGTTCACAGTGACTATTTCATCTTTTCAGTGTCTAGTCACCATTTAATAGATATAATTTCTAGTTCTTTACTCTCACAAAAATAATGCAGAAAGTATATTGCATGTGTAGCTTTGTATACTTGTGCAGGAATATCAGTAAAAGTGGGAAATGAACTTCCTAAGACACGATTTGTAGTTCTTTTTTTGTAGGGAACATTTTACTAAATTACTGCTCATACTTGTGCACAAAAACGTGGTAGATGGCTTGTCTCTATCCATCATTTGATGGGTTTATACTAAATTTTAAGTTTTTACCAAGTTTGTTGCTTGGTAAAACTTTTCTATATAATTGAGTTGAGTCTACTTCCCAAAGCATGCTAGGTAAGGATAAGCTGCTGCTTACAGTGTGGGCATCCCGTGTCAGAGCACCCTTTGGAAGCAGAGCAGCTGGGACTCAATCCACTGCCTGCTAAAGAACCTGGTACTTGGGCCTGTTCGACCCATGTGGGAGACCTGGGTGAAGTTCTTGGTTCCTGGTTTCAGCCTGCCCAAACATGGCTGTTGCAGTCATTTGGGAAATGAACAAGAGGATAAAAGACACCCCCCCCCCCCCTTGCTCTTGTCACTCTTCTTTTCAAGTAAGTATATAAATCTTTTTTTTTTTTTAATTTTAAAAGTGTATTAGGGCTGGCACTGTGGCATAGTGGACAAAGACATGGTCTGCAGTGCTGGCATCCCATATGGGCACCAGTTCGAGTCTAAGCTGCTCCATTTCCAATCCAGCTCTCTGCTATGGCTTGGGAAAGCAGTAGAAGATGGCCCAAAGACTTGGGCCCTTGTACCCATGAGGGAGACCCGGAAGAAGCTCCTAGCTCCTGGCTTCAGATAGGTGCAGCTCATGCTGGTGCAGCCATCTGGGGAGTAAACCAGCAGATGGGAGAACTCTCTCTCTACCTGTCTCTGCCTCTCTGTAACTCTGCCTTTCAAAAAAATAATAAATAAATACATCTTCTGACATATTCCTGTTAATTTTTTTTCTATGAGTTGATTTGTCCTTTTTTTGGTTAATTATTAAGGAAATACCCACTCTTTGACATTTGACTTTTTTAGGTTGACAAAGTTTTCTTTCTTTTTACTGTATGTTTAAATTACAGAAATTTTTCATATTTATTTAATTACTTTTCATTCATTTCCTTTTAAGGATTGTGTCATACTTTGAAAGCCATTCTCCACTGCCACAATGTGAAAAACAAAATACCCTTTTTTTCTAGCATTTTTATGGCTTTTAAAACTTCTTTTTAACAATATTGTTAAATAAGCTGAGTCATAGCCTTTTACACTTGTGAAGTAAAAGAGGAAGAGTATAATGAGTAACACAAATATTGCAACATATTTGAGAAGCAGTTGTGACTCATTACAGAAGTTCTGGGAGAGGGATCACATGGCCAAAAGTTCTGATCACAGCTTTATTAACAGTAGAGGTTGCAAAATCAGCAAGACATAGTCATTGTGTTCCTGGTCTCTTCACGTCAAAGAGAATAGCCATATGGAGCCTACCTGTACCCTTGAGCTCGAGATCAAATCCAATGGTAGATTTAAACTTCAAACTGAGAAAGCTAGATAACAAGATATTGGCAGTTTATAGTAGTAGATAACTGAAAAATTTTTAATGTTTTTTTTCTTTTTACAGCTCAACAAGGAAAAACACCTCAGTATAACATGCACTGTGGTTCTAGATTCTATGGGTAAGCAAGGGCTCAAAACTTATGAAAATAATGATGATAGAGAACAGAGTTCACACACACAGGGAGCTTAGAGCCTGCTGAGGTGACCTCACCTCGCTGATCAGTTACAACACCCTACTAGGTCCTTCAGATAACCCTTTGCTATGTGCCAAAACAAGCGTTAAAATTCAAACTGACAAAAGAGCCTATACCCCTCTGAGAAATGGTAAATCTGTTCCTGATCAATACCTAGCTTTACATATTCCTTTTACAGTATTTACACAACTTGATGAATAATTTTATGTAACCAGTTAATACATGGAGAGGAAAATGATATCTGGACACAATAAGCAGTGAAGAGTGAACATCCTAGAGGTGGCAATTAACAGAATTATTTTCAGATTTAAAACAAATTTCATTGTAAGTACCTGTAAACTGTCTCAAAACATCAGTTACCAATGTAAAGCTAAAACAAATTTTGTTTGATTCCTTTAATTTGTAGGAAATAACAGTGGAGATTTATACATGCATAGATGCTTATATAAGAATATGAGGAATCTTCAAAAAGTTCATGGAAATTCATATTCCCATGATAAAAACCCTATGCATGGACTTCACAATTTTTTCACCAAAATAAACTTACTTTTAAGTCCATTGTCTGTGAACTATTTGAAGTACTTTTATTTGTAATTGTGTTTGTATAATAGATGAACATATGCATTTTTTTAATTCCTAGGGTATTCATTTGCTATAATTATTGCTCTAATGTCTTATTCTATCTGCTTTATATAAAGAAGAAGAATTTCATATACGGGGATAAGAATAAACACGTATGTATACAACCGTTAAAGACTTACTAAACAGACAAAAGCATAATGTAATGTCAGTAAAATGTTGAGAAACTAAAATGGAAATTTCTTATCATACATTTAAAAGAATGATGGAAGGACATCTATAAAGATACAAAGCAGAATATCAGGGTAAAGGTCAGGCTTGAACCATGTGGTCTAATGAGCCACAAGATAGAGTGAAAGAAACATATCACATTAAAAATATAAAGTAGTCTTACCCACATGTTTATTAGAAACCATGGTAGGAGCTGACTGGAGATGGTTCTCAGGTGGGCATGGGCAGATCAGTATGTACATGTCATAGGCCAACAAAAAAGTTGGCAGCCCTAACGCTTACTTGAACACTTTGAAAAGATGACTTAGCTCTCCAAGGAATCGGAGAGGGAAGTCAACATTAAAGTGAAGCTAAGAAACATGAGGAAACGTTATGATCAGCATAGTTTTTCAGGTTGGTTATCCTCAGACCATAGATGGAGCAGTATTATCAGAAAAAACAAAACACTCAGGTAAAAGAGTAACCATCAAAGCATGATGTGGTGAAATAGCAGGCAAAAAAAAATCATTGATAGCATTTAGTTGCTGGGTATCAATTTTAAAATAATTAAGGAAAATAATTCTTCAGTTAATTTGAAATTTTACAAGGCAGCAAGATAGAAAATTACAAGGAAAGGTACAAAAATTTTAGTGCTGAGAAATATGACAGCTTTGGACTACTTGAGAGAGTTCCTAAAATGAAAACCTAAAAAATGAAGTGAATAAAATAATTTTAAAAAAGGTTAGAGAAATTAATTTACTTTTTTAAAGGCTCTTTGCTTGGTCAAAATAGCTCGTGTTAAGATACTAAAGTAATGCCAAGGATTTTTTAAAAAATTCTGTTTAAACAAAATTTGGAGAGCATGATGAATGTATTGAAATAGAAAAATGTATATAAAGATACAAGGTTTATGATGAAGCTTAAATTAACTATTCCACTTTATAGTATAAAACATCTGAAATTTAAAATCAAGGCATATTTTTTTAAAAACATACACATAGTAACCACACTTACAAGCCTGTCTCTTAAAAATTTTCTAATATTGATCTGTGGGCCATCTGCTCATTTACCACACTGTAAACGTACAGATAGAGAGGAATTGGGTATTAGCTCTGTGAAAGAACTAGGTCCATAGTTGGGACATGTACACATACAAACATACATTTTCCAAGGAAATGGAAGCATGCTGAATTCTAAATCTAGGAGAAGAAAAAATTGTTTTCTAAGAAGTATGTTATATAACAGCTGATGGAGCAAGGACATAAGCCTCAGCCATTCTTGCTTATTGCCCAAAAGATAAACAATGGAATGTATTCCTTGCCCTTGAATCTCAGTTGGGTCTCACACCCTACTGCCTTCATAGCCCACCCTGCATTTTTCCCCAGGTTCCCAAGGCCCCACCCAGTTCCAGGAATTCCCCTCCACCAGCCCCATCTCTAGCCCTCCTTAAAAAGGCCCCACCCCAGGGGGCGGAGCCTTCTGTCATGTGTTCCATCAATATGCACGCAGGCAGTTGGTCACCCACCTCTATGAATTTATTTTCTCTGAATAAATTTGGTCTGGCTGTAAATTCGTACATTGCTTCGTCTCTATTCTGTGCCTCTCTTCCTAACATTTTGGTGCCCTGTGTGAGGAGGCACCAATCTACAACTCTTTTCCTAACGACAACGGCTTAAAAAATGCCACACAGGAAATAATGCATCTTTGACGCTCCCCCTCCTCTCACCCCTTGAATGGAGAGGTATGATCTTCTAGCACTGACAACTGGAAGAAATAGCACAAACTTGGCATCTGAGTGACATGGAAGCAGCTTATAGTTTTAAAGGAAGCTAAAACCATCCATCACTTCCTACAGTAAAACCAAAACATTTTCCAGGTTGATTTTTCAATGGGTTCAAGGAGAGGATCTGTGTTGGGAACAGGCTGGGTTTCCTGTCTTTTGAGGAGCCAGGAGGTTTGGTTTGTAGTGCTATTTCTCAAATGAATCACAGGGAGTAGCTTAAAACATATTTTTAAGATTGCCAAAATTCATAGGATCAAAACTTGGAACATCTTACATTGAGTGGATTTTTGAGTTTTAACAAAGTATCAAAAATACATAAATATGTATTTTCATGAATCATTTATACACATACACAAACATGCACATACATATACTGGGTAAGGGGAAATGTCCAGAAATACATGTTTTCCTGGAAATTCTATGAACCATTTAAATTGGTATATTTATATATTTTCATACATATGTTCTATAAAACATTAGAATCCAGACAGAATAAAAAGTGGCAGACTACCAACAACCATTGTATGATATAAAAGACAGATACCTTATAAATTTAGAATCATTCTAAAACATTGAACTCCTTCAACTATTTGCATGTATTTTTGCAATATCTAGTTACTTGCTTGAGTGAAAGAAATGACAAACTTGTCAGGGATAAAATGAAACCTTCCCTTTGTAATCTTCCACATTCAAATTTTGGATAGTAGAGAAATTGGACTTAATTATTAAGGTTCATATGAGCCCTGACAGTTTCATAACAACATTAAAGCTTGCTACATTATGGAGAATGGCAATGGACTTCCTAAAGTACTCACAGAGATCACACAGAAAATCTTTATCCTCTAACTCTCTTAGATTGCTTTGAGCATCCCAAACTCCATCATTAGTCAAGTGTCAACTCATTGTTCTCAGAGAAGCAACCAAGGGCTCACAGTGTTAGGACTACTCCCCCTTCAAATTCTCTAAGGTAATTTTGTTGTTGTTTTCTGGGTTTCTTTTTTTTTTTTTTTAAAGCAAACAATGATAGGTTATGGAAATTTCATTGGTATGGCATGTCACCTTCAAATGAATCTCCAAGTCCTGCTACTTTTGCTCTCGAGACTTCTGAGCCACAGCTATATTCTCTTGCCTTTTAAGTTCAAGATCTCTCACTCCACACTGCCTCCAGGTCATGGGTAAAGATACAAATGTGATGGGAGTAAAAAAATTTGAGATGAAATAAACATATAAACACATGACAAACACACCATTCCATGCAACACCCCAAAAAATTCCATTAAGGATTTCCCATGTTACAGTGTGAATCCCAAAATATTGCTTTGATAAGCCTCGAGTATAGATTTCTCTCAGAAGCTTCTTTTAGCTTTTTCTTCTTCCTCTGTTCTGTTCTTGTTGATATTTTGGCTACTCACATCTAATATTTATCTTTCCTTTCAAAATAAGATCTGGTTTCAGATATGTAAATTTGCAATTATACCCAAATTAATTTCTAGCAATTTCACAGACAAAAATACAAATATCTCTAAATTAGAAGAAACCATGAATGCATTTGGTCCTCAACTCCTTTTATAGATTTATCCACATAACACATTTTTTATCCTTTTCATTTATTTACTTTTTAAAGGCACAGAGACAAAGAGAGAAACAGCTCTATTTCAGTTCCCAAATGCCTGTAACAATTGCTGGATTACTTCCTAAAAGCCTGCAGCAACTGGAGCTGGACCAGGCCATAGACAGCCGGTAGGGACTCATTCCAAGTCTCCTATGTGGGTGGCAGGGCTCCAACCACTGAAACCATTACCTGCTGCCTTCCAGGGTGACATCAACAAGAGCTGGAATCAGAAGACTATCCAGGACTCAAACCCAGGCACTCAGATATGAGATGCAGGCATCCCAAGGAACATCTTCACTGCTGCAGCAAATGCCTACCCTTTAAGAGATGCTTTGCAGAGCATATAACCATCAATGGTAGTTCAATGAACAAACAGCACAGGGTCTTCCAGTATTATCAAAAGATATTTTAGTCAAAATCAAACCGTAGACTGGAACTTACTCTCTGAACTTCATATTTACTGCCCTAATGTGTACTCGAAAAATTAAATTCTTCAGGCTGGCGTCCCGGCTCACTTGGCTAATCCTCCACCTTGCGGCGCCGGCACCCGGAGGTTCTAGTCCCGTTTGGGGTGCCAGATTCTGTCCTGGTTGTTCCTCTTCCAGGCCAGCTCTCTGCTGTGGCCCGGGAAGGCAATGGAGGATGGCCCAAGTGCTTGGGCCCTGCACCCGCATGGGAGAACAGGAGGAAGCACCCGGCTCTTGGCTTTGGATCAGAGCAGCGCACCGGCCGTCGCAGCCATTTGGGGCTGAACCAACAGAAGGAAGACCTCTCTGTCCCTCTCTTTCACTGTCTAACTCTGCCTGTCCAAAAAAAAAAAAAAAAAAAAGAAAGAAAAATTAAATTCTTCAAACCATTGGAATTCATAAAGTGAGGATTAAATTAAATTGGTGCTATTTAGCACTTTCTCTTGGTATCTGTCCTTTAGGTTCAGAGAATAGACTTTTAAAAAATCACCATAGTATCTTATTGCAAATTAATTACTTGGAAAACCCTTCCCTCCTGTGATGCAGTTGCTACCACTGAATATGATAGTCTTTCAGACAATCTTCTTCGTCCAATCCTAGGTGGATAAAATTAAAGCTGAAAACAGGCAATATCTTTTTAGAAAAATACAACACATGAGGGATAAGAGGTGTTTGAGAGATTTGCTCCAACCATAATGATCAAGCACAATGAATAAATCTGATTAAATCCAACACCCTCAACTGACTAAATTTTTTAAAACTTTTATTTAGTAAATATAAATTTCCAAAGTACAGTTTATGGATTACAATGGCTTCCCCCCCCATAATTTACTTCTCACCCGCAACCCTCCCATCTCCCACTCCCTCTCCCATTCCATTCACATCAAGATTCATTTTCAATTATCTTCATATATACTAAATTGATCATCAGTATATAAAGTAAAGATTTCATCAGTTTGCACCCACACAGAACATAAAGTGTAAAATACTGTTTGAGTACTAGTTGTAGCATTACTTCACATTGAACAACACATTAAGGACAGAGATCCTACATGAGGAGTAAGTGCACAGTGACTCCTGTTGTTGACTTAACAAATTGATACTCTTGTTTATGGCGTCAGTAATCTCCCTAGGCTCTAGTCATGAGTTGCCAAGGCTATGGAAGCCTTTTGAGTTTGCCAACTTCCGTCTTATTTAGACAAGGTCATAGTCAAAGTGAAAGTTCTCTTCTCCCTTCAGAGAAAGGTACCTCCTTCTTTGATGACTGATGACGTGTTCTTTCTACTGGGATCTCACTTGCGGAGATCTTTCGTTTTTTTGTTTGTTTGTTTTTTGCCAGAGTGTCTTGGGTTTCCATGCCTAAAATACTCTCATGGGCTTTTCAGCCAGATCCGAATGCCTTAGGGCTGATTCTGAGGCCAGAGTGCTGTTTAGGACATCTGCCATTCTATGAGTCTGCTGTGTATCCCGCTTCCCATGTTGGATTATTCTCTCCCATTTTTATTCTATCAGTTAATATTAGCAGACACTAGTCTTGTTTATGTGATCCCTTTGACTCTTAGTCCTATCATTATGATCTATTGTGACCTGAAATTGATCACCTGGACTAGTGAGATGGCATTGGTACATTCAACCTTGATGGGATTGTATTGGAATCTCCTGGCACATTTCTAACTCCACCATTTGGGGCAAGTCAGCTTGAGCATGTCCCAAATTGTACATCTCCTCCCTCTCAACTGACTAAATTTTAACCTGTAGGGGATAATTCATCATGCTCAGGAATTTCCCAGAGGGGAACAGCAGGTGATGGCTCAAGTGCTTAGGTTGCTGCCACCTTGGTAGGAGACCTGGATTGAGTGTTGACTTCAAATCCATGTATGCTTCTTCATTCAACACCAGTGGTAATGGGTTTTTCTACTATCATCACCAGTTTTAATAGGTTTTTCCACTATCATCTGCTTTCCAACCCTTATACATAAGACAAAGAAGGTTTTATCCATGCTCCTATTGGCTTTTCATAACCTCAGAGAAAGCCAGCCTGAGTCAAATCCAATATCAAAAAGAAAGATAGAGCAGAAAAAGCTTAGCAGGGCTTATAGTTTGATGCAACTGTGCCTTACAGGTGCTAATTCTGGAGTTTTCTTTTATGTGGGCCAATAAATCTCCTGGTTTAAATCAAAAGCACCCAGACTAATAATCTGAGATTCTATATAAAATATAATATTTAGATCACATGCATTTTAGATAATAAAAATACCTAACCAAAGTTCTAGCCATGTAATATGGTCAAGAACATGACCTTATCAGTAATTTTCTTTTAAAAAATGAACAGGGGAAATAATTCTGCAGTATAATTTTCTATACTATATGCAACCATTATAGCTATTAATATAACAAATTACATATATCATGTGACCATATTTTATTCTTCTCTATATCTCCAGCACATTTTAGTGTCCCAGCCACAAATGATATTTCCCAAAAAGCTCCATTCACCATTTATTTCCTCATTCACGAGTTGCAAAATTTTGAATCACAAACAAATCCCCTATACTGTATTCCATAGGCATCAGGTTGGCAGCATTTACCATTTTGTCCCAGGTTTTAAATAGCGTCTGGTTCACAACAGATGCTCAAATATTCATTAGTTTGATGCTGAATAAACTGCACCATAAATATTATAGCATAGATTAAAAAGACATGAGTTGCCAATCATTTTGGTAGATGACTACTTTGATTTTCCACATTATCTGATAGCAAGTTTAAAAACACTGATGACTGGGGCCAGTGTCCTGCCTTAGTGGGGTAAGCCTCTGCTTGAGATGCTGGCAATTCGAGTTACAGCTGCTCCACTTCCAATCTAATTCTCTGATAATGCACCTGGGAAGTCAGTGGACTATGGCCCAAGTACTTGTGCCCCTGCCACCCATGCAGGAGTCCTGGATGGAATTCCTGGCTCCTGGCATTGGCCTTGCCCAGACCAGACTTGGCTGTTGAAGAAATCTGGGGAGGGAGCCAGCAGATGGAAGATCAATCAATTAATCTCTCTCCTGCTCTCTTCCTCTCCTGTCTCTCCACTGTGCCCCGTGTGTGTGTGTGGGGGGGGGGGTTGGAGGAGGGAGGTGGGAAGGGAGAGAGGGAGGGAGAGGGAGGGAGGGAGGGGGGAGAGGGAGGGAGAAAGGGAGAGAGAGAGACTCTGCCTTCCAAATAAATATTAAAAAAAGAAACTGATGATATTCCAGGTGTGTAAGTTTTATATTTATTAGACACTCTGCATGTAATGGAATAAAGAATAGATGTAGTCACTTTTAAACAAAAATCTGATTATTCCACCTTATACAACATGCTTACTAAGGGCATTAATTCCTCTACTCCACAGATGTCTTGAGTGATTGTCACTCAATGATGAGCAACACAGTCATACACAATAAGTTTTTCCAAACATTTAAAATGATCCAATGTGTCAACTCTGTTTATGTATTGGTTGCCACTCAGGAACAGACATATTGAGTAAATGGAAGTTTTCTGAAAATTACTAGAATAATTCACTCAGACCAAAAAGGTACGATTAAACGTAAAAAGTAGATCATTAGCAATAGTATCCTTTTGTTTTGGCCAATGAAAAGCCTGCTTTAAGTCTCCTGGTATTCATGCTGTGCTATATAATTTTTACATGCAAGTCCATTGCTTCACATAGAGACTGACATACACAATCCCTTGATAGAAGTTTGATTCCTTTAAGTTGCTGAGTGTTCAGCACTGCTCATTTGTTTTGCTAGAAACAGTGTACCTTTAGTTTAACTAGAAAATGCCCCTGAAAAGAGAGGGGACCAATGTGGCCTAGACTTTGGGGCCTTAAAAAAAGACTCCTGGGAATTGGATGCTGAGTTCCAATTAATGCCATTAATTCCACGAAAATGCCCTCGGTTCCATCTTTGTGCTTGTTTCCATCTTGAGAGGAGGCATATTGTCATCTACAAGGGCACTGCCTACTTGAAGGGATGGACTAGAGAATGCAAAAAAAAAAAAAAAAGAATTGCAGAATGAGGAGGAAATGAATGAAGCATAAAGAAAACTTGAGAGTATCATCAAATGTAGCATTGCCTCATGAAAACCTGAGTCAGACTGCATCTTTCATTCTCAAGAGAACCTTTAATATGGTGAACTCTTAATAGCAAAACAAAATGCATAAATGCCAAACCCCAGGAGAAAAGGGCTTGTAATAGTACTACCTCAGGAGACCTGTGGCTCTATCCCTGCTATTGACTCTGATAAACACAAAGTTGGAACCACAGGGAAATAAGATGAATACAACACTTACAGAGGAAGAAGTACAGAGAAGACAATAGGACAGTTTACACAGAGCATGGATGTGTATAATAGAAACTGCTATTAAGATGCAAAAACCTGCCTTAAAGCTAAAAGGGCAAAATCTTCAAAAAATGTGTTGCAGGGAGCAACTACTCAGTCGAAGGATGAAAACAAGTTCTCAAATATCTTTTCTGTGATTGCAAAAATGTGATTTTCAAAGAAACTAATTTTCTAATGTATTTGTATCTGAGATTATTGGGTAAGTTACTTAAAAGATAAGATTTTACAGACAAATAATGATAACATCTCATATTTATATGATCTGCAAATAAGGAGTCAGTAATATAAAATAAAATCATTAATCCATATATATTCATATTTAGATAGATTTATAGGTTGTCTGGTTAGAACTACTACTAAAAGTCAATATTACAGGGCCTTTTATTAGCACACAGATAGTACACTATACTGGTTTTGCTTTGTCAAACTTAATGAAGTTTATATGTGCTTTAATGTAACAAAGCTTATATATATATGTATATACGTATACATATATAAACTTAGGCAATGAGATAGTAACAGCAGATACATTTATAACACATTACATAATTTAATATAAAATGCAAGCATACTTTAGGCTTAACTGTTAATGTGGTTATAACTCTTATAAATTATAACTCATTATTTTGAAGATTTGGCAAATCTGAAATATTATCTAGCTTGATTATGTGAATAATACAATCCTGGCATTGAAAAAGAACTAATCTGAATATTCTTACTTTCACTATGGAGGTTTGGCACAGTGCCAGCTAAGTTAGTTTTGCAGTCACTGATAAATTAGGTTGCCATGGCAAGCTCATAGTCACTGAGTTTCTAAGCAACCTGACTCCACAGGCTACAGAGAGTTAGGAGTCCACTGATCTTTCATCAGCCTTAAAGAAGAAATGTGAAAATTTTCGATACTACACTCAATGCAGGATCCCTCGGTAAGGTAATAGAGCAGCATCCTCCACAAAACATCCTCTGTCTTGCTATCCATTCAGTTTATTAAAATACTTATACCATGGGATCATTTGATTACCTGACTACCTGCTGTGCTAAATAGATGAGATTGGACACAGAACATTGTGAGTACCTTTTACATATTGGACAAATATTTCTGAACGAATGAACAAGATGCCACACATAATCTAGCTCTTTAGAAGCAAAGTCATCTCTGCTGTGCCAGCCTTCATAAATTCCTTGCCTTTAGTATAGAAATATGTCTATTTAGTGGCATTGCCTTACACTTGTTTGCAATGACTATACATATGAGTATCATAGGAAACTGTAAAGCAGTAATTACTTGAGATGTTATATTAAAATATTTAATCATGACTTGTCTAGAATACTTGAGTATAAATATTGACTACACATGTGGCAGATTTGCACAGATCTGAGTCAAAAGTCATGGTTGTGATGTTTCAAATGAGCAGTTTAGTATTTCCTGTCCGTGTCTCCACACAACGCCCAGCGAGGCAAACCATCATCTCCCATGCTCTTTTAATTCACCAAAGCCAAATATCCCAGCATTGAAGATAATCACAATAAATAAAGCTAAGACATAGGAATAGTTTGATCCTACAGAACTTTGTATCAGCATGAAGGCCAGAATAGAATGCCATTACTAGAAATGATACAATGTGACCAGTAAAACAACCGTGCCTATCCTCTGTAATATTTTACCTAATTTCTATACCTGGTTTTCTATTACTATTAGCATTCCCATTATTACTAGCTCATTCTTATTGAAAAACAGCTCACCAATGATTTACAAATCCAAAACTGACTTTCCTGGTTAATCTTCAGCATGCAGTAATTCATGCATCCTATTGGCTACTAATAGATCAAAGATTCAAAAACTCAAATAAATACAATACAATGATGATTTCTCTAACTTGAGAGCAAAATAAAGTTACAATGTTGCCTCTCTCAAACAAGTGACAGCAGTCCCCTGTTAACTAGCACCAGGCAGGAACGCCAGCAGTAAAGGCCTCCTGGAACCTCCACTTGCTACTGTTGACCATCAAAAGCTGGGGAGGTCAGATTCTTCTTTCTCCTGGATTAGGAAGACAACTATTCTGCCTTATAATCTTAATATAAGAAAGCCCAAACTCCATAATGATGTTCACTAGAATCACCTCTTTCAGTAACGGGCATGTAAATTTTAAGTCTTCCAGGAACATATTTTTCTTCAAAATGAAAAGATAGCCAAGCATGAATTTGTACTTTTAGTAGGTTTCTCTGTTATGATATTCTCTTCTTGTTGCATTTGTATAAGCATATATATGCTGCTGAGTTTGGGTAATTTAAAGTATTTTCTGAGTGCCTTCATATCATTTAGTAATGTAGTCATTATTGAGAAGATCTTAGTAAAATTTCATTTGATCAACTCCTTTTACTTTCTTTGGATTGGGGTGCCTAACGGCCTACAAATATCCCATATATTCTACTCCCTGAAAGAGAGAAATGCAAATGTATCTGAAACTGGACAGAAACAAAGCAAAAGTCAGAGCAAAGTCACAGAGTTTTGTACTACAGGCAGCAGCCTAGATCTGACATCTTTAGACTAGGTAACTTTGCAGCCATTTCAGGGGTGTAATTACCAGTTAGAGGTCCGAGGAAAGAGCGCACGGTCACGAATGATATCACACGTTCAAATGCTGGGTGGAAGACCACGGAATTAACACTGATGACTCTGGTTGTTTGCCCCAAGTGCTGGGTCAGATCCTGCTGCACCTTAGTCAGCCCCACCTCCACAGAGCCAAGAATGGTTGAGGATTTTTGATTGACACTCCAGTGAGGCTGTGGGGCTCCTAAACCACAGTAAACTCTGCAGCCAGTGTTTGCAGACCTCTCTAGCTTGAAAAGGAGCTGCTCTTTGCTCTGGTTCTTTCCTTTAAAGAAAGAAACAATTACTCTGTGACGTTTAAAAGAACACAGAAGCAGTTCCCTCTCCAGGGATATTCCTACTGCCTTTCTCAAAGCAATTCCCTTGTCTCTTCCATCCTGCGTCTTAGCACATTACAGTCCTCCTAGGTGCCATATCACATGTACCCTGGTCTTTGAGATAAGAAAGCATTGACAAATATTATGGTTTGTGGAAAGCTGGAGATGACACCAACAACAGGCAGGCTTACGATTGCTACGATGCTCCTGTGTGCATTGGAGAAATAAGAGAGCAATCGTTGATGAGTATTGTATGTGCAATGTGCAATGATAACAATCAGGTAAGTCAGAACAAAAATGAAGAAATCCCAAAGAAAAATAAGGCCATTGTGGTGTATGCTAGATGAAATCAATGATTGGGAATTAAAAATCATAAATTTTGATCAATTTATATGATTTATTGCATGTGCATCCTCATATACTCTCATACAGAGTAGATATTTATCATGTAGCCACTAAAAAGCTTAGAAGTCTGCCACTAGGTATGATCCCTAATGTGAGTCCTTCCCAAAAGCCTTTTGAATACTTCATATAAACTGATATGCTGATGTGTTAGCCACTTTGAATTTATTTTCTTGAAGTAGGCAGTTATGTTAGTTGACAACGCTCATCCTAGAACTGGTTTTCAGGTATTTGATAGAAGTCCCATGTTAATTATCTTTATTTCCTCTAAACTGAAGAGTGGCATAATCAAAATGAACACAGAGGTTTTAATTAGTGAAATTGATAATATTCATGAGTTGCCTATAAATATTACTGGCCAACTCCCTACCTTTAAGCAAGAGGGCTAAAAGAAAAATTCTGCCAAGTACAGTTGTCTGAAGCACAGTTCAGAAACGGTCGGGTGTTTGGTTGTTGATTTTAGAGCATTCTTAGCTGTCTATGGATGATCAACTGGATTCTACAGTGAGCAAATTAAAATATGCATCTTTGATGAGTTGTTACTAACTGGCCAGTACTTACCAAGGAAACAGTATATGTCCATACTGGCCTCATTAGCTTAAAAACACTTATTTCAAGGAACGCACATTACAGAAATGTAACTTGTGCACGGAAGAAAATTCCACGTGAAAATCTATGGGTAGAAGATCCACAGGAAGTCCACATTTGTTCAGAAATAGACTGCTGTGATTCATATATTCAAGGACCTTTGGCCTGCTTCTCTTTCCTTCATGACCTTCATGCATTACAGAAATTGGAAAACAATTTTCTGCATCATCTATTCCCCATTACTTAACATATGAGGCTGCAGACACCCAGAGAGTGAGAAACGTGTGTTCTAAATCATCCTGATGATGATTTTTAAACCCTCTACTAGAATGTTAATTTTCCTTCCTTAATTTTTATTTTCTTCACTTGTCACCTCTTTCATATATCTTCTCATGGATTTTATCCTGGTATTTTATAAAATAATTGCTTTAACTTTTTAAAAAATTTATTCATTTTCTTTGAAAGGCAGAGAGACAGAAAGAGATAAACAGATTTAGACAGTTTTACTTTCTAGTGGTTCATTCATTCCCTAAGTACCCACAACAGCCAGGGCTGGGTCAGGGTAAATCCAACAGCTGGTCTTCCATGTGAGTGACAGGGACCCATGTACTTGAGCCATAAACTGCTACCTCCCAGGGTGTGCATTAGCAGGAAGCTGGAATCTGAAGGAGCTGGAACTAGAACCCAAGCCCTTTCATATTGGATATGAGAATCCCAAATCGTACCTTTTTTTAAAGATTTATTTATTTCAAAGTCAGAGTTGCAGAGAGAGAGAGAGAGAGAGAGAGAGAGAGAGAGAAAGGAGAGGATCTTCCATCTGTTGGTTCACTCACCAAATGGCTACAATGGCCAGAATTAAGCCTGCCCAAAGCCAGGAGCCAAGAGTTTTACCTGGGTCTCCCACCTGGATGACAGGGGCCAAAGTACTTGGGCAATCATCCACTGCTTTTCCAGGCACATTAGGGGAGAGCTGGATCAGAGACAGAGCAGCCAGGACTTGAACCAGTGTCCATATGGGATGCTGGGGTGGCAGGCAGCAGCTTAACTCACTATGCAACAAGGCCAGCCCTCTGAAAGGCATCTTAACCGCTGCACCAAGCACCTGTTCCTTAAAAACTTTTTAAATATAATTTTATGGGAACAGAAGAGAGAGACAGAGATGGCAGATAGATGTTTTCATTTTTTAAAATATTATTTGTCTTTGTTCTACTTGAGCAGTGTGATTCAAGTTAATCTTAAGCTCCTGGATAACTGGAATCATAAGGACCTGTTTTTGATTGCCATGCACTGTGAGTAGCATTCTGTTACTAGTGTGCAGTTGATTTTTTAAAACTATTCTGGGTCAGAGTTCTTTGTAATTTTTAATTTTATTTCAAGTCTTTAAAATTTAATTATATAAATGGTTATGAAATGTAAAAATTAAAATTTTCTATTTCTTATCTATCCTGTGGGGCAACTAGAAAATTACAGGAGAGGGTCAGATTTGATGCTCAGCACTTCCATGTGTGATTATTTAAATCTCAAAATAATCCTACAAATTAAGTTACATTAGCCACATTTTTACATAGGTGGTTACTGAAACAGGAAAAAGCATACTAGATAAATGGAAACATATCCAAAATTAGGATGAAATAGGTGACCTTGAGGTTATCAGTCTAGACAATAAGTATTACCAAGCATTCATAGGAAAAATAAGGACTAAAAAAACAAGCTTAACATTTTTTCCCTTATCTAAAACTTTAACATTTGCCAACATATGTCTCTCCAAAATGTCCATAGTAGTATCACAGCAGATTAAGTCACCACTGATGACACTGGCATCCCATATCACAGCACTGATTCTAGTCCCAACTGCTCGGCTTCTGGCCCGGGTTCCTGCAATGTGACTGAGAAGCAGTGGCTGATAGCCCAAGTACTTGGACCCCTTCCACCCATGCAGGAAACCCAGATGGAGCTCCTGGCCCCTGGCTTCTGCCTGGCCCAGACTTGGTTGGTGTTATCACTTGTGGGAGTAAACTAGTGGATGAAAGCTCTCTCTATCCCTCTGTCTTTGCCTCTCATTTTGTGATTCTTTCAATTTAATAAATAAATATAGCTTAAAAAGTTTCTCAATAGAACCATTTTCCTTTGCTACTTTGATGTTTTAGAATTATTTTCTTTGTTTTCATAACATAGATTATAATCAAAACAAAACTTATTTACATAGACATTTAGTTTAATAAATCAGTCCCTTAACTTGAGATACTTGTAAAATAAGTAAATAAAAACCCTTGTGAAAATAAGTAAACAAAAACCCTTGCTTAATAGAAATGCATATATACATATATATGCTAAAATAGCACAATAGGTGCTACAGTGGGAGATTCATGGCAGGAGCTACCCAGAGGGACCCTTGAAAAGAACTGTTGGGCTCCATGGAGGAGATGAGGTTCCAGGTCTTCTGTCAAACGCAAGTCAGAGATCAACATAGGCATTGTCCTATGCAGAGGAAGACAAAGGCAGAAGAGACTGCCCCATCTATAGAAAGATCTAGTAATTTCTACAATAGGCCAGAAGCTCTGAGGAAGCAAACATTGCATTGCGACTTCAGAAGTGAAAATCATTTCAAATTAATCGAGTACCAGCTATGTACAAATACTGTTAGAAAAAAAAAGTTTTCACATTAGAATTTGAAAGCAATTACTTTTAATCTGCTAAAAGTTCTAATTGTACTTGTATAAAGAAGACAAACAGGAACTAAATGTTTTTGCTCCAGGGAGCTGGCTTGGCATGGCCAAGTCATTGTGTGTGGCACTAACATTCCATATCAGAGCGACAATTCCAGTCCCGGCTGCTTTGCTTCCAATCCGGTTCCTTGCTAATGAACCTGAGGAGGAAGCAGAAGATGGCCCAGATGCCTGGGCCTCTGCCATCCATGTGGGAGATCCAGAGGGAGTTTTGGCTCATGGCTTTGGCTTGGTTCAGACCTAATCATCGGGTTCATGTTTCTCTATCTGTCTTTCCCTCTTATCTCTGTCATTCTGCCTTTCAAATACGCACTTAAAAATATTTTGCTTCAAAGAACCATAGTTTTGCCTGGTGCCAAAAAGAAGAGAATGACTTCAATCATCTTTTAAAGGCATCTCTATTTTGCCATTTGGTGGTTTTCAAGTTGAAGAAAGCCCCATTTAATTTTAGAAAATGAGGACAAATATGCTGACTTACTATTTTAAAAAAGAGCAAATGTAATAACAAAATAATGATACAAAATTAAGGGTTAGTGTATAACTTTGGGAATATGTTAGTAATTTTTAAATTTAAAACCAGGTAGCCTAGCGGCGCCGGCACACCGGGTTCTAGTCCCGGTCGGGGCGCCGGATTCTGTCCCGGTGCCCCTCTTCCAGGCCAGCCCTCTGCTGTGGCCAGGGAGTGCAGTGGAGGATGGCCCAGGTGCTTGGGCCCTGCACCCCATGGGAGACCAGGAAAAGCACCTGGCTCCTGGCTCCTGCCATCGGATCAGCGCGGTGCGCCGGCCGCAGCGCGCCAGCCGCGGCGGCCATTGGAGGGTGAACCAACGGCAAAGGAAGACCTTTCTCTCTGTCTCTCTCTCTCACTGTCCACTCTGCCTGTCAAAAAAAAAAAAAAAAAAAAAAAAAAAAAAAAAAAAAAATTTAAAACCAGGTAGACTACAAGCATTAAAATTAAGGTCTTTATGACAGTTATAGATTTTTGCTGTTTTGCTAAGTAATATAAATTTTAGTGTGATCTTAGTGTATTCCTCTGTCTCTTATTGTGGATAAGAGCCTGTCATGTTTTTTTAACTTTTATTTAATGAATATAAATTTCCAAAGTACAGCTTATAGATTACAATGGCTTCTCTCCCCCCCATAACTTCCCTCCCACCCGCAACCCTCCCCTTTCCCGCTCCCTCTCCCCTTCCATTCACATCAAGATTCATTTTCAATTCTCTTTATATACAGAAGATCAGTTTAGCATACATTAAGTAAAGATTTCAACAGTTTGCTCCCACACAGAAACACAAAGTGAAAAATACTGTTTGAGTACTAGTTATAGCATTAAATCACAATGTACAGCACATTAAGGACAGAGATCCTACATGAGGAGTAAGTGCACAGTGGCTCCTGTTGTTGACTTAACAAATTGACACTCTTGTTTATGGCACCAGTAATCACCCTAGGCTCTTGTCATGAGCTGCCAAGGCTACGGAAGCCCCCTGAGTTCACCGACTCTGATCATATTTAGACAAGGTCATAGTCAAAGTGGAAGTTCTCTCCTCCCTTCAGAGAAAGGTACCTCCTTCTTTGATGACCCATTCTTTCCACTGGGATCTCACTCACAGGGATCTTTCATTTAGGTTTTTTTTTTTTTTTTTTTTTTTTTTTTTTTTTTTTTGCCAGAGTGTCTTGGCTTTCCATGCCTGAAATACTCTCATGGGCATGCCTTAAGGGCTGATTCTGAGGCCAGAGTGCTGTTTAGGACATCTGCCATTCTATGAGTCTGCTGTGTATCTCGCTTCCCTTGTCGGATCGTTCTCTCCCTTTTTTAATCGATCGGTTAGTATTTGCAGACACTAGTCTTGTTTATGTGATCCCTTTGACTCTTAGTCCTATCATTATGATCAACTCTGAACAGAAATTGATCACTTGGACTAGTGAGATGGCATTGGTACATGCCACCTTGATGGGATTGAATTGGAATCCCCTGGTATGTTTCTAACTCTACCGTTTGGGGCAAGTCAGCTTGAGCATGTCCCAAATTGTACATCTCTTCCCTCTCTTATTCCCACTCTTATATTTAATAGTGATCACTTTTCAGTTAAGTTTCAACACTTAAAAATAACTGTGTATTGATTACAGAATTCAACCAAAAGTATTAAGTAGAACAAACAAAAAAATACTAAGAGGGATAACGTTTTAAGTTGTTCATCAACAAGAGAGCCTGTCATTTTAATCTTGTGATGATAAAGTAAACTGAAAGGACGTTATTGAAACAACTAAAAGAAAAATAAGAAAGGAAAGAGAGGGTTGAAGCCAAGGAGAGAGGGAGGGAAGGTGGAAAGTATGATTACATTCTTCAAACTGTATATTTGAAATACATGAACTCTGTTCCATTTATATAATAAAAACAAGAGCTTATCATTTTACTGTAATTATTAGAAAAAGCAAACACTTATATTTAGGGCTATGCAAACAAGAAACCTGAGGCTTGTATAACAATTTACTATAAAATAAAAACAGAAGTAGTGCATATTTATTCAAAGAAATTAAATTCAGGGGTGAATCGTATTTTTCCAATTGGAAAGCAGAGACAGGAAGTCATTTTAAAATAAAAGGTTCTTTGTTCTTATTCCTAAACTACTGATACCTTTTTAGATGTCCAGGTTTTCTCCTCATCCCCCTTCCTGTTACTTGAGACATCTTGAGGCCTCCCAGATCTCTCCTTTGGAAATCCAAGCTCCTGGCGCCACATAAACCTAGTGCTGCCTGTTCAGGCTCTCCTGGCCTGCCCAATGCAGAGGTCAGTTGGAGGCCAGCACACTGTCCCAGCGCATGGCCCTCTCTCTGCCCTGGGCTGGCTCCGTTCTCTATTGCTCAACTGGCTTAGGCAATAAGAAGGGCAGCCTTGCTCTGTCCTATTAGGGAGGTAACATCAATGTCCCTGGGACAGAGACCAGGCTCCTTTTACCTTGAACTTGCATGAGCTTCAGTTGAAACTCATGAATACCTCTTTAGATATGAGCAACTTCCAGAAATGAGGTAACTGGGAAAGTATTTACATGTAATAGCGAATTCCACCTCGACCGTATCTGGACCCCTCCATTCTCCTTCCCTCTTTGGGCTGCTTCCGGTGAGGACTTAAAAGCACACGGTGCATGTCTCTAGAATAGGACTAGCGGGCAGGCAACACAGCCTTGTGTGTTGACTGACTTTTCAAAGAGTAACATTACTATTTTTATTCCTTGTTAAATATATTCATGTGAAATCATCTTCTAAGAAGCACATTTGTTGAAAAAAAAATCTACATTGTGTCCCATGATACTGCTGACTGAGAGCAAGTGCACTGAACACGGACTACACAGGGCTTGAAAAATGTCATAGGAATCCTCTCAATGAATCTGAGTGACCCTTCGAGGTATCATTGTTTTTTCAGCATTACAGATGGCAAGAGGGATGCTGGGAGAGGTTAGTAATTTGCTCAAGGTTTAACAATACTGAGCCAAGTTAAGCTTGGCTGCTACATTTGGACCCTTCCTTCTTGACTGCTATTAGAGCCTGCTACTGTTGCTAACCTTACAAAAGGCATAAAAATATTATAAAAACTACAAAATCCAGGGCAGGCACTGTGGCATATGAGGTTAAGTCTCCACCTGCAGCACTAGCATCCCATATGAGTGCTGGTTCAAGTCCCAGCTGTCTACTTCTGATCCAGCTCCATGCTAATGGTCTGGGAAAGCAGGGAAGATGGCCCAAGTGCTTGGGACCCTGCATCAAAGTGGAAGACCTGGAAGAAGCTCCTGGCTCCTGGCTGTCCAGCCACCTGGGGAGTGAACCAGCAGATAGAAGACCTCTCTTTGTCTGTAACTCTGCTTCTCAAATAAATAAACCTTTAAAAATTATAAAATCCCTCTTACTTATGAGAGAATAAGGATCATATGTGACATAAAACTGTAACCACATGTACATAAGAGAAAATTCCATCCAAATCTTGGTCATTTTTTCAACTAGTTTATACATGGCTAAGATTTTGCACTCGAATGCATTCCTGGTCTTGCCTTTGTCCAATGACAGGGCCTCGGAAGATAGTAGGTAGCAGTGGCAGTTCAAGAAGGGTTTCTGCCACCCATGTAGGAGACTTGGATTGTATTCCCAGCTCCCATTTTTGGCTTCCCTGCCCATTGAAAGTACATGTGGAGTAAACCAGTCAATGGGAACAGTCTCTCTCTTCTCTCTGAGAGAGAATAAATAAATAAATAAATAAATACAAACAAACTGAAATAGAACCAAATACCATCAGTCATTTAACGAAAACCTGACATATAAGAAAAAAAATTAAAAACAACGAATTGACAAAGGTCACTACGAGACAGGGGACTCTAAGAAAATGTTATGATTGATGCCATCGGACAACTAAGACATTACATGATGAAGCTAGTGAAACAGAACATCACAAAGCCCCACAAGGAAAAGCAAAAGGGGTGATAATCTGGGAAATTTATACAACGGCTGTGAATATAATAGAGCACAACAGTAGGAATGTTGAAGTGACTTTGGAATAGAGAAAATCCAGTGGGATTTCCATGGAAAACAAAACAAAACCATCAACAAAATAAAAAAAAGTGGGATAGAAGGCAGTATTTTCCTAAATTGAAGGATCTAAGTTTCCAGAGTGGGAGAAGCCATCCAGCATCAGTACAATGGATTCAAAGGGCCACACATCATGGCCTGCCCACCTGCCTGTCTTCAGAACACTAAAGAGTATAGAGAATAAACAGAAAGTCAGCAAAGCCTCTGGTGGGTGGACTTGAGAGCAGGCCCACATACAAATCAGAAAGAAATTATGCTTCAACACAATACTTGGAATTTCAAGTGAAATGAGCAATCTCTTTAGTAAACTGAAGGAAATCAATTTCCAACTGTTAGTCTACATGCAAGTTTTCAAGAATATATTTTAATATATGCACTACCCCAGAATAAAAATTCCACCAAAAAGAGAAGTCAGAAGAAAGAGGACTGAGGAAATAGCCCATCTGTCAATGTAGAGACAAAGAGAATTTCTACAAAAAGATGGAAAGGAAGTCTCAGGGTGAGAATTATGCAACAGGCCAGGGTAGGAAGGGAGGGAGCAGAAATCAATCAGGAGTGCAGGAGATTTAAGGAAATGATTATTGTAACCAGGAGAAAAATAAGTGTCCCAGGAAGAAAGTCATCATTATGTAATTCCTGGCTCAGTAAGGAAGAAAATTCATAATAATTATGAAAACAATCCAAAGTATTAAAAAAGGAACTATACCAATGGGACTGGTACAACAGAAGTATGTTTGTGGAGGTGGTGGATGACTATGGAATGGTATTGCATGTGGTAATATAAAAGCTAATCTTTTCTACACGAGGAAATCAAAGATTAATGTTGAAAGTAATTTTGTTTTAAAAGAATCAAAGAATAGCATTGTATCTGGAAATAGTTCAAAGCATTTTCTTCTAGAAAGAGGTGTGGAGAAAGAGTTGGCAAAAAGAGAGCAATTGTCTCTCCCTCTTTTTGTAATACTCTCCCCTTTTCCAATAATAAACATTCATTAGATAATCAAATATATTTAAAAAAAATTATATATGAACCGAATTGTGGTTAATAAATGCTCATCAGTCCTTTACTTTGTTTTCCACATTATGTTTCCTACCTTCATCCTAGTAGCTTTTCTACATCTTCTTTATTCTTTTAAGAATTTGCTGGGAAACATGACTTCAAGACACCATTTTATTTCCTACTTCACTGAAGAGTCAGTCCATCTAATGCATAGTCTCAATGTCTTTACAAAACTCTTCCTGAAAACGAGCTCTGCCTTCCTTGTTGAGATTCTCTTTGTAAAGAATGCTTCCCTGTTCTGTCGGAGGCCAATGCCTTCCACTGTAAGCTTTCTGTGTACATGATTGGTTTGGGCTCCTCCTGAAGTTAGACCATAGATAATGTTGCCTATCATTGATCAAGCATTACTGGTCCAGGATGAACACTGGATGCAAACTGGGCCAATCCTATCTCAAACTAGTATTAGTGATATGTTTCTTTTCCGACAGGAAGACAAGAATGGAGAGTTATGTGGTGATTAGGAATCCAGGACATAGGCCAGGCAGTCTGTAGAGAAGACTGGATTTCCTCATCTAATACATTTCACTTTTAATACCTTTTCCAAAGAGGGAAATTGATTATGTTAGGTCACAAAGTATTAGTGAGAGTTTAGCTCCTTTTTAGAATATTAAGGATATTTAAAATGCCCAGAAATGTTTTAGAATGATCATTTCCAAGCAGTATCAAATTAAATGCTTGACAAATGAGTGTTCTAAATTAAGCAGCTCATTTCACCTTAGACACAAACACACACAAATATTGCCCTCTATGAAGTATAGTTATATAGGAGTCATCTGGATAAAACGGAGCTATCCTGTATTCTTTTTATGACTATGATGTTCAGCACTCCTTTGTCAGAGTTGTAGAGGGCGGAGGGGAGGGATCTTCCATCTGCTGCTCACTCCCTAAATGGCCTCAGTGGCCAGGGCTGGGCCAGGCTGAAGTCAGGAGCTTCATCCAGGTCTCCTGCATGTGTGACAAGGCCCAAGTACTTTGTTCGCCTTCTCTTTTTTCCCAGGCCAGCAGCAGGGAGCTGTATTCTAGTCCTGGTCGGGGCGCCGGATTCTGTCCCGGTTGCCCCTCTTCCAGGCCAGCTCTCTGCTGTGGCCCGGGAGTGCAGTGGAGGATGGCCCAAGTGCTTGGGCCCTGTACCCCATGGGAGACCAGGAGAAGCACCTGGCTCCTGGCTTCGGATGGGCGCAGCGCACTGGCCGCAGTGGCCATTGGGGGGTGAACCAATGGTAAAGGAAGACCTTTCTCTCTGTCTCTCTCTCTCACTGTCCACTCTGCCTGTCAAAAAAAAAAAAAAAAAAAAAAAAAAGAAAGAAAGAAAAAGAAAGCAGAGCATCTGGGACATGAACCAGTGCCCAAATAGGATGCCAGCATCGAGGTGGCAGCTTTATCTACTACACCTTTATAGCATATGTATGAACCTCACTTCAATTACTCAACTGTCTCTAATAACGTAATTCCACAGAAATTTTCATGCTTTAGAAAATAAGATTTTCTTAAAATAAGCACAAAAAGGGAAGTATAAAATAACTAAAGTAGGCACTCCTGAAGAGGATAATGGCTTCAAAAAGAATCCCTTAGAATACCAAAACCTGAACAGAAAAAAAAATTATGGCTGTCATAAGAGGATCCATGCATAACTAAATTGAAATAGATGAGATCAGGAGCCCAGTGACTTTGATTCCTAATCATCCATTTCTAAAATTTAAAAATAAACAAGACTGGACTTTGACCTGGGGTCAAGTTTTCTTTTGCAGGTTTATTACTTATGCATCAGTACTATAGTCAACTTTAGAATGATTTGTACCCTCCAAGATTTTACCTTTTCCTCTAAGACCCCTTAAGCCCTTAAACAAATTGTTAATACATTTTTTAAAAGATTTTATTTTATTTACTTGAAAGTCAGAGTTACACAGAGAGAGAAGAGGCAGAGAGAGAGAGATCTTCCATCCATTGGTTCACTCCCCAGATGGCCACAATGGCCGGAACTGCGCCGATCTGAAGCCAGGAGCTTCTTCCAGGTCTCCCACGTGGGTGCAGGGGCCCAAGGATTTGGGCCATTTTCTACTGCTTTCCCAGGCCATAGCAGAGAGCTGGATAGGAAGTGGAGCAGCCAGGACTAGAACCAGCGCCCATATGGGATGCCAGTGCTTCAGGCCAGGGCTTTAACCCACTGTACCACAGCACCGGCCCCAAATTGTTAATGCTTTTAGTGACCTCTACAAGTTTTTAAAATATTAGTGTTCTCATTGCAAAATACATTAGTTGGATGTCATACATAAAATTGCATTAAAGTCTTTACATAATTTTGCTATATAATTCTATGCATATCTAAATGTCAACATCCAAAAAATTTTCTTTTGTTTGGAATTGGACCAAGATCTTTTTGCCATTGCTTGCCAGTTCCCAGGCATTTGCTTTGAAAATCTAGAATATTTTTTCCAGTTCAAGATATCTCTATCTGTCAATCATGATACAAACATACTTTGGAAACTCTAGTGTATACATAGAAAGAAAGGAAATAGAAGCACTGATGCATAAATTCAGATGATCAAATAACCTTGGCATTGATTCTTTACATAGCATCTGGTAGCATCTGCTACCATTTCCTCATTTTAACAAAGAAGCAGAGACATGACATTAGAAGTTACTGTCTAAATGTCATAGACAGATAGTAAAAGAACAAAGAACAAATTCATGTGTCTTGATCCTGAACTTTGGAAGAGATGTTATAGGTAATTTAATCTCATTTAATTCTTTTTCAAATGAGGAAACAGTTTCAGATTTCTCATACATGGCTTGGTTTTCAACATCTTAACCATAAGATCATTTGAACCCATTTTGCTAATAGAGAAAATGAGGCACTGAGTATTCTCATTCAACGTCACTCAACAAATGTGTAGCAGAGCTAGATTTGAACTCAAAGCTCTCCAATGCCACAGAGCACATCATTTTTATATTGAAGAACTAACATCAGGGGAAACCCCAAGAGCTTTCATGAAGCTTCCACCCTAAGTTTTGTGGGGAGAAACTGTAAAGAGTAATGACAAGAATGATGAGCTCTGGGTTAAGAAGGAGAAAAGGGTTTAAGGAACAAATTTATTCCTTTGCAGCCCTACTGGTCATTGACTGTACTCCAGACTCTGAGCATGGCACTGGGATACAAACATCAATAAAATAGGATCTTGGAAAAATTCTGGACTTATTGAGAATAGAAGGTAATATAATAGAAGGGCTTCAGTGAATAAAAACGTTTGCTAGTCACATGAGAGAAAGGACAAAAGGAACAGAAAGAATGGCATGTATCAATTCAGAGGTAGGAATAGAGTGATGTTTGGAAAGCTAAGAGACAAGTGTTAGGGAAGTGGCAAAAAGCAAGGAAAGTGGGTGAAAACCAGGCCTTTAAGTTCCTTGCATGATATTCTAAAGAGCTTTAGAACTTGATTCTGAAAGCCGAATAAAATTACGAAGAAATATAAATACAGGGAGCGGCAGGATAAGAGTTCATACTTTCAAAAGGTCACATGAAACTCAATAATTTGGGATGAGAAGCTCAGCCAGAGGATTAACAGTACAGTCATGGGAAGGAAAAAGACCCTGAACTAGAACTTGTGTTTATCCTGATGAAGAGAAGTCGGCCCATTGGAGACAGTGTGGACAAGGGAGGAATGTACTCCCAGTGTGCAACAACAGCCCCAGCAGAGAGGGCTAGAATGGAAGGGGGAAGACTGAACCATTATGCGTGGGTGTTACTGATGGCACTCTTGGATATAACAGCAGGGGAAAAAAGAAGAGAATTAATAATATCTAGATAACAACTGAAGCTAACAGTTTACTAAAAGCAAAGACAAAACACTCAAGGTCAATGGCACCAAAGAACTTAACATTTCCTTTATATTGGCTCTGGTTGAAATGGGAAATATAAAATGAAGCTAACAAGGAGCAAAGCAGACTGCAAGAGAACCTACAGACCTCAACTTGTATTAGGAAATATTTGATCTCCTTACTTCTCATTCCTCACACCCTTCAACTCACAGTTTGCTATCCCTGGGTCAGCATTTGTCTCCTTGCTCAGCTTTCAAGGTAATGCATGGTGAGAAAGCACTTCAGTGTCATGAAGCAGGAGAGAGGCGAAGATAAGAGGGTAAGACAAGGAAGCAAAGGTCAAGAGACAGGCTGAACTGCAAAGGCCACAGGCAAATAGGCAGGAGACACCGCTAATTCTATGTACGTAGTCCAGGACCAGGAACTGCACTCAAGTGAAGAATCTCATGAGGAAGCAGCAACATATAAAATACAAAATTATTATATAATCTTGCCTGGTGGTAACCATTCATCGATTATCACTGTCTAGAATTTAAGTTTATTCTAACAGTTTAAAGATTTAAGATAAAGAGAATATATACCTATCCATATATATATACACACACATATATACTATACATATACTATATATATATATAGTATAAACAAAAAAATTTTCCAAGAAATAATCTGAGTAAATTGTGTATCTAAAAAGCATCACTACCCTTTGTCCCAAAGGGTAAGCAAAGAAGGGAAATATTCTCATTTTATTTGGCAACTATTTTAAGATTATCTGTAATGACTAAAGAATTCACAAAAATGTGTCAAGTACCAGAATAAGGAAACTGACACTAATTATCTTTCATTTCCATTTACAGCATTGAGCTAATTTTGACAAACAAAATATCCCTTGACTATCACAGTAATAAATGTTTATCTGTAGCAACTTTCCTGGTAGGGATATCAAAGAACACGCAATCCGAAAGTACATTGGCTAACTATGTACAAGGTTGTGTTGTTGTTGTTTTTTTTTTTTTTTTTTTTTTGACAGGCAGAGTGGACAGTGAGAGAGAGAGACAGAGAGAAAGGTCTTCCTTTACCATTGGTTCACCCCCCAATGGCCACTGCGGCTAGCGCGTTGCGCCCATCCGAAGCCAGGAGCCAGGTGCTTCCTCCTGGTCTTCCACGCGGGTGCAAGGCCCAAGCACTTGGGCCATCCTCCACTGCACTCCCAGGCCACAGCAGAGAGCTGGACTAGAAGAAGAGCAACCGGGACAGAATCCAGCACCCAGACCAGGGCTAGAACCCGTGTGCTGGCGCCGCAGGTGGAGGATTAGCCTATTGAGCCGCGGCACCGGCTATGTACAAGTTCGATTTGGCACAAAAATTCCAGGGAGCAGGCATTTGGAACCTGTGGATTGGACACTTGCATTGCACACTGGGGTGCTTGGGTTCCAGTTCTGACCCTGCTTCTGGCTTCAGTTTCCTGCTGATGTGCACTCTAGGAGGCAGCAGGTGATGCCACAAATACATGAGTTCCTGCCACCCAGGTGGGAGACTCTGAGTTCCCAGTTTTGGCCTGCCCAGCCACAACTGTTCTGAGCATTTGGGGAGTGAGCCAGCAGATAGAAAATCAATCAATCAATTAATCAATCTCTCTTATTGTCACTCTTGCTCACTTTCTCTGCCATTCAAACAAAATGAAAATAAATATTTAAATAGACTTCGACTACTATTTTAATTTCCCAAATAATTAATTTCTATTATATATATATTATCTTCTATTAATGTTAACCAAAAGACAGTTCAGTTATCAGAATCTCACTCTAATTTAATGATTGCACTATTCAGAACTTAAGGATTAAAATTGCTGCCATAATTAATATAAAAGTTGAAGAGACCTCATCTCCTTAGCCATTGATAGGAATCTCTAATTTGTTTTTGAAGCCTCATTGTCTCCCCAACGTTAAGAAGTCTGACTGGTATTTCAACTTCTCAACTTCAATTTCCTGTTCAGTAGATTATTATTTCTGGCTCCTATATAATGGACCTACATATTTATTGAAAACAGGAGAGATGAAGTAGGACCCTGAGAAAAGATAAACCTTAAGGAGAATGAGCACCTTTCTTTGTGTAGATGGTCTCTTCAAAAGTAACTAAAGGGTGAACAGTGAAGGGTGAACAATGAAGTTAATAAAAATAGCTCCACAGACAAGAGGTAGAAAACAGAACAGTATTTCTTTTGTATTGCTTTTATCATATTTCACAATCAAACCCCTTAAGAATCAATTGGAAGTAATTTTAAAAGATCTAAATAAATCAAAAGATATTTTGAGTTCATGGACTGGAATAATCAATGATAATACTTCAAAAAGTTCATGACAAATGAAAATATTTATTCTAGTGCAAAACTTTTTAAATCTGTGCATTTTTATAATGTCCATTTTCATGAACTTTTTAAAGATGCCATATATTGTTAAAATGTCTATACTACCCAGACATCTACATAGTCAATGCATTCTCTCAAAATGCTAATGATCTTCACAGAAATAGAAAAAAAATCAGAAAATATGGACCCAATAAAGACTCCAAATATGTAAAGCAATCTTGAGCAAAAAGAACAAAGCTGAAGTCATTATACTTCTTAACTTCAAAATATATTACAAAGTTATAGTGGTACTGGCATAAAATTGACACATAGAACAATGGATCAGAATAGAAGAAGAGCCCAGAAATAAACTCATGCACTTACAATCAGCTGAGTTTCAAAGTCACCAACAACACACAATGAGGAAAGCACAGTATTTCCAATAAGTGGTGTGTGGAAAAGGGACACATAAGCAGAAGAATGAAATCAGAACTCTACCTCAATCATACAAAAAAGAACACTCAAAAATGGATTAAAGACTTAAATATAAGATCTATTACTATCCAACTACTGAAAAGAGCTGGATAGGTGAAAATCTCCATAACATTGGGCTGGGAAATGAGTTTTGGGATATGACCTCGAAAGCATAGGCAATACAAACAAAAACAGACATAAAGGATTATATATCACACTAGAAAATCTGCACAGTCAAGAAAATAATCAACAGAGTCAAAAGACAACCCACAGAATAGAAAATATTTGTGAACTATGCATTTGATAAAGTCTTAATATCCAAAAATATATAAACAACACAACTCACTAGCAAGAAAACAGATAGCCCAATTAAAATTAGGCATGGGCAGATGTTTAGCCTAGCCATTGAGACAGCTCCATCCCACATCTGAGTACTTGGGTTCAATGGCAGGCTCTAGCTCCTGACTACAGCTTCCTGCTAATGCATACTCTGGGAGGCCGTGGTGATAGCTCAGTGACTGGGTTCCATCTACCCCCAAGAGAAAGCTGGAATGAGTCCTCAGCTCCCAGCTTCAACCCTAGCTTCACCCTGGCTGTTGTGGGGATTCCAGGAATGAACTAGTGGATGGAAGTACACTTTCTCTATCTCAAATAAATAAATAAATAGTGAAAAAATAAATGATAGGCCAGCGTTGCGGCCCACTAGGCTAATCCTCCGCCTGTGGCGCCGGCACACCAGGTTCTAGTCCTGGTCAGGGCATTGGATTCTGTCCCGATTGCTCCTCTTCCAGGCCAGCTCTCTGCTGTGGCCTGGGAGTGCAGTGGAGGATGGCCCAAGTGCTTGGGCCCTGCACCCCATAGGAGACCAGGAGAAGCACCTGGCTCCTGGCTTCGGATCGGCGCAGAGCACTGCCCATAGCGGCCATTTTAGGGGCGAACCAATGGAAGGAAGACTTTTCTCTCTGTCTCTCTCTCTCACTAACTCTGACTGTCCAATAAAATAAAATAAAATAAAATAAATGATAAAAAAGAGTGAGCAATTAGCTTTGCAGTTAAGGTGCTTACATCCACATCAGAATGTCAGGGTCCAATTCCTGGCTCTGGCTCCTGATTCCAGCTTTCTGCTAATGCAAATTTTGGTGCAAAAAAAATGATTTAAAATCCATGTGTTTTTAAAAAATATTTATTTATTTATTTTGAAACACAGAGTTACAGAGAGGCAGAGCCAGAGAGAGAGAGAGAGAAGTCTTCCATACGCTTGTTAATTCCCCAAATGGCCACAGGGGCTGGAAGTGGGCTGATCAGAAGCCAGGAGCTTCTTCCAGGTCTCCCACATGAGTGCAGGGGCCCAAGCACTTGGAACATCTTCCACTGCTTTCCCAGGCCACAGCAGAGAGTAGGATTAGAAGTAGAGCAGCTGGGTCCCGAACCAGTGCCCATATGGGATGCTGGCACCATAGGCAGTGGCTTCACCTGCTTTGCCACAACGCTGGCCCATCTAGTTTTTTTCCTTGCATACATTTTTCTTTTCATGAACATTCTGAACAGCCCTTGTATGCACAGATTTCAATTTTTTGTGACAAAATAAACTTGGCTATTATCTTCATTTCCCATAAATTTTTGAAAGAAATATTGGGTGTGGAATCTACAAAAAGTTCATCACATTGAAGTACAGTAGAATGGAAATTCTCAATGGCTGGGGAAGTTCATGGGGGACAAGAGATTTTAGTCACTGAAGGCAAAATTATAGTTAGGAAGCACAAGGTCACACAATCTATTACACAGCATGGTGGCTATAGTTAACAATATTATATTGTGTTCTGGAATGTTAAGAGAATGGATACTAAGTGTTTTTGTCACAAAAAATCTAATTGTGTAAGATAATTTCTAAGATAATAACCTAAATTTAGCCATTTGACAAAGATACAGGAACTTATACTTCAAAACATCATGTTGTACATGATAAATGTAAACAATATCACCTGTCAATTATTAAAAAGAAAAATAAAAAGTGAATAAATCAAGGATGGAAAAACATACGGTATCAAAACCTTGAAATTATTGTGCAGCTTTTGTTTTAAAAGCATATATGAGGGTATTTCAAAAAGTTCATGGGAAATGTAATTAAAAGATATTTTTATTGTGGTAAAAAACTTGAAATCCATGTATACAGGGGATTTTTCAAACAGTTCATGGAAACTGTGTTACCAAAACAAAAAACAAACAAAAAAACTACTATGCATGAGTTTCAAATTATTTCCACCAAAATAAATTTTTCATTCCATTAAATTTTTCCATGAAGCATCCTAAAATGATTTTGTCAATGTAAAAATCAAATTAAAAATGATAGCACAGATAAGAAAACATTTTTAACACAAGAACTCAGATATGCCACCTATTTCAGGAGATATCTAGAATATCTAAACAGGGAGTTGAGCATATATTTCTAATAGCATTTATTTAAGTTTATTAAAATATATATTTTCAGGCCGGTGCCACAGCTCACTTAGCTAATCCTCCTCCTGTGGCGCTGGCACACTGGTTTCTAGTCCCGGTTGGGGCACCGGATTCTGTCCCAGTTGCTCCTCTTCCTGTCTAGCTCTCTGCTGTGGCCCAGGAAGGCAGTGGAGGATGGCCCAAGTTCTTGGGCCCTGCACCCACGTGGGAGACCAGGAGGAATCACCTGGAAAAGGAAGACCTTTCTCTCTGTCTCTCTCTAATACATATGTATGTGTATATATATATATATATATATATATATACATATACATATATATACACACATATTTTTTTCAGTAATACATCAATTTAGAATAATTCCCAACTCCAAGATTCTACAATCTGATTATTAAGATATTTCTATATTTAGCAAGTGGAAAGACACCTCAATTTGTTCACAATAGCCAATTTTATTTCATATTTTCCAATTTTATATATTTTTCATTTATAAAACAATTAGTTTTTAGATGTAACTACCAAAAAGTATCAATTTCTTATATGCTTTGTGCATGTTACAGTTATATGCAGATTTTTTAAAAAAAGATCTATTTATTTGAGAGGTAAAGCTATAGACAGTGATAAGGAGAGACAGAGAGAAAGGTCTTTCATCCGTTGGTTCCCTCCCCAAAAGGCCACAATGGCCAGAGCTGCGCCGATCTGAAGCCAGAAGTCAGGAGCTTCTTCCTGGTCTCCTACGTGGGTGCAGGGGCCCAAGGACTTGGGCCATCTTCTACTGCTTAACCAGGCCACATCAGAGAACTGGATTGAAAGAGGAGTAGCCGGGACTAGAACCAGTGCCCATATGGGATGCCAGCGCCACAGGTGGAGGATTAACCTACTGCGCCACAGCACCAGCCCCTATATGCAGATTTATCTCCCCTTGTGGTTCTTTTTTATTTTTAAAAGATTATTTATTTGAGGCCAGTGATGTGGTGTAGTGGGTAAAGCCTCTGCCTGCAGTGCTGGCATCCCATATGAGTGCTGGTTTGAGTCCCAGCTGCTCCACTTCCGATCCAGCTCTCTGCTATGGCCTGGAAAAGCAGTAGAAGATGGCCCAAGTCCTTGGGCCCTTGCATCCCTGTGGGAGACCTGGAAGAAGCTCCTGGCTCTTGGCTTTGGATCATCACAGCACCGGCCATTGCAGACAACTGGAGAGTGAACCATTGGATGGAAGACCTCTCTCTCTCTCTCTGCCTCTCTCTGTAAAATCTGAAAGATTTATTTATTTATTTGAAAGGCAGAGTTACAGAGAGGCAGAGGCAGAGAAAGAAAGAGAGCTCTTCCATCCGTTGGTTCACTCCCAAGATGGCCACAACAGCCAGAGGTGCACCAATCTGAAGCCAGGAACCAAGAGGTTCTTCCAGGTCACCCAGGTGTGTGTGGAGCCCAAGATTTTGGGCCATCTTCTACTGCTTTCCCAGGCCATAGCAGAGAGATGGATCAGAAGTGGAGCAGTTGGGACTCGAATCAGCGCTCACATGGGATGCCAGCACTGCAGTTGTTGGCTTTACTCACTAAGCCACGTTGCCAGCCCCTGCTTTGTGGTTATTGTTAATCATCAAATTACCAGCAAAATAGAAGTGAAATTCTGTAATTACTCAATATGTTGAGCACACCCCAGAGATTAGGGAGGAAATTACAAAGGCACTTTATAAGAATATTATTTCTACTGTCATCCAAGTTGTGAAAATTGGATTTAATGTGGATTTTATAAAACAATTAAGAACTCTGTCATGAGAAACACAAAAAGCCCAGTATCCAGGAGTTGATCTGGAACTGTCAGTTAGGCCTCGCTATGTTCAGATACTGGCCTGGTGCTCTCGGATGGCCTTGGCGTTCTCGCCTTGAACGTAAGGAATTTCATAGAACATTAACTTTAGACAAGGACATTCTGTGATCACGATGAGTCAAGCAAGGCCAAGCAAGACCCCCTCTGTAACCACCTGTCAATGCTGTTAAGAGAAAGTAGAATAGCATTGGTTCCTGGCACTTAAAATGAGTTAGGAACTCCAGGTTAAACACACCTCAGGTCCTTCCACAGCTAACCTTTTGACCTGAGCCATCTACACCTACCTATCTGGAGACCTATTAACATTGGGAACTGGGCTGGACTATAATTTCTGGAACAAAAAATTACTAATCCTTGTAATAGCTATGAGTTTAGACTCTTTGGCTTCCTGAACTTGCCCAATCTCTTTCTTGCAAATTCCTGATGCACTAGTCACAACACATGATAAGCAAGAGAGGCTGTTAACAGTTTAGCCATTATCTTTTAAAGCTTCAGAGTACATATTCAAGGCTGCTTGACTTTTTTGTCTCCTGGATTACAATCCTAAAGACCCAAAATAAATACATGTTTTTGTTCTTAACTATGTTGGCTTTTTCTTGGTCTACAGCACAGACCAAACATGAACATCACCCAAGCCATAGATAGCCATACATTCCTTTCCCACCTAACATAAATACCAGCTACTGCTTTATCCATCACAGCTTTAACCTCAGTCTAGTCCTCCCCATCTCAGATAAGATGAAGATATTTAGTTACAAAATCACCATGCTCTTCCTCCTGACAACATTCAATTCAGAGAAAACCTCTATTTTCCTTGATGTTTCCACTATTCCCCTTCACCCTCACCTCCACAACCCATCAGACAAAGTGCAGAGCCCATAGCAGAGTTCTGCTAACACATACATTTTTACTAGATCACCCTTGATTCCTTGTGACATACTCCTCCATCTTTGCAATAAATAAGATTCAGTTTGGTCGACTATGAGTGTGCTCTTGGTACTCTTTGACAAAAAGACATTGGCAGAAACAAGGTACCTAAAAAGCTTGGCTGTGGATATCATTGTCATCAGGAGACTGATATATTTGGTAGCAGATACTATCAGAATATTCCACAAGACCAAATACAACTTGAAAGATGGATAAGTGGAAGATGCCATAGTGATGAACAACAGAAGAGATTGTTATGGGTGTATAAAAAAGACTTGGGACAAAGATTTTAAGTTAGAGAACTGTGCCAAGCACAGAAGGAAGGGTAGCTGAGATGAGGAATGGAGCCCAGCACGGCAGAGGGAGAGATCACCTGCTGAAAGGTCCGGAAACACCTAAGAGCTTCATTACTATTCTGTATCAAGAGAAGGTAAAACTGAGTATTGGACCTACATCCCATATCCATGTGCCCAGGTTCAATTTCCAGTTCTGAGTTTTAACTACAGCTTCCCACTTATGCATACCCTGGGAGACAGTAGGTGATAACTCAAATAGTTGGGTCCCTGGAACCCATGTGCAAGACCTAAATGGAGCTTCTGGCTCTTGGCTGTAGGCCCAGCCTAATCCAGGCTGTTACAGGCATCTGATAAGTGAACTAGCAGATGAGAGTGAACTCTATTGAAATGAGAGAGAGAAGAAATTTTAAATCCGAATCATCAAAATTTCATTCAGAGTAAGTCTCAACTGCTACATTGAAGATATACTCTTCTTTATGCAAAGAGGACATTAAAATAGGATAATATAATTAATGAACTATGGATCTTTCCAGCAGCTGGCTACCAAGATTATAAAAGGTGAATTGTTAAAAACCATCCAGAAGGGATTCAGACACACTGTATTAAAAAGGGGATTAAAATTTTGGGTAATCAGGGAGGTGCAAGGTACAGGGTACAAACAGAGATGAGGAAAACAACAAGAGTAATGCTGATAATTGCAATACAGCAATCATGATTTTCTTAAACGAAAGCATTGTGAGTTCCAAGTTCCCCATTTATGCTTATTCTTATGCATACCAATTTTGGAGAACAAGTGTGCTAAGCCTAGTTTGATTTGCTCAGCTGTTAAAACCAAGCTGTGTGCTTCAGGATAATACTTCTCACTTTTTCATTTCCAGTACTCACTTGCCAGTCCTTGCTTAAACCACAGAGGAAGGATTTAAAACTAGATCAGACCCTGAACTTGGTTCACCCCTCAGAGCACGTGTCCTTTCCTAATCTTATCTTGCCCTCAACCCTTTGCCTACATAGTGTGTACTGCTATGGAGTCATGCCTGCAACCTGAACCAAATTTGGATCCCACTCCCTTCACCAGCAGTTAGTACCCAGGAGCCTGACACATTCAAGATCAAGCCTTTATGCTCCTGCCAAACTCTTTCTTGTTGAAATGTGCTGATCATATTTGAAATTATTTTCCTATCACAACTGGAATCATTACCTTTGGTGTTCGTTTGTGTTTGCTTTCATTCCCCTAGTGACATAGACAAATGTTTTATTCATCTAGAGCCCTTGTGAATGATACATAAAATAATTTGGCAAGTATTCTTCATCTGAGTGTTTAATTGGTATAAAATGTGAGAATCCACTAAACAAAAAACTGATCCCCCTCCCAGGGATCCCGAAGCATGGCAAGGCAGGCTGATTCATAATAGACAGGTATAGCAGATGGTAACATGTACACCCAGGTATTGAGAGGGAATGTGAGGTGGTAGAAGGGTGTTAAGGAACAGTTGGAGGAAATGATACTTTACTTAAGGACTGCAGAATACAGCCCCAGGTTGGGGCCAGTGTTGTGGTGCAGCGGGTTAAGCAGCTGCCTGCAATGCTGGCATCCAATAAAGCAGTGCCAGTTTGGGTCCCATCTGCTCTACTTCCAATCTAGCTGCCTGATAATGTGCCTGAGAAAGCAATCTGGCCATTGAGGCCATCTGGGAAGTAAACCAGTGAATGGAAACTCCTTCCTGTCTCTCCTTCTCTCTGATGTTCTGCTTTTCAAATAAATAAGTCTTTAATTTAAAAAAAAAATACAAAACAAACACCATAGCAGGTTAAGTGAGTGGAGAGGGTATAAGGGGTCAAACCACCCTCTCCCCGCCACAAATCAAGATCTATAAGAAAAAACACAATGGAGAGAACCTATAACTGGAGGAAAAAAAGATATTTTGGTAAGGTTTTGTGCAGGGCATAAGTTCTGAAAGAACAAGGCAAGACATGAGAAAGGTGGGCACAGATGGTTCCAAAAGCCCTCAAGTAATATATGACCTACCAAGTGCACCATGTGCCTTGAACACCTTGTGGTTCATCCTCTCAGGAATGTGTCTTGAAAACAATATAGGCTTATCCTAGGATCCGATGAAAGTTGTTTACCACTACCAGAGAGAACGAATTGGAAGAAAAACCAGAGGAGACCTATGGAAAAATCTAGACAGGAAATGCCATGGTTTCAGTCCAGGAGTGGCTAAGGGGGGGAGAAGTTGGGAAAGGTCTCAGAAATATTTAGAGGAGACTGGGACAAATGTACAAGGTGCCATGGAGTCACTTTGGTGAATAATCAACTAGATGGGTTCATCAAGGATGGGTCCCACCTTTCAGGTGAGAGTAACAAGAGCTGGATCAGAAGCAAAGCAACCCGACACGAACCAACACTCCATCATGGGCTGCCAGCGTTGAATGTGGCAGTTTAACCTGCTGTGTCACTTTACCAGCCCTTAAGAACTTTAAATTATTTTAGAAGTTAAGCAATAGTTAACCTTTCCACAGCATGAACCACACTCAAGGCACTTACATAAGTATTTTAAACATTTTAACTTGCTTATGTTGAGCAATTATCCTGAAGTAAGTACTTTTATTATTCCATTTTACAGACAGGGAAACAGGGGTATAGCATGGTTTATTCACTCGCAAATGGCCAGAGAGCAGGGAAATGGGAGATCTAAATTTCAAACCAACAGAATCTGGCTGCAGAGAGGGTAGATCAAGCAATAATTTACAATTCTTCTCACTAAGTCCTAGGCACCTGGAAAAATCATCATCAGAGTAGTGTGCAGGCAGCCAGTAAAAATAAATAGCTATGGGCCAGCTTTGTGGCATAGAGGTAAAGCCGCTGCCTGCCATGCCCACATTCAGTAGGAACACCAGGTGAAGTTCTGGCTGCAACACTTCTGATCCAGCTCCCTTCCATTAGGCCTGGAAAAATAGCAGAAGATGGCCCAAGTGCTTGGGCCCCTGCTACCCACGTAGGAGAACTAGAAGGAGCTCCTGGCTCCTGGCTTTGGCCTGACACAGACCCTTCTGTTGTGGCCATTTGGGGAGTGAACTAGGGGATGAAAGATCTCTGTCTCTCCCTCTCTCCCTGTAATTCTGACTTCCAAATAAATATATCTTGAAAATAAAAAATAAATAGCTATTATATTTACTGACTCATTTCTTATTAATATAATTTACAGACTCCTTGTTACATGCACAAATTTTCCTCAATGATAGGATAGATTTAGGCATAGTAAAAGACACAGCTATCTTGAGGTTATTTGTCCTTTAATTTGGAACATAAGAATGTACACAATGAATCAGAACAGAATGACAAGGCTGTAAGTGGAAAGGGTTTTGATACTTTAAACAATTTTGATTTATATTAAAAGGAAAAATTTCATATATTTCATAAATACAGTTTTAAGAACAAGATGATACTTCCCACCCAATAATTCCTCCTCCTTGCTTATTTTTCTTTTAATATTTTTCTTTTGCAATGACATATGTTAAATTTACTTTATCATTACAAGATTAACCTTCCACTAAGTAAAGAATTCAACAAATAATAGGGGGAAAACACTACAAAACATATGGTACCCCTATCTAGGGCTTCACCAGCACACAGCTACATGGTTCTGAAGCTTAGGAGAGAGAGACTGGGACTGTGAGGTATCTATTTGGGTCATTTCAATACACAGATGAAGCCCTGTAAACAGGTAAGATCAGCTGAGAGGTGGGAACAGAGGGGTAGAGGGAGATCCCAGAAAATAAGCACAAATGGAAACTCAGGTTCATGATCCCAGTGCAGAGCAGGCTATGCAAGCTCACTTAACTTCTATGAACCCCAGTCCTTTCTTTGTAAAGCTCAGTGGATTTTTGCTCAAGAGTGAGTGATGAACCATCCCGCTTTTAGTGTTTGCAGCTTGAGCTGTGAAAAGATGTAGACATTGAAAGGGAATCTGAAAGTAAACTTTCTAGCCTCAAGCCTCAGAAAAAGCCAGGCTTCATAGCTGCTGCTTTGCCATGGTAAATAATTATTAAGCCTTTTCTTTCTCACAAAAGGCCGTTCAGATGGTTTCAGTTGCTTTTATTTATTCCACGGGATTTCAGCTTCAGAAATGCGTTTGCTGTTACTATGTACAAAGTTCTGCACGGGAGAGTTGAGAACAAAATGGCATCTCCAATACTCCACAGGAATAGTAATGGGGTAGAGAAGATAATAGGGATGATTGTAGTTAGTTTGCCGGCTGTTTGCCTCTTAATACGTTGATTTGCTCTTTCCCTTGCTTAATGCTGTTTTTCGGAACATCATCTTGTAAAACATAGTTTTGTTGAGCTGCATTGTAATAGGACAACAGTATGAGCATGCAATAGACAAACATTTGGAAAATTTGAGAGGGAAGAAACTTTCAAGAGGTTCTCAGCAAGACCATGAAGGAACCAAGGGATGGAGAGAAAAGGGGCAGTGGAAAACGCCTGCACCTGCATCATTACCTGGCCACTACGTTGTCCAAACCCAGGGAAGAAGGCTGGGGAAGGAGTAAGTGGGCTGGCAGAAGACCACTGCTCTATATGCTGTGGAGAAATGACAACCCATACAGTCTGAGGTTAGCAAATCCCCAGCACGCCCATCATACCCAGGCTGAAACTGACTGCTCTGATGGCTCACTCTGGCTTCATCTAAGAGCCTGAACACAGAAACAAGCACATTTGAGCATTGGGGAAAAGGGTGAGGACATTCATGAGTGCTGGGTGGTGAAACACAGGAGCTTCATGAACTGGCTCCTTGAGAAACTCCCAGTGGCTGTGAGTCCACACACTTGGCATCATGGAAATTATCAAACCATTCTTTATTAAATGTGATCATTAGTTTTATGAGCAGATCTGTCCTATACTGCAAAAAAAAAAAAAAAAAAAAAAAAGGAGAAAAAAGACAACTGAACCCAACCCACCCAGACATTCTGAAAAGAGCAGGGTGGTTACATTCCATAACATTATCTACCTGAGGATTTCACAGACAAAATTTAAGTCACAAATCTATGTACCATTTTGTGATAAAGAGCTATCATATCTGGATTTTGATAACTTTATTTAAGATATATTTTCGAAAGTCAGGGTGTCAGAGAGACAAGGAAAGACAGAGAAAGAGAGACCTTCCATCACTGGTTCCTTCCCCAAATGCCCACAACAGTCAGGTCTAGGCCAGACCAAAAACTCCAGCTGAGTCTCCCACACAGGTGGCCAAAGCCCAAGCACTTGAGCTATCATGGCAGCTTTCGAAGCATGGAGCTGGATCTGTAGTGGAGCAGCTGGGACTCGAACCAGCACAATGAGATGGAATGATGGCATTTCAAGTGGCAATTTAACTCTTCTGCCATAATATTCAACCCCAATTTTGATAGTTTTAAAACAGAGCTAAGCATAAGATATCGAAGACATATTTGAAGTGATGTAAATGATTACAATATAAATGATCAATACATTTGAGTGTATTAAAATTGATTAAAATTTTAATCATAATCTTCAGTAGAAGGTCACCATTTGGGGTTAAAAAGATTTAGACAGTATTTTCTTAATGGATACAATTTATCTACGAGGTGCTGACTAGATGTCAGTCACTAGGATCTTGCTGACATTGACACATCTCATTGCAAACTACCCCTGCCTTCATGTAATTTGTATCTCAGCCAGAAGTTCCAGCTCTAAGCAATAGCAGAAGTCCGTAAACAGTGCCCTTGCCATGTATGCCACCCTCCCTACTGCATTGGAATTGCCCATCTCGGTGGCTGCTCAGGTGTGACTTGCCAAGCAGATCTTGAAAGAATGAGGCTTATGGAAATTAGAGATGTAGAATTTAAATTAGGATTAATAACCTATTTCAGACAAGACAGATCAACAAGAAGTAAATCCAGGAAGTCATCGATCCTAAAACTGAGAGTTCTTCCTATAGTTATTTGATTCTGGAATGGTTTTCATGTGCTATAGGAGGTGACAGTATTTTTTTAAGATTTCTTTATTTGAAAGGCAGAGTGATAGAAAGAAGGAGTGGGAGAATATACACACACATAGAGAGAGAGAGAGAGAGAGAGAGGGAATCTTCTGTCAACTGGTTCACTCTCCAAATGGCCACAACAACCAGGGTTGGTCAGGCCAAAGCCAAGAGCTCAGAACTCCATCCAGGTCTCCCCCATGGGTGGCAGGGGCCCAAGCACTCAGACCATCTTCTACTGCTTTCTCAGGTACCTTAGCAGGGAGCTACATTGGAAGCAGAGCAGCCAGGAAACAAATCCTCAAGTAGCAGTCTCACCACTGCCTGGCATTATTTGCCCCAAGGAGACTTAGCATTTTAAGTGTCATTCACATGTCTGAAAAGACAACAATAAGAACCTTACAGCGGGCTGGGGAAGCTACTCTGCCCAGTATCGTCCTTTCACTCCTTCTATAAATGTAACTCATCTATCCAGGCCATTTCTTCCTAAGACATCAAGGATTGACTGTGGGTCCATGGGGAATGTGTCCACAAAATCTAACCTATGTGCTTATCATTTACTAAGTAAAGGGTTTGGTTTTTTCTTTTTTTAACTTTCATCTAAAGATTTCATTTCATATGAACAAAATTGAGAACTAACATCTATAAAAATTTCTATGATCCATTCAGCATATAGTGTTTCTAATAGTACTCCCTTGAGCCTACCACAATGTCTGACACACAGTAGGTGCTCACTAATTTTTTTTTTTTTTAAAACAGGGGCTGGCGTTGTGTGGAAGCAGGTAAAGTCCCCAACTCAGACACTGCTATTCCATTATGGACATCAGTTTGAGTCCTGGCTGCTCCAATTCCAATCCAGTTCCCTGCTAATGCACATAGGAAAGCAGAAGATGATCCCTGTACCCACGTGGGAGACCCAGATGGATTTCCGGGCTACTGGTTTCAGAGTTGCCCAGCCCCAGCCTTTGCAGTCGTTTGAGGAGGAAACCAGCAGAAGGAAGATCTCTCTCTCTCCATTCCCCCTCCCCTGCCCTGGTCTCTCCCTCTCTCTCTTGGTAACTCTACCTTCCAAATAAATAAATATTTAAAATTTTTTTTACAAAATGTGTCAATAAGTGGAATCTGAAAGATAGTAACAATATCATGAATTCAACCAAAGCAGTTATATTTTAGGGTTTGATCTTTTAAAAAAGAATATTCATGTAAAATAGTAAACATCCTACAATTAGATACAATTTGAACACTTTATAAAGGCTTCCACTACATTTTAAAATAGAGCAATAATGACATTCCAGAGTGGGACAAAATGTTCTCCAATGACCTAGGTGTTCTGATGAAATCACACATTAAAACATGATGTGACCATTGATATTCTTTGCAATTTCCTAAAACTTAAAACAGGAAAACTGTAAGGTTTATGTTTGGAAAGTGTCATGAGAAGAAACATTGATTAGGAGATGAAACTAGTAATATTTTTTGGAAACTAATACTATTTTTAAAAACCTTGTTATTCCACTTTTAAACTTGAGGAGCACCGAAGGGCATACAATGCTTTTCCATTTCAACACACTCTGGTGTCCTTGGTGAATGTCACAAAGCTGTTTCCTATGTCCCCTCCATGCCACTTGCCAATTTTCTGTCATTTCCTCCTTCATCTCATGGTGTTTGTGTGACAAAGGTCTCTGTGTGTATTGCAAAACAGTTTCACTGGTTTAGAGGATACTACAAGCACCCGAGTGAAAGTGTGACTTATGCTCCACATGGCTTAATTTGTCTAAAGACACAAAACAGAATTCACCGTAGCCTTCTTTATAAAGAAATGGCTGGAAAGTTTATTATGGAACCAATAGCCTACTAATTGCCCTTTTGTGAACGAAGTTTCCAGTGGCTTAGCCAGCTTTTGGACCTCCACAGGGACAAACAAAACAGCAAAACTAATTATGTACTCGACTACATTCTTTCTCTATGCCCTCTGCATTCATCCCAGTTTCAGTCTCTGTCCTCTCCTGTGGAGCAGTTCCTAGTGATTCATTCTCTTTGGATTTGGCACCTTTAGGATTCTGGGCATCAGACACAGAGCATAGCACCATCCCTACTCTTCATCCTGAACCATTCCTGTAGGTTGCCATTAAGTGCTGACATACACTTCGATTTTCATGTACCTAGCAATATTTAAGAAAGACATTGCCTCTGTTCATATTTCTTATAGCATTTCTTAATTTCAAAAATTCCTAAATTTTTCCCCAAAAGACCCCTATTTTGGTTACTGCATAATTACTGAGAATAGATTGAATACCTTAAGTAGGAAACTTAATCAACATTTTATGCTAAAACAAAATAAGACATGCTCATACTGTCAGCACTATATTTTGCATTTCTTTAGTCTAAGAGAAATATTTTGTTCTACTGAATTATCCTACTCTAGATTTTCACACAGTCCTGCACTGATTTGGCATTCATTCATTCATTCATTTATCTGACAGATGCTTCTGAGTTCAACCAAGTGTAAACTGTTTTATTGTCCTCAGGTGTTTGCTTGCTTTCTTAAATGCTCAGAACAGGAAAGAGCAAAATTGTCATTGTCCTTTACAAAAGGATCTGATTCCAAATAATTAGTGTTTGTGCAGGGCATCCTTTGAAAATATTTCTGGTTGCCTCTCCTCCAGGTTACGCAAGTCTCAAATACCGCCACTCAAATCCACTTTTGCTTACTGAGTCAGATACACCTGAGAACAAGGTGGGCTGCCTACGGCTCTTCATCTGATCCAGCCCCCACCTGAGTGTTGAATTCTCTCATGGGAGAGAGCAAAAGGTTTACATTTCTGTAAGCATCAGTCCAGTGCTTTCCCAGGAATTCAGCACAGCACCGAGCAACCACTCTCCAAAGAACAAAACATAGCAGCCCTCACTAAAGGTAAAGAACCCCACCTACTCCTACACAGGTTTTATAGAGTAGAACATCATCGAAAGAAATTGGGATGACTATTATTTGGGGTATTAGCATTTAATTTTGCCTCCAGATAAGTACATTCTTAAGTTTTCTTTCCATATGTCACTACTTCATAATTCTTTGCCTAGTCTTCTATAGCCATATATGAAGTTCACCATAAAACGAAAAACCTGCTATATGGAAAACTCTCCCTCCACCCAACCAATGAGATATTAGATGCCCACAGCTAATAAAATCTCTGTGATCACCGATGATCAGCAAGTTTTCTATTGTGGAAAGATTTTTTTTTCCCCTAAGAGTTAAATTGGTAAGAGAATTGGGTCTTTTTACTTAGTTTTTTTAATTCACAAATTTGTCAACAGAGACAAAAACTCAAAAGCCAAGTCCCTCAAGAGCAGGGCATTTAACTTCTGGTCTTGTTTTTTTCAAGGTTTTTCCAACTTAGAACAGAAAAATCTAATTGGTCAGAATTTGAGTATTATTTTCAAAGGATTAATATTCTTAAAAAATAGAAATTGAAATAAGAACTTATCATAGCACACACCAGATCAATGTAAGGAATCTAAAAGAATAAAGATTTCAACTATAATTGTACTTTTGAAATCATGAGAAGTTAAACTTTCCAACACTCTCTACATAAAAGGCATGCAATGTGCAAATGGGAATTTCACAGGATGAACTGAGAGCTGTGTGGGAATGTAACATTTCTGGGTTAAAAGTCAAATTTCTTTATCCAGCTGGTTGAAAGCTTATAAATATGTTAACACAAGCATCTTCGACTAAATTATTATGCCAGCTAGTATTCATCCTCTCGGGGAGTTAAAAATTGCTAAGTAGATGGCGGTGCCAAAAGTACAGACATTTATAGTCAAACTCCTAAACAAAAAGAATTCTGCTCACCCACTTCTATAGGCGCTCACCCGCTCAGTTGTAGGATCTGAAGACCGCTTTCAGCCAGCCTCTGGGAGGAGGAGACGCAGAGTAAGCACGTGATTTCCACAGCACAGCAGCTAAGAGCTCAAATAGGAGGCGCGGGTCTCTACCACTCCTCTGTCTTCCAGGTTAGCCTGCCATCAGCCAGCCATTGACATCCTGAGACTTCCAGAGCTTCCGACGCAAGCCTGACCCAAGATAAATATAGATCCCTGGCACCTGAGCCAAAGGAAGCGAAAGTGCGCTTAAAAATTCTCTCTCATTTTGGGTCTCAGATGAGGAAAATGAAACCCTTAATCCTTTTCCTGCTAAAACCTGTTGTGCCCCTTCACAGGTAGTTGCTGTGCTCGAATGACAGCGAAATTCAAAATCGTTAGTAATCAGTTGGCTGCTTCTCTTGATTACCCTTTGCTGTGATGGTGTCAGTGATAGATGCAGGCGCTCCCTTCCTGGTTCATAAAAGCAATAAAATAGTGAACACTGAGTATCATTTACTCCACGAGGAGCTTGTATGCTTCAGTAACTTTTACAGGTGAGCCGCAGAAGTGTGAATAAGTGTTTCTTAGCCATTTTTCTCTGATGTGTTTTCTGTAGTAATTTGGTCACTCTTTGTTTGCCTCACTTAGCGAGGCTCATTGTGCTGTGCCTTGCAAAGATGCTTTGCTTTAAATTATTGTTTTTCTTTAATCATTTGGAACAGTTGCATAATAGTTGATTTAGTGTGAATTTAGTGTTACTGGTACTCACATGAATAAGGCTCTACCCTCAGCCTGAACACACACTGTGAATGAAGATCTAGTAAATTATAGCTCTAAAGATGAGATTTCTAATAGATAACTTTGTAGAATTCATATATCAAGAACTTCTAATCTTGTCTTCAAGTGAGTTGAGAAACTAGAAAGTCATACTACTCTTGTGACATTTGGTGGTATTAAATATTTTCAATTATTTCTTTACAGCACAAAAATCTAATGTAAATGAGTGAAAGACATTTTGAAATTTGATTATTGACTTAGTCCTTGTCTATAATCTTGAAGAACAGTGATTGTTCTGCTTACTACTTGTTGAATTCTTTATTTAGTAAAGGGTTAAGCTAGTGATTATAAAGTAAACTGAAGTGTGTCAGTTATAGTTTTGTTTCGTTTTGTTTTTTAAGAAATTATGGTATGTATGGGGCCTGAGCTGTGGTGTAGCAGGAAAAAGCTGCTGCCTGCACTGCAGGCATCCCATATGGGTACCAGTTCAAAACCTGGCCACTCCACTTCTGATCCAGCTCTCTTCTATGGCCTGGGAAAGCAGTAGAAGATGGCCCAAGTTCTGGGGCCCCTGCACCTGTGTGGGAGACCCCGTGGAAGCTCCTGGCTCCAAATCGGCACAGCTCCAGCCATTGCACCCATCTGGGGGAGTGGACCAGCGGATGGAAGATTTCTCTCTTGTCTTTGTCTCTGCCTCTCTGTAACTCTGCCTTTCAAATACATACATACATACATACATAAATCTATCTTTTAAAAAGAAATTAAGGTATATACACTCTATGGAATACTACTCAACAGCAAAAATTAAGTCCTGTCTTTTGCAACAAAATGGATGCAACTAGAGACTATTATGCTTAGTCATTGTAAAAATTAAAAAATAAGAAAGGAAGTATGAGGGAGGGTAGGAGCATGGGCAGGAGGAGGGTAGGATAGGAAGTATCATTATGCTCTTAAATCTGCATGTATGAAATACATAAAATTTGTTCACCTTATAAAAAAAATTAGAAAACTAAAAAAAAAAAAAAACAAAAATGGTAGACCTTAGATTTCCTACATTTTAAAAAGTTTTATTTACTTGAAAAGCAAAGAGATTCCAAGAGGGTGGGGATGAGAGACAGACAAAAACTTCTCATTCCGTATTCATTTGTCAAATGCCTACAGCTTCCAGGGCAAGGCTGGGTCAGGTCAAGGCTGGGGATTCCATCTGGGTCTCTGACCCAGGTGGCAAGGACCCAACTACCTGAATCATCACCCACTGCCTCCCAGAGTGCACGTTAGTAGGATGCTGAATTTGAAGAGTGTAGCCAGAATCACACCCACGTGCTGTAATATAGGAAGCAACTGTCTCAAGGTATGTTAACCACCCTGCCAAACACCTGCCATGAGTTACCACATTTTAAATAAAAACAGTAGTCCCACCATCCCAGAAAACAAATAAATGGGTATTTTGTCAAGTTACCAAAACCAGTATTTACATAATATCTTAAAAACAAGTCCTGTGTATTAAGCACTGCCCATGTGCCTGTTGCTTTGCTGGATACATATTTCAGAATATCTTTCTCATTTCCCAATAGCCTTCCAAATCAAGCGAATATTTTCAGGTATATTTTCTGCAAAAGAAAAGTGAAACTCAATGTCCTGACAATAGACCCATGGTTAATAAGCAGTTCATTCAAGAACCTAACCCATATAATTTTGACTTGAAGGCAAGTGTACTTTCACCCCTACACCACAGTTTCAGGTGCACAATGAATTTCCTCCATGCTTCAAATGTATCCCGTTAGCCTTCCTCCAAGCAATTCTAAGGCCTCTTTTATTTATTTTTTGTTTGAGCAAAGTTAGGGAATGCACAGAACCAGTCTCTATGGGGTATTGCTATGACACCAGCAAATCCCCAGAAGCATCGTTTCCCTAACACAGGGAAAAGAGAATCCACAAGCCACAGCACTAGCCCAGGATGGTTTCATCGCTTGGTTTTATAGTTGTCAAGTTCTTCTTGCCCATTTGTATAAGCAGGATTTGTCCAATCAGCCCTTGTTCCCACCTCTCTGGCACTCTGAGGTCTGATGAGTGACACAGGGGAAGGAATCAGTGGGTCAGACCAGGTGGTCAATGCTAGGGTCACTATTGCATGGAGACAAGAAGTCATATAGTCCCAACTATCATGCATGTAAAATGGTTCTTCTATTTCATCTAGGAACTTGTCAAACAAACTATTTTATCAAATAAGTGAGAGAACAAATTTTAAAAATTCAGTGAACAGGGCCCAGCTTTGTGGCACATCAGGTTAAACCTCCACTTAAAATACCTGTATCCCATGTTGGAGCACTGGTTTGAACCCCAGCCACTCTGCTTGTGATCCAGCCCCATGCTAATGTGCCAGGGAAAGCAGCAGAAGATGGCCCAATTGCTTGGATCCCAACCATCCACGTGGACTATTTGTATGGATTTCCAGGCCGCTGACTTCAGCATAGCCCAGCCATGGCTGTTGTAGCCTTTTAGAATGAATACAATGGAAGATTTGTCTTTCTGTGTGTGTCTCTCTCTCTCTCTGTAAATGTTTATCAAATAAATGAAATCTTTTTTTAAAAAAAATCAATGAACACAGTCACAGATCTGAGGGCCCTTCAAATTGCGGAAAAATTGAATTAAAAGAGAAATTTATTTGGGAGTAAAAAAAAAAAGTTTTAAATCCATGATTGACCCTTCAAAAAGTTAATGGAAAATATGTACAATGAAAAAACTGAATTTCACATTTTTGGCCCCCATATTAATCTTACTTTGAATTTCACTTTTCCATGGGCTTTTTCAAGTTTTCCAATATTTTCTGTGAAGCCCAGTTAATATCATAGAATATATTTCCAAGTTCTAAGCACTACTATCTCTGAATTTGAATTCTATTCTGTTAAAAATAATAGGAATTCCTAGATTTGCTTTCCATGAATTAGGTATACCTTACCATTCATGAACCCCAGGTTGGACCTCAGCCTGGGCAAGGGGGAGGGTGAGGGAGACAGAAGAGAGGCAGTGTAGGGGGATGGTGAGGGAGGACAATGGCTCTAGCCATGAACTAGCACAAGAACACCAGCTCCTCCACCCAGGGACTCAGTTTTCTTCACCAACCATCTTCAAAAAGGAACATTTCCCCCAGGAGCATCAGTTAAATACATGGCCTCTTGATCCAACTGGTGGCCTTTCAAATGTTGAAGAACTTTCGAGCTGGCCTCCACTGGCAGGGAGTGGCATCAGTTCAAGACAGGAAAGCTACACTAACAGTCATGCTGCTAGTACAGCTGTCCCACCCAAGACACTGTCCTGCAATTTCCCATTTCTGTATGAAAACCCATTCTTGAGAACAAGCAATTAAATCCATCTGTACATGTGCAAAGCATCCTGGGTACAGTAGCAGTAGTATGGTTACTTGTTGTACTTTCTCTCCTACTATCACCTGGCAAATCCTGTTTCTCTGATGCCTTCTGGATCCTACCTCTCCATCACATACCTTTCTTTTCCATTTAACCAGCATCTTCCAGCATGCCTTATGTAGCATTCATGACTTTGGGGCAGGCATTTAGCCTAGTGTTTCATGTTAAATTCTGCCCAACCAGCTGTCCTCAGATCATTCTGTGTGAAATGTCTTTAATCAAACATTCACTTCAAGTGAAGCCTTTATTGCCATAGTCTCTCAAAACAGTCTTCAATATATTGTCTTTTTGAAAAACACTAACAGTGTGGATGAGAAGTGTTCTCACCAAATAGATGATAGCCATGAGAGGCCATGTCTGTGCTGATTAGCCAGGTTCTAATTCCACAGTGTTCTAATTCCACAGACATGCTTCAAAACATAGTGTTGTTCATGATAAATGCACACAATTTTATATGTCAATTAAAAAGCGGTAACTTATATGTTTGAAAAAAATATTCACTTTAGGGGAAAGTACTTCCTATGTGCTTGCTACTCAAAAATAATGAGGATCAAGGGAAATTTATCCTATTAAAATAATTTAATAAAATAGCGCTTTTAAATCTTTTAAGGATAAAATTATTGCTACACTTCATTTCTTTAGTTTTGTTCTCCCTTCCAATGTCTGTTGTTTCATTGTAAAAGTCTTAGCAACCATCTCCATGACATACTGTAGCCACAAAGATGCACACTTGCCTGCTGAATGGATGTGTGGTCATTTAATCATTTATTCATTCAGCAGAAAGATACATTGAGATTCCATTTATATGCATTGTTGTGTTATTCTTTGATGAAAAATGGTAAATTAAGAGCCACAGTCTTTGCTGTCACTATCTTATTGTTTAGCAAAGGAGGGCAAAAGATGTTGCAAGGGGGATAAGCTGGGCAATCAGAAGGCTTACACAATGGGACTTCCAAAAGTCCATGGAACATAGAATAAAGAGGTAAGTTTATTTTGGTAGAAAAAAAAGTATTGAAAAGCAAGCATACCTGGTACTGGTACAGAAACAGATGGATAGACCAATGGAACCAAATAGAAACACCAGGAATTAATCCAAATATCTGCAACCAACTTATATTTGATCAATGAGCTAAAACCAATACCTGGAGCAATGACAGTTTCTTCAACAAATGTTGCTGGGAAAACTGGATTTCCACATGCAGAAGTATGAAGCAAAAACCCTCCATTACACCTTATACAAAAATCTACTCAACATGAATTTAAAGATCTAAATCCAGGACTTGGCATAATCAATTTATTAGAGACATCAGAGAAATGCTGCAAGATATAGGCACAGGTAAAGACTTCTTGGAAAAGACTCCAGAGGCACAGGCAGTAAAGCCAAAATTAACAACTGGGATTACATCAAATTGAGAAGTTTCTGTACTGCAAATGAAACCGTCAGGAAAGTGAAGAGGCTACTGACAGAATGGGAAAAAATATTTGCAAACTATGCAACCGATAAAGGATTAATAACAAGAATCTACAAAGAGATCAAGAAACTCCACAACAACAAAGCAAACAACCCACTTAAGAGATGGGCCAAGAACCTAAGCAGACATTTTTCAAGAGAAAATCAAAATGGCCAATAGACACATGGAAAAATGTTCAGGATCACTAGCCATCAGGGAAATGCAAATCAAAACCATAATGAGGTTTCACCTCAACCCAGTTAGAATGGCTTACATACAGAAATCAACAAACAACAGATGCTGGCGAGGATGTGGGGAAAAAGGCACACTAATACTCTGTTGCTGGGAATGCAAGCTGGTAAAGTCACTGTGGAAGACAGTTTGGAGATACCTCAGAAATCTGCATATAGCCCTACCACACAACTCAGCCATCCACTCCTCAGAATTTACCCAAGGGAAATTAAATTGGCAAACAAAAAAGCTGTCTGCACCTCAATGTTTATTGCAGCTCAATTTACAATAGCTAAGACATGAATCAACCTAAATGTCCATCAACAGAAGACTGGATAAAGAAATTATGGCATATGTAGTCTATGGAATACTACACAGTGGTAAAAAAAATGAAATCTGGCCATTTGCAACAAAATGGAGGAATCTAGAAAACATCATGCTGAATGAAATAAGCCAGTCCCAAAGAGGCAAACATCATATGTTCTCCCTGATCTGTGACAACTGACCACCTAAAAGGACACCTATAGAAGTGAAACGGAAACTATGAGCAGCAACGATTTGATCAGCCCTTGTCCTGACTGTCGAGGAACAGCTTAATACTTTATTCTTTTTCGTATTTTCTTTTTCTACTTAATCCCATTGGTTGAACTCTTTAATTGACACACAATTATTCTTAGGTGTTTAAAGTTAACTGAAAAATGATTCCTGTTTAAAAAAAAAAAGAGTGGGAATTAGAGAGGGAGGTGATGTACAGTTTGGTACATGCTCCCTTGGACTTACCCCTAAGGGTAAAGCTAAAAACTTGCCATGGAACTACAAATCCCATTAAGTTGGCAGGTACCAATGCCATCTTACTAAAGTGATAAGTTTAAGTTCATAACTGATCATAAAGATAGGATTAATTGTCAAAGGAATCATCACAAAAATAAAATCAGTGTCTGCAAATAATAATTTATAGAATTAAAAAGGAGCAAATAATCCTACATGGGAAGCAGGATACGCAGCAGACTCATAGAATGGCAAATGCCCTAAACAGCACTCTGGCCTCAGAATCAGCCCTTAAGGCATTCGGATATGGCTAAAAAGCCCATGAGACTTCCTCAGGCACGGAAAGCCAAGACACTGTGGAAAAAAAAAAAAAAAAAGACCTAAATGAAAGATCTCTGCGAGTGAGATTCCAGCGGAAAGAATGGGCCATCAAAGAAGGAAGTACCTTTCTCTGAAGGGAGGAGAGAATTTCCACTTTGACTATGGCCTTGTCTAAACAACATCGCAGTTGGTGAACTCAGGAGGCTTCCTTCGCCTTGGCAGCTCATGACAAGTGCCTTGGGTGATTACTGATGTCTTAAATAAGAGTGACAATTGTTAAATCAACAACGGGAGTCACTGTGCACCTGCTCCCTGTGTAGGACCTCTGTCCTTAATGTTGTACTCTGCGAATTAATGGTAAAGCTACTACCCAAACAGTACTCTATGTGTCTTTGTGGGTGCAGTCTGTTGAAATCTTTACTTAGTATATACTAAGTTGATCTTCTATATATAAAGATAGTTGAAAATGAATCTTGATGAAGAATGGATGGGAGAGGGAGTGGGAGATGGGATGTTTGCAGGTGGGAGGTTGGTTATGGGGGAAAAAATCCACTATAATCCAAAAGTTGTACTTTGGAAATTTATATTAAATGAAAGTTAAAAATTAAATAAAAGTTTTAAAAAAAGAGTGTCAATTGTTAAATCAACAACAGGAGTCACTGGGCACTTGCTCCCCATGTAGGACCTCTGTCCTTAATGTATTGTACTATGAGAACTAACAGTGAAACTAGTCTTCAATCAGTACTTTATATTTTGTGTGCTGTGTGGATGCAAACTGTTGAAACCTTTACTTAGTATAGAGTTGATCTTCTGTATGTAGAGATAGTAAAAAAAGAATTTAATGAAGAATGGGATGGGAGAGGGAGTAGGAGCTGGGATGGTTTACGGGTGGGAGGGTGGTTATGGGGGGAAGAATTGCTATAATCCAAAAGTTGTACTTTCAAAATTTATATTTATTAAATAAAATTTTTCTATAAAAAAGAAAATCACGCATATGAGGCACATGGAAAAATACTTACATGGAAAATGTATACTATAAAAACTTATGCATGGATTTTAAAACATGCACAAAGACATACACATGGATGTGTGTGATGGATACATGCATATGTTGATATTTGTATCTAAAAATAGATATACATTGTATATATACAGGTATATGTGGATATTACACAATATATAGATAAGGGTGTGTGCATATGCACATGTGTATTTAAGCTAAAGGTGTATGTGTTATGGAAAAGAGTTAGGAAAGCATTCAAAAAGACAAGGGACTGACAGCTTCAATAAGTATGCAATGGACAAGAAGGGACCTGGAAAATTTAAGTAACTGAAAGCTAAAAGCAGAAGGCCCATGTGGTTGGATAGCAAAGAACAGGGAGGACTAGTAAGAGAGGGTGCAGAGGGATTAGGGATGGGCCAGATGTCATGGGGATTTTTAAGAATTTGTCTTAGGAACAATGAGAAGCCTCTGAAGTGTTCTAATTTTGAGAAATACAGGACTGGGTCTCAATTACATTTAAAAACATAGTCTCTGCCAGCCAGCCAGCCAGCCAGGTAGGTGATTAATATACCAAAGATGGAAGAACAGAGTGGCAAACCCAGGGAGGTGACTTTTGCTGATTGTGGTGATAACTTGTCCTAAAATGGATGCAGTAAAATGAAGGGAAAAACATGAGTTTCAGAAATGTTCAGAAGTTAACTTCAACTGGTTGGGGGGGTGGGCAGAGGTAAAGAAAGAGGAATGAGATTGATGAAGGAAGTCTTTAAATTGAAGCTATTCTATACCCCAACATGAACACCCATTCTTTGAATAACATCTAACAACACATTTAGCCAAGAAATTAGCGCATAGCAGGTGCTAAACAATTATTTCCTGAACGAAGAGTGAATAAATGAATGAGTGAACAGATGGAACAATGTGAACACAGGGATGAATGAGATTACAATTCAGTCTTCCCCAGTATCCATGGCTTCGGTCTTCACAGATTCAACTAATGTGACAGAAAATATCTATTTAAAAAACTGATGTCAATACTGCATACATACAGACTTTTTTTTTTTATTATTCCCTAAGAAATATGACATGGTATAATTGCTATTTATGAAGAATCTACATTGTATTAGGTAATATAAGTAGTCTCTGGGTGTTTAGGGTATACCGGAGGGTGTACTTGATAGATGCAAATATTATACCATCAGAAACAAGTGTCTGCAAATTGTGGTATTGTGAGAAGTCCTGCAGCCAATTCCCAGTGGGATACTGAGGGATGACAGTATATCTTTTAGCTTGACCATCAGAAAAAGCTTTCACAAGGCTTTGACAGGGAAAGTCAACACACAAGTGACAACTTCGGAACTGTGAGTTTGAAGAGATACTCAATTCTAACAGAGGAAGAACCTAAGGAAACAACAAAAAAGAAGAAGAACAGTACTAACAGCAAAATGTTAAACATGCCTGAGAGAAATTGTGCAAGAGTTTTGCATACATCTGGCTGTGCATATAGACTTTGCAATCTAATGGAAACTTGGTTCCCCCAGGACCAAGAGCAAATAATATCCACAGGACATACAGTCTCTCTTCTAGCACAACAACAGGCTGGTGGCCAATTATGGAAGAAGCCAAGCAGATGTCCCACTGGTTTTTAAATCAGAGACAGAGCCTTGATTTGTTCTAATTATTACTTCCATGCTGTAGAAAACTTTGCGTTCATGTTATCAGACAATTATCAACAATAATCAAACAATTCTTATGTACTCTCTCGATAAGCAATTGTACAAAGTAGCATCCAGTAAACCAAGGAGTTCACCTTCTTGTCTCTAAGACACACCTATAATCCTGAGGTCAAAGTGTTTTGGTCAAGTGCCGGAATTGAGATGTCTGGGCTTAGATCACACTTCATGGATAACCCCTCTGTTTTTGCATATTTCCTTCCTGTCTACCCTTTCTGTCAACTTTTTTGGTCTCCTTTGATTTACCTGAATTCTTTTTTTTTTTTAAAAAAAACTAATTTATATATTTGAAAGGGAGAGAGTGAAAGAGACAGAGAGCTTCCATTTGCTGGTTTACCCTCAAAAGCCAGGTATCGGGAACTCAATCTTGGTGTTCCATTTGGGTGGCAAGAGCCTGGGTACTCGGGCATCATCTGCAGCATACCAGAGTGTGTGCATTAGCAGGAAAATGTATCGGAAAGGAGAGCTAGGGCTTGAACTCAGTGACTATAGTACAGGTATCCCAACTGGCATCTTAACAACTGTACCCAATGTCCACCTTGCTTTACATACACTCCAAATATATGTATCAATTAAAGTCTAGACCTATGTTCTCTCTTATCTTCCAACATCTTCTCTTCCTTGGTGAACTATCCTCTTCACAGGCTAAATTCCAAAATCTATTTTTTTTACCCTTAAACTTTAAAAGTAAAATTAGTTGGATTTTTTGAAAATATTCTATATACTACTACAGTGCTGGTGATTTAATATTCTAACTCCTGAGATAGTATAATACTAACATTTACCATTTTACAAGTTTAAATGGAGGTTTGGAGCAGTGAAGAATCTGACTTTGCTGTGACAGTGCACCCAAGGGTGCAGGTCTTAGGCACTGGGATAATTATATATTTTATTTGGTCTCCTGTGTTCCATTTTCATTGCCTCCTGCTAAGTCCATTATTACCACTCACTTTTACCATGGAGACAGTTGATTTCCTTGCACACAGATTTTTTTGCCCTCTAGTTGATTAGATATCTTCTTAAAACTCAAATTTGATTTTATAATTTATGCATTTTAAATGACACATTAATAGATTTTTAACCCCATAGATTTTAACTGCTCAGATCAATCTCTAAGACCCTCAACTGTCATTCATTTTCTTGCATAATCTGCTCTTCAATGAAATAATTCCTGCACTATCTCTTCCTGCTTCCAATATTTCTTCAGTTGAGGGTTTGTCAGTACTGTAACTGTAACACCCTAAATTTAATGAATTTTTTAAAGATTTATTTATTTATTTGAGAGGCAGAGTTACACACAGAGAGAGGGAGAGACAGAGAGGTCTTCTATCCACTGGTTCAATTCCCAAATTGCTGCAATGGCCAGAGCTGGCCAGTCTGAAGCCAGAAGCTTCTTAATGATATCCCACAAGGGTGCAGGGGCACATGAACTTGGACCACCTTCTACTGCTTTTTCAGGCCATTAGCTGGACTAGAACCGGAGCCCATATGGGATGCCACACCATAGGTAGAGGCTTAACCTGCTATGCCACAGTGTTGGCCTTTCAGTGATAAGATGTGTATACTTGAAGCCTTTTGAAAAAATAGCATGTCCAGTATCCATTCCAGTCTAACTGAATTTGAATTAATTGGTATTTCTGTGTTGGAAAATTACTGTTAGTGCCACCATTGGCCTATATAGTAACTTTGTGTAAATGGAACAAATCACTTCCTTATTATGGCAAGAATATTGCCATAATATGTATATACATTATATGAGTAATATATATTTACAGTCTTTCATGTATAGTACAACATACTAATATGTATCTTATTATCACATTCATAGTATGAAAGGCAGTCTTTAGCATTGCTATATTCAGCAGTGTACCATGATTTTATTTCAAGATTCAGTGAAAGTATCTCCTGTCTGTGATATTTTCTTCAATACCCTTTAGTCAATAAAATCTATTTCTCTATTGATCTCTCATAGGCCTTATTTCACCTGTCAATAGAAATCTCACTTAGGCTTGTTAATAATAACCTCATTGGCAGAATTGAGGGTGTATTTATTTAATTTATCCTACAGTTAAATTAAACAATTGTTTTATAAATTGATTTCAGATAAATCATAGCTTTAGAAAGACTTCTGGTTGGAAAATGTGGTGGCCTTACAGAATTTTTTTGTATTATGAGTATTTCAACAACACATTTCAAATAACAGAAAACAATATGAAATCAATGGAACAAATAAAGAAAATAATCATGAAGGCGCAAGAGGGATTTGCCCCAATAGTCAATGACGGTTCCCTCAAGTCCAAACTTGGTGTCTCCTCCTGGCAGCCAGGACCACAAGGGAACTGCATTGTGTTTCAAAGCTCTCACCAAATAACAGAGAACTCAGTAGTCCTTCACGAGACATCAAATGACTTTAGGCACTCTGTTCTAAGAGTGCTTAATTGGATCTTTATAAAAGATAACCATTAAAAATGGACAGTGTCTACATAGCACTCTGATGACAGCTTAGCAAAAATGATCTTCAGAGATTTAGACTCTATAAGACCTCACAGGGGTTGGCCCACGCCTAGCTTTCCATCCTTCTCTCTTACTGTGTTGTACACTCCATGCTCTCAAACGACACACACTCCCTGGAAGGTGACCACCACATCCCGCCTCTGCACCTGTCCCAGTGGATCACTCTGCCTAGAACTTCCTCCCCTGAAGATATGTGTGCTAGCTCTCTCCCCTCCTCCATCAGCGTCTTTGTTCAGCTGTTACCTTCCTATGGGCCATCGTTTCAAAGGCTCCTGACAAACTCTCCCCATTCTCTGTCTCCCAACCCCATTCAATGCCCATCTCATACTTCATGATTTTTCCACTTATTATTGTCCTATTGTTCTGATTTTTAATATCTATCTTCCATATGAAAATGTAAGCTCCTTGAGACCAAGATATTTCCCTATCTTGTGTATGGCCATATTCATAGTGCTTGGGGAAGTACTCAGTGCCTAGAATGCACACCAGAAGTATTAACTGACTAGTTAAATAACTATTTTTCATATACTTTTTTATTGAAATTAACCTATGACAAAAAACATTCAATATTTAATTTTGAATCATAATTCCCTGAAAGAATATTTGTGGAGAAGGAAAAAAATCTCTCATACAGTATGTCTCTTGCAGATTTGCCTTACCAGAAAAAGTTATAGGAATTAATAGCAAACAAATATAAAAAGAAAACCCCTGCTGCATTTGTTTGTGATGATGCATAACAAATAACAAGAAACTTATTGCTTAAGGCACCACCCACTTATTACTTCATAGTTCTGTGTGTCAGAATTGTGGGCATAGATGGGCTAAAGTCAAAGTTGGGACTGGGATGGGTTTTCACCTGAGGCTGGGTATCTTCCAAGCCCATATAGTGGTCCCTAGCCTTTGTGGGATGAAGGTCCCTGCTTCCTTGTTGACCATTGGCAAGGTTGGCCTTCTTGAAACTTCCCTCAGATCCTAGCTAGGAGGCCTTCCTACTTGAAAGCCAGCAGAAGATCTCATAGACTTAAAAGCTCTGTCACCTTTTTTTTTTTTTGAGAATAAGTTTTATGTTTATTTTCCCATTTAATTAATAAACTATTATAATGCTTCTTTTTCATTTAGTAAATATAAATTTCTAAAGTACAGTTTATGGATTACAATGACTCCCCCCCCCATAAATTCCCTCCCACTCGCACCCCCCCCATCTCCCACTCCCTCTCCCATTCCATTTACATCAAGATTCATTTTCAATTATCTTTTTTTTTTTTGACAGGCAGAGTGGACAGTGAGAGAGAGAGACAGAGAGAAAGGTCTTCCTTTACCGTTGATTCACCCTCCAATGGCCGCCGTGGCAGGAGCCAGGTACTTATCCTGGTCTCCCATGGGGTGCAGGGCCCAAGGACTTGGGCCATCCTCCACTGCACTCCCTGGCCACAGCAGAGAGCTGGCCTGGAAGAGGGGCAACTAGGACAGAATCTGGTGCCCCGACCGGGACTAGAACCCGGTATACAGATCGATTTAGTATATATTAAGTAAAGATTTCATCAGTTTGCACCCACACAGAAACACAAAGTGTAAAATACTGTTTCAGTACTAGTTATAGCATTACTTCACCTTGGACAACACATTAAGGACAGATCCCACAAGAGAAGTAAGTACACAGTGACTCCTGTGGTTGACTTAACAATTTGACACTCTTGTTTATGGCATCAGTAATCTCCCTAGGCTCTAGTCATGAGTTGCAAAGGCTATGGAAGCCTTTTGAGTTTGCCGACTTCAATCTTATTCTGACAGGGTCATAGTCAAAGTGGAAGTTCTCTCCTCCCTTCAGAGAAAGGTACCTCCTTCTTTGATGGCCCTGTTCTTTCCACTGGTTTCCACTGGGATCTCACTTTAGGAGATCTTTCATTTAGGTCTGTTTTTTTTTTTTTTTTTTTTCCCCAGAGTGTCTTGGCTTTCCATGCCTAAAATACTCTCATGGGTCTTCAACCATATCCGAATGCCTTAAGGGCTGATTCTGAGGCCAGAGTGCTGTTTAGGACATCTGCCCTTTTATGAGTCTGCTGTGTATCCTGCTTCTCATGATGGATCATTCTTTCCCTTTTTGATTCTATCAGTTAGTATTAGCAGACACTAGTCTTGTTTATGTGATCCCTTTGACTCTTAGACCTATCAGTGTGATTAATTGTGAACTGAAATTGATCACTTGGACTAGTGAGATGGCATTGGTACATGCCACCTTGATGGAATTGTATTGGAATCCCCTGGCACGTTTCTAACTCCACCATTTGGGGCAAGTCCAATTGAGCATGTCCCAAATTGTACATCTCCTCCCTCTCTTATTCCCACTCTTATATTTAACAGGGATAACTTTTCAGTTAAAATTTAAACACCTAAGACTGGATAAAGGAATTATGGGACATGTACTCTATAGAATACTATACAGCAGTGAAAAACAATGAAATCCGGTCATTTGCAACAAGATGGAGGAATCTGGAAAACATTATGCTGAGTGAATTAAGCCAGTCCCAAAGGGACAAATATCATATGTTCTCCCTGATTGGCGACAACTAACTGAGCACCAAAGGGGAAACCTGTTGAAGTGAAATGGACACTATGAGAAAAAGTGACTTGATCATCCCTTGTCCTGACTGTTGATGTACAATGTAATACTTTATCCATTTTAGTATTTTTTTTGTTCTAGTACTATTGGTTGAACTCTGTCACCTTTCTAAAACCATGCACCTAATCCACTTGGGATCTGCAAAGTCCCTTCACACTTGGCGTAACCATTTTACAGTCTCAGAAGTGAAATATGGCAAATACACTGTTCCACCGACATTCAGAGGGAAGGGGATTCCTATGAGAAGAAATGTGTGAGGCTATCATGAATCCTGTCTACCACACCTAATATATATTATTATGTCAAAGCAGGTCCAACCAATGTTGTTGGTCACACCCAGAAAAGGAGATCAAGAAATGGTTGTTCACATCTGTGGAGCTGGTACAGTTATGGGAGCTCCTATTTTCTCTTTAAACAGAGAAAATTATTTAAATTCCCGTGGCTATCATTTCTCAGCATTAAAAACCATTGTGTTAGTTTCATTGATCTTGAGCTGATGATTTGAATTTTGAAATAGTAACGTAAATAATGCTAGCCATAAATATTAAAAAATTAATTTGTTACTAATCCCATAATCCAATTTATCTCAGGGTTCTGCCTCACATCTGAAAAAAAAGATGCATTCTTATATCAGGATTGCTATCCCAGGAATCAAGCAATACAAATCCCTGCTCCTCAGCAGAACATCTGCATAATTTGCAGGTAAGTGTTATCCTAACATAATTTCTGAGGTTAAAATTAGTGTCACTTTCAATATATTTTACTATTTAATGTGCAATATCTAAGTTATTGCCAGCCTGTTTCCTCTTAGAACAGTATTAACGTAGCATGCTTGTGAAAAAATGTGGGGAAGCATCCAATGAACTGAGACCACTAAATCTTTGTCAACTCATAGAACATCCAGTCAAATAGAAAAGAAGAAACTTTAATGGTGCCAGTTACTCTGGGATTTAGGCTTCAGAAAATTAGGAAGATTTCCTAAGCATTTGAAAAACATTGAAGTGATAATATTCAATTACTTCTACCAATCAGATTACTTCAGTGCTAACATATTTATCAACTGCCCTTGCATTGAATATTATAAAGACTTTTTTCTGTCACTTTTAAATGTGGAAAGCAAAAAAAGGGAAAGTGTGCCATCCTAACATCAGACAAAATAGGCTTTAACATTAAAAACTTTAAAGTTGAAGAAGGGCACTATGTGATCATTAAGGGGTCAATTCAACAAGAAGATATGACTATAATAAATGTATTCATATACAATTACATGACACCTGCCTATTTAAAAGAAATGTTAATGAATCTAAATGGAGACATCTACTCCAATACAATAGTAAAGGGGGACTTCAAAACCCCACTTTTATCAGTTGACGTTTCAACTAAATGGAAAATTGACAAACAGAGCTAAATGACACTATGTACCATATGAACCTAACTGATATCTACAGAACTTCTAACCACACAGTTGCAGAATAAACATTCTTCTCATCATTGTATGGGACTTTCTCTAGGATAGATCACGTTGGGCCATAAAGCAAGTCTCAGCAAATTCAAAAAATTCAAAATCATACCGTGCATCTTTTCTGACCACAATGGAATGAAGCTGGAAGTCAACAACTCAAGAATCTCTAGATTATATGCAAACACATGGAAACTGAACAACATGTTCCTAAATGAACAGTGGGTCATAGAAGAAATCAAAAGAGAAATCAAAAAATTTCTGGAAACAAATGAAAACAACAATCCATCATATCAAAACATATGGGATACAACAAAAACAGTGTTAAAAGGCAAGTTTATATCAATCGATGCCTACATGAAGAAATTGGAATGGTACCAAATAAATGAGCTATTAGTGCATCTAAAGGACATAGAAAAACAACAAACCAAACCCCAAATTACTAGGAGGAAAGAAATTAAAATTAGAAAAGAAAAAAACAAAATTGAAACAAAAAATACAAAATATCAATAAAATTAAGAGCTTTTTTTTTTGAAAAATATGAATAAAATTGATGTACCATTATCCCCCCCCCCAAAAAAAGAGGGAGAAAACCCAACAACCTAGGTTAAATTTATTCCAAGGCATTTAATTCATTTTGGAAAAGCAGAGAGAGAAACAGATGGATCTTCCATCTATATGCTCACTCTCTAAAAATGTCTACAACAACCAGGGATAGGCTAGGCTGAAACTGGGAGCCAGGAATTCATTCTGGGTCTCTGACATTAGTGGCAGGTACCCAGGTACTCGTGTCCTCACTGGCTGACTGGCAGGGTACAGAGCAGCAGGAAGCTGGGATCCGAAGTGGATCCAGGTCCTAACCAGACTCTCTAATATGGGATGCAGGCACCTCAAGTGGCAACTTAATCATAGCACCAAACACCTGCTCCAGTGTTCAGTTTTTATAAAAAGAATGAATACTCATTTGACAACATCTAAGGCAGTCTCAAACTGTTTATTTCTTCTAAGTGGTTATATTCTGAATTGATCATAAAGTAGAAACTGAAACAGATAACATTTATGATATAACATCTTTATAATTTTTAATTTGTAATTCATTAATTTAAAATCAATGACTGGGGAAATGCTTTGATAATAGAAACTAGTTATCACAGAAGATAGCCAGTTTAAAATACCATAAGATTATGCATGAAATTGCTTTGACGATTCAGAGACAGATGAGAAAGCATGCAATAGCAGGATATCATTGGAAAGCTTTGAAAAAAAAAAAAAAACATAGTATTTGAACATGTGAAAAAGGATAAAGAATGGGTGTCTAGGTAAAGGAACACTTGTAGGCCCTGAAAGAGGCAGGGAATGTATGAGACACAGAGAGACATTCAGTTTTCCTGAAGCTCTGCTAACTCCAGAAGCAGGAAATAATTTTTATGCGGGGCAATAAGGGAAATGAAAAGTGGATAAAGTTTATGGAAACAATTGAATGCTTGGCTAAGTATCCAGTAAGTAGGGATTGGGTTCAGCAGAATCTTGACAATTAAAGAAAGGTTGGTGCAATTCAATCTCTCCACATTTGTCATCTTTCAGCTCACAATTTCTTTTTGCTTATTGTTTTCTATTATCTGAAAATTATCAGACCTTCATATTTTTAAGAAAGAGCATTAGAATAATATTCAAGATACCTGTGCTACATTTTGCCTTGGTGTTTGAATTATTACTTTAACTATTCCAATTATTTGTTTATCATAATCTTCCATTTCCTTTTTCAGAAATTGACATTAAACTACCAGATCTGTGTACTTTACTTTGTAATTGGAAGATTATGAATTGAATATGTTGGCCAGATCTTTTTGTTTATCATCTAGGTATCAGTAAGGAGTATTATTACTTTAGTAAATACTATGTATCCTTTATAATAATATAGGCTGAGAGGAAGGTAAAAGGCAGTCAGACCAATTCTATATACTTTATTACTGAGTTCAGACTATAATCTGAAGTCCAGCCAATTATTCAACAGAAGACTCAACCAGAAATCATTAATACATACGAGGGGTACAGAAAAGATGTTGCATCTATTGAAATTGAACCATCTCTTAGCATAAAAGCCCAAACATATAGTATTATTTAACAAGACTTTTTACATTGTGAGACAAATTTCAAATAAATATTTAATAAATCATCACTGAAATCTCCTATTAGATGGTAAAGAAAGATCCTATGTTTGCTATTCACAGTTGTTTGACGTCATTTCAACTTTAGGAATTGTAATCATTGATTCTCAAAAGCTGTAGGCTAAGTCTGAGGATGCCAACTTTTACCCTTTTATTTATAGATAGGATGTCTTTCAAGGTAAATGGTATCAGCTGGATTCTTTTATCCTTATTTCATGCTTGGATTTCTTTTGCCTTAGATGAATATTTTTTTAGCTAAAATGAGTATGTAAACTATATATTAATGCTTGATTTTACATCAGGTTTATTCTAATTTCTTAGTTGATTCAGCATCTGCATTTGTAGGATACATTTGTAAGCATTCTACATTCTATATGTAAGCATACATTTGTAAGCATCCACCATTTGGAGGAACGTTTTGAGTGACCTCATCTATTTTGCGCAGGTGTCCATGTGGTACTGCTCTTTCAGCAGCACACTTGACGCAAACCACTGGGATGGTTTTCATCCTGAGTCCTTGCAACCTGTTCTTAGGTAACCTTTTGTTCTGAGACATCATGATTATGGAACTTGAGTACAAGTTTTCTTGAAAATTCTTCTAAATATTTCAACAGCTGCCAGGACTGGCAAATACCCTAGTAGGGGCCTCCCATGCATTTTTCAGTAATGGAAGAATCCAAAAATTATAGTTGTTCTGTGATGTGACCAGCATAAGCGTCATCAACCTGTTGGCAGGCAGATACCAAGAATTGCTGAACAGGAATCCTGTCATTGCTTTCCTTTTACCTCCAGTTCAATGGGTGTGTGTGTGTGTGCAGGGTGGAGTTATGGGGGAAGCCCACACTGGGAACACAGGCTATTTCTGAAGAAGAAAACCCAGCAGGAAGGAAAGAGAACTTTCTTAAATCATGTTATTTAATCGCTGACTTAGGCTTTGTTGACAACTCACGAGACATCTGTCTGCTTGCACCAGCCTCTCCCTGTGAAATGCAGCCCAGCTGGCTCACTTCTAATCTATGTTCATCACGTTCCCGACTCCTCACCTCGTTCTGTACATTTCTGATTTGAACTTCAAGCCTGCCCAGTGGACATGGTGTTCCCAGTCCACTGCCTGGACTCTTGACATCAGCTTATCTGCCGGTTTTGCTTAGGCTCCTCCCATTAGCAGTTACAGTTTCTCAGTTCTTAAGTGGGACATTGAGTGGTATCTTGCACCTTGGAAAAATTCACCTTCTGCCACTGGTTGATCAGATAGTGCCCAAGAAGACCAGCATATGTTCAGCAGTTTGGGGCTTAAAAGTAAAATTTGGGCTTCTTGAATTAATTTTCCATCTATTCAAGCATACATTTCAAAATAAACATTTAACTGTAATTAAGTATCCCAAAAATATAATAATAGGGGATAGTATTGTATCTCAGCATGTTAAGCTTCTGTTTGAGGTAGTGGTATCTCATACCCAAGTGCCAGTTCAATGTCTGGCTGCTCTGCTTCTGATTCAGCTCCCTGCTAATGCATCTGGGAAGTGAACAGAATATGGCCCAAGTACTTGGGCCCTTGCTGCTCACATGGGAGACCTGGATGGAGTTCCAGGCCCTTGGGTTCAATCTGTCCTAGCCCTGGTTGTTGCAGCTACATGAGAATTAAACCAGCATATGGAAGACTCTCTCTCTCTTTCTTTCTCTCTCCCTCCCTCCCTCCCTCCCTCCAACTATCTCCATTGCTTTGCCTTTCAAATAAATACATAATTTTTTTTTAAAAAAGAATGTTTTTAGGGGTTAGTGTTGTAGCATAGTGGTTGAAGCTGCTGCCTCTAAGGCCAGCTCACCATCTGGGCACAAATTCCAATCCCAGCTGCTCCACTTCCAATCCAGCTCCCTGCTAATGGCCTGGGAAGAGCAGAGTAAGATGGCCCAAGTGTTTGGGCCATTGCCAATCAAGTGGGAGATTCAGATGAAACTCTGGCTCCTGGCTTTGGCCTGGCATAGTCCCAGTCATTGTGGCCATTTGGGGAGTGAATTAACGGATGGAAGATTTATCTTTCTCTCTCTCTCCTTCCCTCCCTCTGTAACTCTGACTTTCAAATAAATACTTAAATTCTTTTAAAAAACAATGTATTTGTATATTGTATATATGTATATAGATAAATTTATTTAATAAACAATTTTTATGAGATAAAAAATTTGGCCTTCATCTTTGAATTATAATACTTGTGTAAGAAGAAAACATATTGCTGTGCCATTCTGTTCCCTTGGAGATATGCAGGGTCCATACCTAACACAACCTTGAAACATAGTGCAGTACTTAAGGCAAAAACTCTGTAAAACTACTTGCAAAGAGTTTTAAGTGAATCACAGAACTCTTAACAATTCAATATGTCTGAAACTTTAATGATATCCTCGGTAAGATTTGTGTAAATTTTGTATAGAAACCTTAAAAAATGAAAAGAAAATATGTTTTTAAAAATACCATTTTTATTATTTTTAAATAGGCTTTTCATGTAGAGGGAGCACTTGAAAACACACATTTCTGAAGTAAAAGATCTGGGCTAAATCCTGACTGTACCACTTACTAGGCTCATGATCACAGGCAGACCCCCTTACTCTCACTAAACTTTGTATTTTTTAATTTTAAAAAGCAGAAGGATGATGACCTAATAGAACTTGATTTCCTTAGAGTACCATATAATTCTGAATGTCTTAGTGCTTAGGTACTATTTATCAAATGCAGCAATTGTTACTTCAAAGGAAACACAGTAAATAACATTGTGGCTTTATTTTATTTTTTACTTAAATGATACAAAGCAGAAAATTGAATTATGCAATGGAAATAGTGAGCCATGGAAATACTTCATGTTTGAAAAGATAATTATTGAATTTATCCAAATATTAAAGTAAAAATACTTAAAATGCATTAAAACACCCCCTCCCCCCCCCCCCCATGAGTTGTTTTGCTCTGCATTAAAACCACAGTTAAGCTGGAAAGTGCTATCTATTTTTTCCTAAGCCTCATCTGGTATAGCCATACACAGTGTTTTTTTCCTTTCTACACTTTTGTACTCAGGGCTTCCTTCCTTATCCCAGAAGACAGTCTAAGCCTCCAACCCAGGGATTCTGTAACATCTCTCAAGCATCCACACAGAAGATACTGGTAGCTATGTATTATAAGAGAAAAAAGGGAAACAAATAAAAAAGCCACAATTTTCTCTAAAGGAAACACCTGGTCCCTAGCATAAGTAATGTACTAAAAAAAGCACAGACCTGTGGAATTTGAAATTTATGTTAACAATGGCCACAATACAGAACTGGGTGAATTGAGCAGTTAAAGTTTCAAGGTCCAGCTCTTAATCTTTACCCAATAATGCCCTTCTCAGGAAAGTTAGAACTCCTCGGAGACAGATGGTCTTTCATATAAAGATATACTTGCACGCAAATTCATCAAGTGGAAATCTCTTGTGTTTTTTAATGGACCAAAGAAGTACAGCTAGGCTTGCTAAGCTTTCCTGTAAAATTAAAAATCAAGGCCACAGTCATCTAGTTCACAATGTTGGAAAAATCACCTTTTTCATGATTTTGTCTTTTGATGCTATATTATGGATATTTTCAAAGTGGAGATATGGTATGATGGTCCCCCCTGGGACCATACCCCAGTTTCCATGTTTATCAGCATTTTGCTCTTTGGAATGCAAGTCATTTTAGATATTCAGTCCCAAATGAAAAGGTTTTAATGAAATAGGAATAGAAACACAGAAGGCACATAAAAAAATGAGTAGATTCTTCAATAGTGGAAGTTGAGAGCTAAATCAGAGATTAAATGAGAATTGCAAAGATCAAGATTGAAAATATTAAGAAAATTCAATTGGATCAAGCATTAGGCCCTGCTAATGCAGACCCTGGGAGGCAGCAGCAATGATTCAAGTAATTAGGTTACTCCCACACATGTGAGAGACCTGGACTGTGCTCCAGCTCTTAGTTCTGGCCCCAGCCCTGTCCGGCAATTTCAGGCATTCAATGGATGGAAGATCTTTAGAGATAGATAGAGAGAGAGATAGAGAGAGCTATTTCTATCCTCCCCTCTTTCTGTCTCTCAAATTAATAAATAAAAAAAATCACTAAATTTCATCTTTTGTACGTGCAGTAATTCATAACCCAGGAGAAACTCCCTGTACTCATCTGTAGGGCTAAGATATCTGTGGAATCCAGTAAATAATATAAATGGTTGAGTCAGAAATGGTTACCTCTACTTTTGTTCATGGAGTCTCTGATAAGAACTCAATACCATTGCCGTAATGTCAAAAAGAAGCCTTGTCCCATGGACAACATAAATTCCCATGGGAGTTTGGCTCAGTTTCCCAGCACAACTCCATGGGAGTTTGATCTCTGTTCACCACAGAGCCTGTTACGTTGAAGACTTTCCATGAAATAGATTGGATTGGGTTATGTCCATGAGAAATCCAAGTAAAACAGGTTTTTCAACATCAGAACTGATAATCAAGAGACAGGGTGGGGGCCACTCATGTGGCACAGCAGGTTAACCTGCTGCTTGTGACTCCAGCAAACCATTAATAGATTGCCAATTTGGAGAGCTGGTTCAAGTCCTGGCTTCTCTGCTTCTGATTCAGCTTCCTGCTAAAATGCCTGGGCAGGCAGCAGAAAATAGAAAAAGAGCCTGTGCCCCCCTTCCCACCTACGTGGCAGACCAGGATGGAGTCCCTGGCCCAGCCTGATTTTTGTGGGCATTTGGAGAATGAAACAGCAGATGCCTCTGTGTGTGTGTGTGTGTGTTTCTCCCTCTTCCTCTCTCTATTGTTCTGAGATTTATTTATTTGAACAGCAAAGAAAAAAAAGAGAAGGGAGGGATGTGTGGCCATGGTGACAGAGCCATTACAAAGCAAGTTGGTAAAACTGTGAGGACAAATGCCAACCACTTGACATGTCTAAGCCAGGTCAGCCCTAGGCTCGAGGGAAATCTGGTTTGCCTGTGTGTTAGGGATTGAGCAGACTCAGGCACACTTGCTGATCCCAGAGTCTTTCATTAACAGTGCTAATGGCTGATGGGTTAGGGTGGAGAGGGTTTGCCTGCAGGAAGACATTCTCCGGAGAAGCTGGGGGTATTTAAGCCGAGTTTGGCCAAGCTTCTCCCTCTCTGTTTCCTACCTCACTGTGAAATCATTCCTCAGATACGCTCTGCCATTGCCAGCTGTGGTCAGACACAGACTCATGGGGACATCAGATTCTGAACTGTGCTCCCCCAAACTGTAGGCCAAAATAAATGTTTTCCTTCCCAAGAAGCTCTTCCCGGGGATTTTAGTTAAAGTCACAAAAACTAACTGGTTCACAACAGCTAATCTTCCCACACAAAAATGAGCACCAAAGAGGTTGCAAAAATAACAGGTGTCTGTGACCTGTGACTCTCCATCCTCCTCTCTCCATACACAAGCTCAGCTTTCCTTCCCCACCACTGAAAATCGAAAATCTTTCCAGACTGAAAAACTACATAGATTTCCTCATCCCTGACTCCTTTCTGTAACACCAAGAATCTCCCTTCTTCCTTCAAAGGAAGGAACTACAGAACGTTAAGTAGCTTGTGCAGCAATGCAACTTACACAAGGCTTAAGCAAATCCTGATAACTCTCTCCATGATGCCTCACTTGTCTTAAGTTGCTGAGCAAAATTTACAGCATCTCAAACAAGCCTCTAAAAAGACACATTTGGATAGCATGTATCAGAAGCAGATAACATAATTACAACCCTACATTTTTGTGATGTATCTCAGTGTGTGCCTTTGAATGGTTTCATGGAATTCATTAAAATTATTGTACTCATCTAAAATTCCATGGATAACTTTATGAATCCACAGGCTTTGTTTTGCAGTCCTTTCCGTAATTACTTAACAAACAACATGCCATGTATACTTTTCTTTCATTGTTTCCTTCAGGAAGGAATGCAAGCCAAATATTTTGGTGGCTTAATAAAACCTGCGAATGTATTTTTGCAACTGCAGTGTAAGATATTAAATTAAGACATTATCAAAGCCAACTTCCTTTTTGCCTTACCAAGAATCTTGGTGATAAACCTTTGTTTCATTTAGCTTATCAATAGGATTGATGTTTTCAATTTTTCTTTCAAGTCTGAAAGTTTCCCTTTTCAAGAAACTTTTAAAATATTTACAGGAATGTTATAGACACTGTTAATTTTTCAGCATGGCTTTCAAAATGTATTTTTTCATAAAGTACAAATGAAATATTCATATCCTCAGAAAACAACATTCCTGGTTTGTCCATTTATGTTTGTTATTGCTCTCAGCCACATTATAAAATGGAAATAATGAATAATGGCTTATTGCAAAAAATAAGGCCCAAAGGAATTTTATACAAATGCCAGCTGAGTCTACATTTCATTGAGCATTCAATTGTTCGTGAAATCTGGGCTAATTACTGTCCTGGAGTGTGAAGACATCATGAACCCACCTCCATAGAGATTCTTGTTCTTATGAGTTCATAGTGAACTTATAGTCAATAATGTTCATTTGGAAATTAATGGCTCTGCCTAGTGTTGACAATAATCATCATCTACTACCTTAGAAACCATGGACAAAAGTGACCATGGTTTGCAGTCAAAAATCATGTTTAGAACACAGTTACTGCTCAGTAATGCTCTTGAATATAGACCTTTTATAGACTCTTATTCCTGAATATCTGTTGTACATAAAGTTTGCCTATTGCACATCTCCGGATGCCTTGGTTTCTCCTGTTGGCCTATGCATAGTTGGTTCAGAGACTTGCTTCTAGCTCATTTGAAATAACCTAAAACCAAATCAGCACATCTTTTCCCTTAGAACACAGTATTCTCTCCAATATCAAGACACTTGTTTTGACTTCTTAGGTTCAAGATCTCTAGAGTAAGGCTGATTTTTGATAAAACTCTTCTGAGAAGTTGTGATTGTGAAATTCAGATTGGCTCACACATGTACATCAAGTAATCACTCCAAAGTGATGCATATGGCAGTTGAGGAATATTGAATGCTTCTTCAAGGCCTCACAATTATTAGATGCCAACTCCATCACAGACTCCTGATATGTGCACGTTACTGAATTTAAATTTCCAAGGCAATAACTCAGAGCATATGTTTCTTCCATGCACAGTTTACATCTGTTCCTGCACTACTCCAACTCTCCACCCTGCAGTTAATCAGAAGTCATGGAGCCAAGACAGGAATAAACTATTTCATTTAGCCCTCTTTCAATCTCTCATGTACAGAACACTATGGTGTAAATTATTAACTGGACCAGGAAGTCACCTTACTTGTCAGCTCTTTATTCAAGTCACATTAAATGTCAAAACTTCCTTTGATTGTAAGATTCTTGCTTATCCTGCCAGTTGGTTGTTGCTGTTTTGCCTTTATACTCTTAATTCAGAATGGGAAATCAATGGTTAATGGGTCACCCATGAATCTTCATTTTCCAAGTACTGTTAATGTGATAATTTCTCACTACTCACCTGCCTCATCTAACTGTTTCACAATCAATGCCCACATTCTTGCATCTCTGAATAATATGTGCCAGAATTCTGGCCCTGGAAGGTTAGATTATGGTCACAAGGGTTCTAAGTTTGATCTTAGAGTCATCATTACTTAAATATGAGACTGAGATTTACAAAACACCTGAAATCAGAATTAGTGCTTTGCTATCCTCCATAGATGCTTGCTGCTGCAATATCTAGAAATAGTGGACAAAAAATATACTAATGTACTAGAGAGGCCAGTGTTGTGGCACAGCGGGTTAAGGTGCTGCCTGAGATGCTGGCATCCCATATGTGTGCCACTTGAAGTACTGGCCGCTGCACTTTGGATCCAATTCCTTGCTAATGCATTGGGAAATCAGCAGAAGATGGCCCAAGGGCTTGGGCCCTGTCACCCATGTAGGAGACCTGGATGGAATTCCAGGCTCCTGGCTTCAGGTGGCCCAGCCCCAACAATCAGAGCTACTTCAGGAGTGAACCAGCAGATAGAAGATCTCTTTCTCGATCTATATCACTCTGCATTTCAATTTAATAATGTAAATATTTTAAAAATGCAATATTAAAATAGGTGTCTAGAACACCAGAAAAGTACTTCCCTAATTTAATTAAAAAGTAATTCCAGTAGAGAAAAGACCTAATGCATGAGAACAAATTGTCACGATGGATTCAGGAAGTAGGACTACTAATTCCTACTGCCAGTTTAAAATTTTAATATTGAATTTTTAAATTTTTGATGATACGTAGTAGTTGATCTTCATTTGGAAGAAATATGCAAAAGCTTGAGTGGTTTATTTTTAGATATTAGAATAAATGTACTTTTTAATGAATTATTTTATTTGAGCGGCAGAGAGATACATATAAGCAGGCAGAGAAATTTCCCATACACTGGTTCACTACCTTTGCCCACAACAACCAGGGCTGAGACAAACTAAAGTCGGGAGCTAGGAATTCAATCCAGGTCTCCCAGGTACATGGCAAGGACGCAACTACTTGAGACATCTCTGCTGCCTTCTAGAGTATGCAATAGCAGGAAGTTAAAACTGACCGCTGAACTGAGCTAAAAATCCAAGTATTTGGTTATAGGAGGCAGGTATCACAACCAATGTCTATCTCTTCAAACACCCACCAAACTGCTGAATACCACTCCTGTGTCTCATTTGTAATTACTTATTTCCCTAATTAACTATAAGGATGCTATTCATCTTTATAGAAAAAATAATAATTCATTATTAAAAACAAAAATGACAATATAAAAATGATGATTTCAATATTTTTTCGAAGAGGAATCACTTTGGGCTATCTGCCAGTTATATTTATATTATTAAATTATTGAATATAATTTGCCATGCTAGTATAAGAAATAAAACTGGTATTGTCTCAGAAATAAGGCGACATTTCAGAAACTGTGTGGAATGACATTCTAAGACTTTCCCCAATTATTTTATAATCCCATGGAATAAAACCAGCAACAAATTTCAGAGACAAATGAAATAATAACAATATCAGCACATACTGCATAGTGCCCACTACAGTCTTGTGTACCCCAAGTTCCAAGCTACAAGAGACTTGTCTGCTTCTGGCCCACAATCTTGGGTCAAGTGGCCTAATAGCTTCTCACATGATTGGATGCTGAGTTTTATTTAGACCTCTTTCTGTCAGTACTCTGGAGGAGAACCAGGCAGATTGTTGTGCTTGTGGTGCAATGAGGTAGCAACCCTGGCTTCCTCCTTCCCTCTTTCCTCCTCCTCATTCCTTGGCTCCCCTGTGCCACAGCATCTGATTTCATGACTGAAGCTCTTGTGCAACCTGCTGGCATACCTCCCACTCACCTGGCACCTTGGCCAAAATGTGCAGGGCAAAGATCATCATGGGATCCCAACGGGGTCTATTTAAAATGATGAAGCAACATATACCACCTCAAGGACAAACTGCAAAATGTACTTGGGAAATGGAGAAAGGGACAGAGAAGAATGGAACAGTATTGAAGTCAATGAGGTGAAGACAAAATGGATACAGATGGGAGCCAACGGGACAGTAGGTCCTTAAAACCATACATCTAAAGTCTAAATTGTAGTTCTGTTTCTCAAAGAACAATGGGGGATAGGATTCTCTTCTATGTTTGCTTGTGGTGATGTGTTCATTTTTGTTGTATTATGAATATTAATGGGGTATAGCATCATGTTTTGATATATGTTTTCACTGTGGAACAATTGGATCAAGCTGACACACACATTTATCACTTCACATCTATACCACTTTATTCTGGTGAGAATATGTAAGATCTATTCTTGTAACAGTTTTCATATACACAACACATGATCATTAACCATAATTGCCATATCCTATAATCCATGTCCGAAGCTGATTCCTTCTCACTAAACCATAGTCCTTAACCAATGGTGCCCTGACACCTTTGTAATCCCACTTAATCTTTGTTCTCTGACTTTGACATTTTAGATTCCACCTGCACCTGAAAGCACGTGTTATCTATCTTTCTGTGCCTGGCTTGTCTCACTTAATACAATGCCCTCCATGTTCACCTATGCTGTCACCAATGACAGGATTTCTTTTGAAGCAGTTCTATCAAGAACATTCCCAGGAACCTTAATCAAATCAAATCACATGGGCATGCTCTCTGGGCCTCGGTCTTCCTATCTGCTCACTGGAAATCAAAAATATTTGCCCTGCTGAGGTCTTGTAGCCTTGTCATTGGCTGTAGGATGGCCCCGGGGCCTATCACAAGGCCTGGCACCAAGCAGAGCCACTACAACTGTAAACACCCAGAATGACATCCCTGTAATCTAAAACCCCAGGGTTCCTCCTGGGCAAGATAGGAAGTACATAGAAGGTTCTAGTGATCCCTGGTCTCCTGCCCTTGGGAAATTCCTGCTTTAGTATCAGCATATATATTCTCCCAGGACAAAGTCTCTTGTAATTCCCATTCATTTCTTCCCTTTGTAAAAAGGACTTATATTGTTTCTTTAGTATCTATCTATGATAGGCAAAATTCAAGTATGAGTGATCAAATCTTAGTATATAAGGCTTGCTTTTAATTGGATAAGGGGCTCTTTTCATTTCCTAGCTAAAGCCATTTTTGAAATGAGCACTATACTAAGTGTATAGTGCTAATTAGCACTATCCTATTAATGTCAATTCAAAGCAAGAACAAAGGGACCAAGATTAGGGATGGGTGGCAAAGGAAAGGATCAAAGAGGCTGTGTGAGGTGGGGCTAGGAAGATGGTATTTAGAGCAGGAGAGTCCACAGAGCTAGATTACATTTCCAAGAAGGAAACCAAACAGGCAGGAGACACAATGCCATCTACACTCGCCATCAGCTTCTCCTGGGTTATCTAACATGTAAATTCTGATGCACCCGGGTAAATATTCAGTAAATGTTTTTAAAAGTCTGTGTGAGTGGCAATGGAAGCAACCTAGGAGAAGGAGGGTAGGAAAGCTACTTAAATAAAATCATGTATTTCTTTCATCATTTTCCTTCATATATTTTAAATTTGAAGGCAGTAAAATTAACTTTATATAGTTTAAATTTGATTCTAATTATTTTCTACCAAAAAGACCTATCCATTTTGGAATTTATTTTTTATTTGTTGATGGAAATTAGTTATTGAAATAAGTTAGATGCTCTTCATGAGTGGCTGGAGAAACCTGATGTTTCTTTAAAAGAACTTTAAAATTATTTTTTAAACATTTGTTTATTAATTTGAAAGTCAGAGTGGCAGAAAGAAGAGAGAGAGAAATCTTCCATCCACTGGTTCACTCCCCAAATGCTCACAACTGCTAGGGCTGGGGCCAGGTTGAAGCCAAGAACCAGGAACTCCATCCTGATCTCCCACATGTGTGACAGGGGCCCAAGTACCCAATTTGTCAATAACTGGCTCCCAGGATGCATTAGCAGGGAGCAGGATTGAAGCAAAGTAGATGGAACTCAAACCGGCTCTCAGCTATAGGAAGGAGGAGTCCCAAGCAGTAGCTATAACATTTGCCCTTAACTGTAGGTTTATTTTTTTTGCTAAAGCCATCACAAATAACTTTGATATATTATTTATAATTATGATTTACTTATTATTTGATGAGGTGTTTTCAAATCCTTCCATCATATTGAATTTTTATATCATCTGTTGGCTTTTAAGCTGAAATTTTAAAGGTGCTTACCTGAGGTAAGTGAGTACAAATGCAAACTCTGTAAATGTTTTTTCTAAGAATTTTAGATCCTTACAAATGATCTACCCAGGTAGTTACACTGAATACATTCGTATTCCACTGAAGACTTTAGTAGAAATGTTAGGGCATATAAAGCTGGCTGCAGTCAAATTAAGAAGTAAAGATCTAGAAGAGGCTCTTGACATAGCTCATGTCCCACATCAGAGTTTCTGGATTAAATTCCCACTTCCAGTTCCTGACTCCAGTTTTCTACTAATGCAGACCCTGGAGGGCAGTGATAACAGCTCAAGTAGCTGAATTCCTGCCACCCTCATGGGAGAGGACCTGGATCGTGCACCAGGCTCCTGGCTCCATCCTCTTCCCAGTCCTGGAGGCTGTGTGCACTTGAGGAATGAACCAGCACCAACATAAACTTATCTTCCAGCTTCATTTTCCACAAACTGTTCTTAACTTTTTATTGCACATAGTTAATTTTATTAACCATGTAGGTAAATATAGAATCAGATCTTGGAATAAAAATTACAGAAAATGGACAAGCAAAAGAAGTAAAAAAAATACCACCATCTAAAACCAATCGCTTCATGCATATTGGTATGTATTTGAATCTTTAGGTAAATAACTGTGTTTAGTGGTTTCCACTGATCAGTGTGTTCATTTTCTCTATGCTGTCTTAATTTAGGTTATAGTTGATTCTCACAATTCACAATAGTTATTTCTATCAAGGCACTGTGAACACTAAGTTAGCATATACTGATTCCTGCTGTTGGGGAAACACAGGGTTATTTTCCTACAGGAGTCCCCAGTCACAATACTTTCAGTAACTGATTAATAGATAACCCTGTTTTGTATGTGCCTCAGTTTGAAGACACATTAACATGTATTGTTGATTAATTAATCATGTATGCTGTTGCTTGAGCTTACGGTCAACAGCCTGGTAACTCAAAAAGTTTTGAAGTACCCTCATGCTGATGATAGTCATCTGGCAACAGATCACATCTGCATAAATTCTGAAATACGTTGCAGCACATTCTAAATCCCAGAAACGGAGGACTCAAGACTGATGAGATATATTTCCAGCCTTCAAGAAATTCAAAGTCTGGTGAAGAATAGAGCATAGAGAAAGTGGCACTGGTACAGAATAATATGGCAATGACCAGGACAGAAATACGGATACATAACCCTGAGCGTGGGACTAGCCCAGTTCAAGACCAAGAAGGCATCTTTGGGGAAGTAACATTTGAGGTGAATCTGAAAAAGTGAGTAGGACAAAAAGCCAGGAAACTGATGACTCCTCTGCACACTAAAGCATTATTTGTAAAGGGCAAAACATCAATCATCTTTGCATTCTGCTTTATGATATTAAATTTATTAAACTCAACTCTCCATACCAATATTCTTTGGCAATCATTTTGTGTGCTAAACAGGTTAGGTGATGCTATAAGTATTCCAAACTTAAGCTGTTAATACACACAATGATTTCCTGGAAAACAGAGGATCTCACAGCTCAATACCAAGGAAACTAGTCATAAGTATATCAAACACACACTCAGTAAAATTACAGAAGATTTAACAATGCAAGAGATATATCAAATGAAACAACGAAATGGATGTGATCTTCAAAGCAACTGAAATTGGACCCACTTTCAGATTTTTATTTTCATAAATCAAAGCTCCTCAGAAACCATATCTCAGCCATTCCTCCTGTTTTCCTAATCTTTCTGTATGTCACTAAATGAGTTTTTTTTTTTTTCTGGCTTCAGAATCAGGAGTTTTTCCATATTCTGAAAACTCTCAAATCTCTTATTTATTCAGAGGCGGCATGGTTCAGAATCATCACTGTCATCCATATTCTCCTGTAAATTATTCTGAACAGTGAGTCACTCCTCTTTAAAACTCTGACATTAGAGAGAAAGAGCAACAAAAGTAAAGCCCATTGCTTGGAAAAGTCTCAACAAGAATCCTATTCTAAGAATAGGCATGCCAACATCACCCATTTAGCAACAGTAACACATTTTATAAAATAGCTGACCTGACTATAATGACATGGGTTTGGCCCTACCACAGGATCCTGGTGAGTCTTCAAAATTCCAAATCCTGATTCTTATCAGGAAAAAAAAATCCAAGAGGTTTTGTTTCTCTGTTCTTCAAATATGTGTTTTTGTAACAGGATGATTGTGTTTCAAAGAGTAAGGTTATCAGCTTCCTATTTAGACAGGCACAAAACATTTCATTTTCTAAAGAATTTATTATCAGAAGAGCAGTTGTCATCATGTATGGGAGTATATGCATCTGTGTGTTTCTCTTTACTGTCAAATTTTTCTAATTCCTTTTGGCATATAGATAGGAGAGTAGTTCCAAAAATTCATGGAAAATTGAATTAAAAGATAAGCTCATTTTAATGAAAATATTTTTAAGTTGATGCATAGTTTTGGGTCATAATACATGTTTCCATTAACTTTTTGAAGTACCGTTGTATTTCTGGTGTAAAACCTGCCTATTTTTAAATTGGCGAGGCTAGGCTCTCCATGGCATTCCCATCCTCCAAGAAACAACTGCCTGTGGTTGGATGTGTACTCCTGGTTCTCTGATCCAATGTTCCCTTAGCTTTTGGAGGTTGGGGCCACTTACCGCATCCAAAGTCCACTCCTTCCCAAAGTCCTGAACGGGACTGTTCCTGCCTCTAGTTTAAGGGGTGCCTCCTGTTTTAAATCAGGCAACAATCACACTGGCTCCATAGTGTGTCTTGTGGCTGTTGTGGCTCCAATCTATCCAGAGAGCTGGATTGGAACTGGAGAATCTGGGACATGGAATGCCAGCACCACAGGTAGAAGCCTAGACTACTGTATCACGGTGCTGGCCCTTGTAATTTTCTTGATCTACCTACTATTCTATCCTATCCATATTCTGACATCCATTTGATTTGATTACCAAACACCAAATTCTTCTCTTAAGGGCACTTGCCTTAACCTCTAGACTCAGACACACCTTGAATTTGTAAATCATATTGGCTGATCTGATATTTGCCTCCTGGTACCAGGCATGGTGATGTAAAGGACACTGTTGGAATTCTCTACACTCTATGGTCTCAAGATGCTGGGCCCATGCCTGACCTCATCTCCTACTGGGTCAGAGAAAGAGATATCCTCTCATGTCCTTGCCCATATGTAGGTCCAAATTTTGTGGCAAAAGATTTGGCAGAGGTATTAATTTGCATTTGTCCCTTCTGTCTCCTCTCATCCTTCATTCCTCTCTTAAGTATGTATGAGATGTCTTTAAAACGTTTATGGAAAATGTGTGTATTACAAACTCTGCATGGAAAGCCGGCGCCGTGGCTCAATAGGCTAATCCTCCACCTTGCGGCGCCGGCACACCGGGTTCTAGTCCCGGTTGGGGCGCCGGATTCTGTCCCGGTTGCCCCTCTTCCAGGCCAGCTCTCTGCTATGGCCAGGGAGTGCAGTGGAGGATGGCCCAGGTGCTTGGGCCCTGCACCCCATGGGAGACCAGGAAAAGCACCTGGCTCCTGGCTCCTGCCAGGATCAGCGCGGTGCGCCGGCTGCAGCGGCGGCCATTGGAGGGTGAACCAGCGGCAAAGGAAGACCTTTCTCTCTGTCTCTCTCTCTCACTGTCCACTCTGCCTGTCAAAAAAAAAAAAAAAAAAAAAAAAAAAACAAACTCTGCATGGATTTCAAAATACTTTTTGCACCAAAATATACTTATCTTTTTTCTACTTTTTCCATGAAATTTTTAAATACTTGCATAGATTTTTTGCATCTCCCTGATGCAAATATTGATTTTGTGGGAGAAAACAACAAAAGCCAATTGAAGCCAACTGCTCTCATTATCTTTTGTAAATATCAATGCTTGTTGCAGAAGCAATGCTCATGTACTGGAGACACATGGAGAAAGGATGGAGTATTAAGGGTGAGAATAGTGGGGAAGACTTCTAGACTCCAAAGAGACACTGAGAATGGCAAGGTGAGAGAAATCTAGGGTTCCCACTAGGAAAAGTAGTCACAACAGAATGAATGGAAGCATAAAACAGCACAGAAGCAGGCAGTAATGGCTTACATCAGTGTGTAGAGAGACTCAGGCATAGACAGGACTGAACTATCATCTTTTAAAAAAAATTATTTGAAAAGTATAATGACAGCAATAGATGGAGATGCAGAGGCAGAAGGAGAGAGAGATACCTTCCACAAACTGGTTCACTCCCCAAATGGCTTGGATGGTCAAGAGTATGCCAATTCAAAGGCAAGAGCTCAGAACTCCATCCTGGTTCTGGTCTCCCACATGAGTGACAGGGACCTAAGAATTTGGGCCATTTTCTGTTGCCTGCCCAGGTGCAGTTAGATGGGAAATGGAGCAATCAGGACTTAAACGGGGACTCTGATATGGGATGCAAATGTGGCAGGCAGCAGCTTAATCTAGCTTAATCTGCTGCGCCTCTATGCTGGACAATATTACGTGGCCAATTAAATGTCTCCAAATGTTTAGGAAGACTTTAAGAAAGCCAGAGAAAATGCATTACTCTCAGCTTGCTGAGAGTAGGCAGCCAAGATGACAGAACCTGATTCAAAACCCAAAGGCGTGGCCCTGGGTCTGCCATGGATGTGAGTCCCTGAACCTCCATGAAGAGAGAGCGATTCAAAGGAAGAAACCATATTTCTTATAGTCTTTCTCACTTGGGCATCCACAAAAGCAACAAGCACTAGTGCTTCAGTTACCCATTGTATGCACCAAAATCACTTCTCTCTAATGCACCCAGGATGGTGTTTCTTATGCACCATACTTGGGAGAATCGTTCTATGGATCAGATGAGGAGCCTTGTGGAGAAGAACTTCAACAAGGAGAGCACTGCCTTGCCTCAACAAAGAAATAAGAAACAGCCTTCCAGATAGAGAGGGGGTGCTTAATGGGTATGTGGTTGCAGTAGGATAGGAGAAATAGCTGCCAATGTTCTACAGCAAGGTAGAATAATTTAACAATAATTCATTGTATACTTCATATGAGCTAGTACACAGGATTTCCCATGCTTCTAACATAAAGAAATGGTAAATATTTGAGTTGAGGCTATAACAATGATCCTTCTCTGACCATTACATACATACACACACACACACACACACACACACACACGTGCTGAATTATCTATACCACTCTTCCTAATACTCTAAGGACCACTGATCAATGTGAAACAAGGATGTTTTCAATGTACTAGATGACTCTGTAAAACCAAAACACTTTAAAGATGTGAAGGAAATAATATGGTTGCATACATTTTGCCTTTGTTGTTTTCCTGGTTTTTTTATTCTTTTATTTCTAAATTGACAGATAAAATTGCACTTATTATATACAATGTGATGTTTCAAAGTATATTTATACATACACACTGTGGAATGATTAAACCTGGCTAATTACTGCATATATTACTTTAGGCTATTATTTTGTGATGAGAACATATCACTCAATCTTTTGCGTTTTTCAAGAATACAGTGTATTGTAACTTCCATTTTAATGTAAAGCACATCTCCCTGATCACACTGTGTGACCTGTCACTGTATTTCTGCCTACGAATAAGCTCCTGAAGAAAATCAAACTGGATGTTTATCATCAATGTTTTGGTATTTCCAAAAACTTTAAGATGATATTGACATACTAATGAGAAAGCAAAAGAAAGGTTTTGAAGGAACTCCTTCATGTACACATTCATCATATTCACTGGGTTCACATTGCATTGAGTTTAATAAAAATGCAATCTAAAGAATTACTGTAGTTCTAAAAAAAATAGTTCTAAAAACAACAAAGTCAAATGCCAAAACTAGCTTGAAGAATAGGGGTATTTAGAGGAAAAAAAAAAATAGTTGGAGTGGTTGGCTTGTGATGCAGCAGGTTAAGCTGCTGCCCACAACACCTGCATCCTGTATCAGAGCCCCAGTTCAAGTCCTGACTACTCTATTTCTCATCCAACTGCTTACTAATGTACCTAGGAAGGCAGTGGAGGATGGCCCAAGTGCTTAGGCCCCTGCCACCCAGGGGGTTCTGGGAGAAGTTCTTGGCTCCAGGCTTAGGCCTGGCTCACCCCTGACCCATGCGGCCACTTGGGGAATGAACCAGAGGTTGAAAGACCTCTCTCTGTGTATCTCACCTCCTCTCTCTCTCTCTCTCTGTAACTGATTTTCAAATAAATTAGTTAATTTAAAAAAACATAGTTGGGGGGCTGGCGCTGTGGCACAGCAGATTAATGTCCTGGCCTGAGGTGCCAGCATCCCATATGGGTGCCAGTTCAAGTCCTGGCTGCTCCACTTTCGATCCAGCTCTCTGCTATGGCCTGGGAAAGCAGTACAAGATGGCCCAAGTCCTTGGTCCCCCTGCACCAATGTGGGAGACCCAGAAGAAGCTCCTGGCTTCGAATGGGCATAGCTCTAGCCATTGCAGCCATCTGGAGAGTGACCCAGTGGATGGAAGACCTCTCTGCCTCTCCTATTTCTGTGTAACTCTTTCAAATAAATAAATAAATCTTTAAAAAAAAACATAGTTGGAATAAAAAGCCTGTGTACATGTAGTACATAAGAGGATTAGGTTGATTGATAATCATCATTTACTATGGTTTGTTAATGTAAAACACAAACACATTTGTTTTATCTATAAACATTAGCAAACAATGCTATAAATCATTGAATATGATTTTAGAATTTTTTTGATATTATGTTTTAGTCTGAAGTAAATCATCTGCCTCTACACTTAATAAGTCATCTTGATCCAATAGGCAAATAGAAAGAACTGGGAAACTGAGTATGTTATGAGAAAAATCAACTTTTCCTACTAGGCTCTCCTTATATAGATCCCTTCCAATACCAGTTAGCAAGCAATCAACACATGCGAACAATCTGGCAACAGACACCTGCTGCATGTCCTCCTAATTTAATTCAATCCCAACACTGCCTAGAGACGGCATCAGAGCCCACAGGCTGAGGGTTCAGGCCCCAGTACTGCCTTTCTTCTCTCCCCACCTTCAGTTGCCAGCCTCAGGCTCCAGGCTGTCTCCTGTGTGCTCCTGACCCTGTGGCTATAAACCGAATTTCTCACAACCACCTCGCACCTTCTATTCTTTTCCTTGAGCAGCTCTCAGAACTCAGGGAAACTCAACACAACATTTCTGTTTACAGGTTTCTAAGAAAGGATTTTAAAGGTCACAAAGTTAGAGATGCAGAGAGCGAGGGAAGGGGAAAGCGCACACAGTGTCCATACCTTCTGTAGATGCTGCCCTCCGGGAACCTCCTTGAGTTCAGCTAGCTGGAAACTCTCTGAACCTTATCTTTTGGGCTTTTATGGAGAATTCATTGCATAGGCATGATGGAAGCATGTGATTGGATAAAAAGGGTATTGGATCTTATGCAAACAGACTGAGGGGACGTCCATCAGGGCCTGTCTGACCAGATTCTTCAGCTGTCCTTCCTCTGGGTGATGGGGCTGGACCCTTTCTAAATTGGGGATTTTTATCTCTTTACTATCAGAGAAGGTATTTCTGAGAATTTGAAGTTACAGCTTCTATGGGCCACCTCCCATAATTTCTATGGACTGCCTCGGGGAAGGAGTGGTTAGGAACTGTGAGAAAGAAAAGTAAATATCACAGAGACCATTTTAGAGAGATGATACCACAGTGCAAAGACCCAAAGGGGTTAGCATAGCAGAGAAACACTCAGTGAAGGAGACAGTGAGAGATTGGTAGGGACAGAGGAGTAGACCAGGCCAGATTGGGAAGGATTTCTAGGTCTTGGCAGGAGTGTTGATTTTAATCAGTGTGTGTTGGGCAGAAATTTCAAAACAGAGGAATGCAGAAGAAAGAATCAAGGGGATCAGTTAGGGTGCTACTCCTGGAGGCTATTCTATCATCCAGATTTAATGTACAGATCCGAAGATGAGCAAAGACACAAAGGGAAGAACAGAATGTGTGGACTGTGCCTTACCGAAACAGATAAGGCCAGTGCAATGAAAGGAAGGTGGAGAGACCTGAGGAAAATGAAGCCAATGTAATGACAAAATGCTTGAGTTGGGAGGAACACAGAAGTTACCTTGTGTAACTGCTGTATTTTACTGAAAGGAAGTTAAGCATCAGAAATCTTTGCAACTTCAAGTATTTTACATAATTTTCTCTATCTTCCCTATTCACATAAAAGTAGCACTTGTTTATATCATTCTTGATCACTTCAGAAGCTACTTAATGGTTTGTAAGCTTCATATGATAGTTAATCTTTCAATATGACACTTACTTCCTCACTCTCAAATTCTAATGTGATAACAGGGAAAACATAATAAATGTATAAACCCAACAAAATGAGCAAAGCGAGAAACTTCAGTTCATGGGAGACAGCAACACTATTCTGAAAGAGTGAAGGAATGGGAAGTTAGAGAAAGAAAGTAAATATAGGGAAGCCGTGGCTCAGAATACACATGGAAACAATAGCAGGGGAGCACCAGACCAGTCGATTTACATGGGTTTAATTTTTATCTCATAGATAGAAAATATTCTAAACTGATGAGTCAGAAAACAATATCATATTTAAAAAGCTGATTCTACATTTCAAACACTAAACTATCAATGTTTTACAACTTATAAAATTGGTACTTTTGTCCCTATCTCCTGGATGAGTAAATGGAGATATGGAAGATCAGGTTTAAGGTGACCAAGCTTACACATGGTAAAGCTGAGATACAAAACCAAGAGTTTATAGATCCAGATTCACATGCATGGCTATCATTTTATCTTAACTGTGTGTATAATTGTGGAGCTACAATATAAAATAAAACTTTAAATATTTAGGAGAGGTTGTTTCAGAGAAATAGGACAAGGGGGTACTCAGAAATGGAACAATGACTGTACCTTCCCTTGAAATTGTACACTGTCTTGTGTCTTAGTATTTGTTTTCCTATCTTATTTTTAAGCACTTGAAAATACTTGAAGTCATTGAGTGATATTCAGTCATGTAAATGTGTTCAGCAATCTGCTACAGAGTACATGATGATTTTTCTCTACTTTTCAAAGTTTATACTCTAGAAACATAAGACTTAAATGAATCTTTTATAAAGATTATTCATGTATTTGAAAGGCAGAGGAATAAATAGAGATATCTTCTATTTTCAAGCTCATTACACAAATACCCTTAACGGAACTGGGCCAGGCCAAAGTCAGAGGCTCAGAGTTTCATCTGAGAATCCCAAATGCCACTAAGCACTTGAGCCTCTGCTGCCTACCAGGATTCGTCAGCAGGAAGCTGGATTGGAAGTGGAGGAGCCGGGACTTGAATCATGAATTCCAGTATAGGTTGTAGGCATCCCAAGCAGCAGCTTTTCCACTGCACCACAACACCTGCTCCTAAAAGATCTTTTCAAAAGTTTATAGATGGAGAAATATAAATGATTTTCCACAGACTCATACTTTTAAATTTCAAATACTTCTCTGACCATCCTTTCTGATATTTAAAAGTATACATAGAATAAAAAACCCAGGCTTAAACAGCCATAACTTAAAAAATCACAGGCAGTCAGCACAGTTCAAATCTTCAGTAATGTTTACCTCTTCGTGCATCTGAACTTAGGTTTCAAGATGGAATTTTTTAAATAGTCAATTAGATAACATAATCAACATTATGAAATAACAATCTTACCAGGTGAAGGACACAACCTCCTAGAAAGAGGATCTAATTTTATAATGTAAAAAGTAGTTATTTAAATTAAAATAAGGGGCCAGTGATGTGGTGCAACAGGTTAAGGCCCTCTGCAATGCATCCCATATGGGCACTGGTTTGTGTCCCAGCTGCTCCACTTCCAATCCAGCTCTCTGCTATAGCCTGAGAAAGCAGTAGAAGATGGCCCAAGTGCTTGGGCCTTTGCACCCACGTGTGAGACCTGGAAGAAGCTCCTGGCTTCAGTTCAGCACTATTGTGGCCATCTGGGGAGTGAAACAGGGGATGGAAGACCTTTCTCTCTCTCATTCTGTCATTCTCTCTCTCTCTCTCTCTCTGCCTTTGAAATAAATAAATATAAAAAAATTAAATATTTTTCCTTAGGCCCTAGACCATCATCTGAATGTATGTCCCATGAGTATTACTGAACAAGAAAATAAAACCAAAGCAGAACTTAGGGGAAAATTGACTCCTGCTGTTTTCAAACAACCACACCAAAAATCAGCTGTGGAATTCAAAAAATACAGATCTCTCTTGGAGATTCTGTTTAGTAGAATAAATGTGCTGTGGAAATATTGGGGGGAGGGGACAAAATGACAATAAAACACATCAGCAGCCACAATGTGAAACACTGACACTAACAGAGTATCTATACTCAGGGCAGTTTCTTTCCATGTGAATTAACCTGGTGATTCTGCTGAAACCTATTCTACACCAAACATGGAAAATGTAAAGTCAAAGAGGAAATCATGAATAATCAAGGCCAGGCATGCACTTTGTCTTTATTGTTCTGATTGATTCCTGGAGAAAGAAAGCAACAGACAAATGGAAAGTGAACAGAGAGTACCTTTGGGATATTTCCAAAAATAAGTGTCTATGGTTGACATTGGCCTTTCTACAGTCAGAAACCCTGGAACTAGAAAACTTCCCACAGGTGACACATGAGGAGAAGCCACCCCTGTGAGGGTGCATCCCATGTGAATGAAGGTTCAAGTCCCAGCTGCTCCACTTCTGATCCAGCTCCCTGTTAAGGTGCCAGGGAAAGCCATGGAGATGACCCAAGTGCTTGGGCTCCTGACACCCACTTGGGAGACCTGAATGGAGTTCTAAGCTGTTGGCTTCAGTCTGGCCCAGGCCTAGCCATTGTAGCTATTTAGGAAGTAAACTAGTGGATGGAAGATTTCACTCTCACTTTCACTCTGCCTTTCATATAAATAAATAAATTTCTCATCCTATATACAGGCACCAGTTAGACTCCTGGCTGCTCCACTTCCACTCCAGCACCTGCTAATCTGCTTGAGAAAGCAGCAGGAAGACAACCCAAGTTGTTGACCAGGGTGGAATTCCAGGCTCCTGGCTTCAGCCTGGCCTAGTCCTGGTTGTTGTGGCCATTTGGAGAAGGAACCAGTGGATATAAGATCTTTCTCTCTCTCTGTAACTCGTTCAAATTAAAAAAAAAAAAACTTCACAAAAAATATCATAAGAAGCCTTTAAAACAAACAGTGACAATGTTTTTGATCCTCTTACTTCAAGAGCTGGATTGTACTTCCCTGGCTTCTGGATGTGAAGCTAAATGAGGCAACTCGGGGCTGACTAAGGGAGCACTCCTGCAATGTGCACTAATCTTTCCAAAGGAGATCTCATGCCATTTATCAGGATAACTGAACAAGAAGAAAGGAAAATACCCAGACCTTCTCTGGGCTTCAGATATTATTTGACTGACAGCAGGAGACAAAAAAGCAAGTGTGGCCCGGCACCGCGGCTCACTAGGCTAATCCTCCGCCTTGCGGCACCGGCATACCAGGTTCTAGTCCCGGTCAGGGCACCAGATTCTGTCCAGGTTGCCCCTCTTCCAGATCAGCTCTCTGCTATGGCCCAGGAGTGCAGTGGAGGATGGCCCAAGTGCTTGGGCCCTGCACCCCATGGGAGACCAGGAGAAGCACCTGGCTCCTGCCTTCGGACCAGCGTGGTGCGCCGGCCGCGGCGGCCATTGGAGGGTGAACCAACGGCAAAGGAAGACCTTTCTCTCTGTCTCTCTCTCTCACTGTCCACTCTGCCTGTCAAAAAAAAAAAAAAAAAAAAAAAGTGTGGCTCTGTGGTTAGTGTGGGTTAAAGCAGGCCAAAAAATGAGAAGAGAGTAGGACCCAAATCCAAAGATGCACTATATGTATTTCTTTTATCTCCAAGTGCTAAATTGGGTAGGATGCAGTGTGCAGCTGGCAAAAATTTTATATTGCTTGTTTGACCAATGGTGAAGAGACATTAGGGTAGCATAAGAGAAAAACAAGTGAATGCCTTTGGGGTTTCTCATTCCTGAAACTTCAGAAGAAAAACCATGCTGTAGTTGGAATTACCAGGTTTAGAGCACGCATCTGGCCTAGCAGTGAAGATACTCACATCTCACATTAGGAGTATGTGGGTGGGATGCCCAGTTCCAGCTCCTGACTCCTGCTAATGCAGACCCTGGGAGGCAGCAGTGTTGGCTCAAGTAGTTAGGTTCCTGCCACTCATGTGAAGGACCTGGATTGAGTTCCTAGCTCCTGGGCATTTGAGGGAGTGAACTAGCAGATGGATCTCTCTCAAACAAACAAGCAAATATTTCTTAAATAAAAAGACTTGCAGGGATTAATGACATCCTCAGAGATTTAAGAATATTTTTGTGGATGATACCATGATATTCCCATTTGATTTATTTGAATGGCTCTTGCAAGAATTCCAGGAATGCCAATGATCTACCATAGACTGACCAAGTGTCCCCAGTCACAGTTCAGTGGGGATGTGTTATCTTTATCGGGGCACATCAGTTCTACATCTGCCACTTAGTCTTATCTATTGAGTTGGTAAATCTAGTTTTTTGAATCCCCATCAATAAAGAGAGTCAAAAACTCTACCTTTAGATGGGGAGGGTAGCATTGAAGTAAACTCTCCCAGTAATGGTCCAGAGCTATGTTAAATTGCTCACTCTCTGTTTCTATCCTAATACAGTACATGGGACACTTGATCACCCTCATGTTCTGAAGGATGTCACTCTGTTTCTATAAGGAGAGAGAAAATATTTTGCAAGTTAGACTAGGTGAGCATAAAGTACTAGTATTCTGGATAGTTTGGTTAAATACTGGATGTTGTGTTACATATCACTAATAAGTGTCTGGTCTTTGCCCTATTCCTGACACAGAATTCCTAAAATGCTTGGAATTTCCTAAATGATTAAAATGATGACAATAAAATGAGCATTTCCTATTATTTATAGCACACACACACATCTGAGTTTCTGTGAATAAAATAACTTTTGGAAAGCCCCTGGATAGCATGTGATGGAGCGAAGTGCCTGGGGGACCAACCTTGTGAAAAAGAGTAGAAACTTTCAACTCCACTTCCTCACTTCCAGGAAGGGAGAAGGACTGAAGATTAATGTCAACACCAAGGCCAGTGATTTTATCAATCACACCTATGTAATCATGCTTCCATAGAAATCTAATGGGTCAGAGTTTGGGGAACTTCCAGGTTGCTGAACAAGAATGCACCCAAGTGCAAGGGTGACGATGCACCCCAGAACTCCAGGTGTGCAGGAGCTCCAGTAATCAGGGCTCTACCAGACCTTGCTCCCTATACCTCTTAATCTGCCAATGTCTATCTTTTAGTATGTTCTTTGTGATAAACTGGGAATCCTGCCAATAAACTGTTTTTTTTTTTTTTTTTTTTTTTCCTGAGTGGGAAGCAGTTCTGGCCAGTGATGGGACTCACTGGGATCAGGGAGCTTTCAATTTATAGCCAGTCAGTAGCACAGGTGGATACTGATTGGCATCTGAAGCAGCGAGGGGGGAGGATTCTTGTCAGACAGAGCCCTTAATTGTTGGGATCTGATGCTATCTCCAGGTAGGCAATGTAGGAACTGAGTTACATTGTAGCATACTCAGTCAAGGTCCAAAGGGAATTGAAGAAATGCTTAGTGTGGCGAGAAACCTAAGTAACTGCTCTCAGAAGTGACAGTCTCTGTAAGTATGAGTATTGTGAAAGTATAGGAAATTTTTTTTTCTTCTATGACATATTTTAGCTGAAGGGTGGAAAGTAAACCTACAGATTTATGAATGTGCCAATCAGAGAGGGTCTTAGGATATCAGTGAAATGGTGATTTATAGAGCAGCCCCTTTAAGGTAGAGTACCATGCCTGCTGTTTCCAGAGACGAGCTACGTAGTTTGGTCAGCTTGGCTGGACTTTTAAGCAGCATATGTGCTAATTGAGAGCAAAGTTCCAATTCATGTATCAAGTACCATGAAAGCTACCAGTTATGAACTAACTCTAGAACAAAAGAAATTTGGTAATGTATTGAGGTTAAGACTTGAGAAAACTGCCAAGAAACTGATGGACTCAAAATGTATTCAGAAGTTAAATTTATGATATAACCCAATAGCAATAGAGACAAAAATAATCTCATTTTATATTTGTGTAATGAAACATTTGTAATCTACATAATACCGTTTACCGTTTTGTGCTTATATAGATACAGCTAACAGACCATTATTTAGAATCAAATTTTTGCTGGATTAAAGAATTGCAAGTAATAATATAATTTCCCTGAACACCTCATGAGTGACCTGCTTCACTTTGGCACCTTCAGACTAACACACTGAAAATGAGAAAATATTACCATGAGAAAGACACATCGTTTTCTTTGCATGGGTATGTGACTAAGGCAGAAATGCAATATTTGAAATATTTTGTTAAAAGTGAAAAAAGCCAGGAAAATACAGCTTTGTCTTTTGTCAACATAAATAGCCTTTTATATTTATATTTATATCCTACTTATAAATATACAAACAGTAATTAAGAGCATAGTCCCTGAAGGCAAATATTTTATACTCCCACCAATGATGACATTATATTCACATTTACCTGATTATATAATGTATGCTAAAATTTTATAATTTATGGAACTATGTATTAGCCAGAACATTGCATAGTACACATCACTTTATATAGAAAGTGTTTACTATTTTTACAGTTTCACTACTATTTTTCTCATTAGCTTACATATACACATATACATATATGTTTTATATGGCTTTGTATTTGTGTATGTGAATATATCAAAATTTCACTCCTAGTAAATGTGTCCCTGCAGAGGAGATTTATTTTACTGTGTTATAAAGTGGTCATTTAAATTCACCATTTGCACTTTTCAATTAAGAAGTAATTGCTGAGTATATTCTATATTTTAAATTCTGTATTGAGACTAGGAATAAACAAGTTCTGGTCTCCCCCTAAAGAAACCTATATTTTATTGCAGAGCAAGACAGAATGATGCCTATACCTATCAAAATTCTCCTATATTTGCCTTGTATTGTAGGTATTTTTACTTTTTCTCTCCCAAAGGATACTAAGGGCCTGCACAAGCACAGGTGCAGCAGTATGAGGTTAAGTTACCAAACAGTAACTGTCACAGTATTTCATGCTTAGCTTCTGAGCTCCAACATCTAATGCACAGATACATGTCACCTGGGATGACAGCCATCCACTCCTTTGGATGTATATCTGGGCCAAAGAGTCGACCAATTAATGTTTCCTTTATTAGTTTGCATATAACTAGAATCAACCCTTAGTAGGGAACAGAAATTGAATGATTCTCCATTTTATGGCAATTTTATAACAATTTCACACAATGAAAATACAATCATAAATATTACCTATCCACCAATGAGTCAGTGCCACATTCAAAGAAATACTCCTGTAATCAAAATCATTACTAGCAATGCCTATTTTTAACTGTATTTCCCAAACATAGATCTAACCCACAGTTCCAGGCACTAAGGGTGCTGTATTTTAATAATTCACTTTCCTTTTTTGGCTTATTCTCCCTCCAACACACCAAAATTCTTCCTAACTTGAAACTATATGAACTGTTCTTCTCCAGTGATCTACTGTACATTATATATTTATTATTTATTCTGGGAAGTAACTTGGAATAAACCAGCGTTCATCAG